>NW_024375367.1:583951-1110631 GCF_014805655.1 Passer montanus | reverse complement strand
CGCGCTCAGCGACCGGCCGGGCCGGGCCGGGCACCGCCGCCCTGCAGGGCAGCCCCGCCGCCGCTCCCGCCTCCTCCGCCTCTTCCTCCTCCTCCTCGTCGCCGCCGCAGCAGCAGCTGACGCTGCTCGTGATGCAGCCGGGCGGCGGCGAGGAGGCGGCGGCCGGGGCGGCGGGGGTGGTGCTGCAGCCGAGCGCTGACCCGCAGCTGCCGCCCTCCGCTAGCGGCGGCCTGATGGTGTTCTACGAGCTGGGGGCCGCCGGCGAGGTCGAGGTGGGGGAGGAGGAGGTCGAGGCGGCGGGCGGCGAGAGCACGGCCAGCCTGGAGGAGCTGGAGGAGGAGGAGGCGGCGGCGCCGGGGGCCGCGGGCGGCGAGGCGGCGGCGGGCGGCGAGTGCAAGAGCTGCACGTACGAGGGCTGCAGCGAGACCACCACGCAGGTGGTGAAGCAGCGCAAGCCCTGGATGTGCAAGCGGCACCGCAACAAGATCTACAAGGACAAGTACAAGCGCAAGAAGAGCGACCAGGCGCTGGGGGGCGGCGCGGCGGCGGCCGCGGGGGGCGGCCCGCGGGCCGAGGTGAGGCGGGGGGCGGCCGCGCCACCCTCGGGTGCCCCGTGGTCCCTCGGAGTTGGGCATTCCTCGGGGTCTGTAGGGATCTGTGAGACGGCCAGAGGAAAGGGAAGAAGTTTAGGGCCGTCCTACAGCTCGCTCTTCCTCCTGTTTACCAGGGCGAGCTCCGTTTCTTTTCAGTCCTGACGTAAAATTATAGAAACTTGGAACTATACCAGATTCCAAGAAAATAAATATCGCTAGAAGATGCTTCCCTTGCAGCGTGGGTTTTTTTCCCGTGGTAGGAAAGTATAGATCTAAGAGAGATGTTAAGACTTGTTTCTCAGCTGGTGCTGAAGTGTGGGGTTTTAAAGTCACAAAGGCTGTTGGGTATCAGGTGTACAAATCTCAGTTGTGCAGGTTCTTCAGGATGCTTTTTGGTTTTCACTTTTGTATTAAATGGTAGGTAAATATTTCGACCACTGCTTGTTCATACGTGTATAATCTAATGTGTATTGTTTAGATGGGGAAATGCTACCAGTGGGAAAACTGATGGTAATGTTCAATTTTTTAAATACTCTTTCCTACAGTTTGTGACTCAGCTAGCACCATAAACTTCTGTGATGGTCAGTTGTACAGAGTTAGTGTTTCAGATCTTGTGTTTAGATGAAACAGAAAAAGGGAAGTATTTTTGCACTTGAAGGTGCTGAGTTGTTTGTGCTCAAAGGGGTAGGTGGAAAATAGTGATTGTCAGAAGAAAAAAAAAATCTTACCTGGCACTCCTGCTGTGTCTGGAGTCGTGTTGCTGGGAACTGATCTAACTGCAAACTGACCACCCAAATCAAAGTCTTACCTGGCACGCCTGCTGTGTCTGGAGTCGTGTTGCTGGGATCTAACTGCAAACTGACCACCTAAATTTTTTCCTGTTTCTGTCTTTTTCTTCATGTAAATATATAGTAACCATACTGGGTGTCACATGAAAGGATCTTCTTCTGTATGTCTGTAAAAGCCATGAGGCAGGTGCTTTAAAAATGGGAGGTGTATGTGATGCTGCTAGGGAATATTCTCTCATCTTCTGTTTCAGTTCAAAGGACTTGCTGAGGCTTTCCTGGTGTATTCTACTATAAGTGATATGTGTTCCGTATAGTGTTTTGGATTTTTGTTGAACCCTTGTAAGCTCTGAGCCTCTGTTACATTCTGGTGGTTTTTTCAGGTCTGGTACCTGGTGTGAATACTCACGTGTTTTTGAATCTTGTTGGTGTCAACCTAATTTGACAGGTAGTGTTTACATTAGAACAGTTCCTCTTGTGTTTGTGATACTTACTCTAAGTTTTTTCCTTGTCACATTGAAAAGGCATGCTTGCTTCCAGTGAAAAAGTTATACACTTCTGTCATCCATGCTGTTTTGTGAGCCAATTCTAGTAGCTACTTCTCATTTTAATGAGATAAGAGAAGCTGCACACGTTATTCAAGAGGAGAATGAATTCTAGATTTATATACCAGCATGACTTTCCCTCTTCTCTTTTCCTTCCCTGAGAGTTCATCTTGCTCAATTCAAGATGTGTCTACACAAATACTTGTGTTAGTTTAGGAAAGGGGACGCTATGGGAGAAGGGTAAAAATGCTGTGTTTCATGTGGTGATGAATTGAAACTTTTTGATCTGTAGCATGAAATAGTGATTATTGCACGTTGTAAGAGGGTGGGTTTTCTTTTCCCAGTTTGTTCGAGTGCAGGTTGCTTTGAAAATTAGGAAATCAGGTTCTGAACTTGCAGAGAGAAGCAGGGTATTTAGTCCTAAATTTACTTACTTTTTTTGCTTTGGTGTTTATTGAGGCCTTTTTCAGTAAAAGTTCCTAGTAGAAGTTTCATTTTTCACATCTGTGGACAGGATAGAAGTGGAAGATACTGGTATAGTTTTTTGTTGTTCCTGCTTTTGAACCCTTTCAGGTAGATGGAAGTATCAGTAAGTTTTGAATGTTATACACATAGGATTGAACACCTTTTGTATTTTCTTTAGAGGAGATTGTAGAGCCACGTTGTACTAGTATGTCTGATTCAGGTGACTGGTGATTGTACAGGGAACAGAATAAACTTGGGGGGGAAAAAAAAAGCCTGTGGCTTTGGCAAGTTTATCATATTGTTCTGAAGTATGTTTTGGTTTTGGTACTACAAGGATTATTGTCATTCCTGCCCACTTACTAACAATAAATATCATTCATTTCCACAAGCTGGAGGCTGACCTGTTGTGAATTACTTCATTTTTAAGAAATGCAATCCAATAAATTGAAGCCATTAACCAGCCCTAGTAACCTGTCCAGTTTTGCAGTATAGAAGACTAACTCAGCTGCGTTGCTTCACACTTGCTGGTGAAATAGTAAAAGGAGGTGGAAAGAAGAGGCCAAGTCTTGAACAGATAGATTTCCATTCCTGTGCTGTTACTTTGCTCTGCAGGTTGAGGAGGCAGATCTTGGGATTTTCTGCATGTGACTGTATCAGCGTTCACAGTCTGACCTCCCTTTTTTGTTTGTTTTTTGTTATGTGCAGGATAGTGTTGAAGGTTCAGTATCTGTCACAAAGCAGAGAACAGGATCCATTGGAGATCGCCCAGCAAGACCTACTCTTTTAGAACAAGTATTGAATAAGAAGAGGCTGGTAAGTCTTGTTTTTGAGAGGTTTTGAATTCAGATAAGTAAAGGCAATGTACCAATGTTTACCTGTCACCACTGTGAAAAAAGAAAATCAGTTTAATAAGCATGCACGGCAAGTACATATTTTCAAATTTGAAACATGCTTCAGAGATGTGTGCTTCAGTCTCTGAGGAGGATACTAAGATGACTGAATTTAATGATCTGAAGTTTTGGTAGTAACAGATATGGTGATTTCTTTAGGGGTAAGTAGTGCCTACAGTGTAACTGAGATGGTTTTAGCTTGTTAAACCAAAGTCTTAGGTAGAACAATGAATGGACTTTAGGTCCTGGACCTTAGATGTAAGCTTTACCATGGTGTGTTTTAGAAATTGTATCATATCTAATTTAAAGTTGTGTATACATGTGTTGATAAAGCAAACTAAGCAAACAGTGTGATTTATAATATTTGCAGACTGCATAAATGGCACGTCTCTTAAGTTTTTTAAACACTAGTTTCTCCTTTAACAAGTTAAGCCCAGAGCAGGGAAATCATTCAGTACCTGCAGTTTGTTTGGCTTCTTCATTACAACTTTCTTTTTACTTCATTACAACTTGTTGCAAGTTTTTGTAGTCCCTATTCTTCAAAAGCTCTTGGGACTGTAAAAGCTGCTGGGACTGTTTGTCTTCTCTCTGTTACCTATGCATCGCAATTTAACAATCCTCATAGTGCTGTAGTGTTTGTTCAGAAATTTGGAAATCAGAGGAGTATTCATAGCTTTTCAGTTTTTATGAGGAAAACAAGTAATGAACTATGGAGTAGTTTTCATATCATCTCTTGTTCTTCACACCCCACTTACTGGCTTGCTGTCCTCTTTCCTGGCTGTTTCTATTGGCATGGCTTTTAATTTAATTTGGAAGGTATCTTATGAATGAAACATTATTTTTTATAGAAGTACAGTAACTAGAAGCTCTTTTAATAGAAGTTCAGAGCTTTTACACTAATTATGTCAAGGCTCTTTAAGAACTCAGGATTCCTTTCAGTATTCCTGAAATTAAGATTCTCCGTGATCTGGTTCTTGCTTCTCTCTTTCTCCTCTGACTTGCAGTTGCAGTACCTCTTTAGTTATATCACTGAAGTGACCATGGATAATGAGCAAGCATCTAGGGAATTCATTCAGCTGAAAAATAACCCTTTTGTTGTATTAATTTTTGGAAGGAATCAAGTCCCAACCTGATTTGCCATTTTACCTTAGAATCACTTGTGCTGCCACCATGCAGGAATGAGAGCAAACAACCAGAGTTGGATTACAGACTGCAACTATTCAAGCCAGGAGTCAAATTCAAATACTTTTAGATACTTTTGTCTTTTGATTGAATGTAGAGGAGTTTTTTTAGTCATTCCATGTGGATGGAACCTCTTTAGTTATATCACTGAAGTGACCATGGATAATGAGCAAGCATCTAGGGAATTCATTCAGCTGAAAAATAACCCTTTTGTTGTATTAATTTTTGGAAGGAATCAAGTCCCAACCTGATTTGCCATTTTACCTTAGAATCACTTGTGCTGCCACCATGCAGGAATGAGAGCAAACAACCAGAGTTGGATTACAGACTGCAACTATTCAAGCCAGGAGCCAAATTCAAATACTTTTAGATACTTTTGTATTTTGATTGAATGCAGAGGAGTTTTTTTAGTCATTCCCTGTGGATGGACTGCTGTTTTAAAATGTTGGGGAATTTTGGACAGTCAGTGAAAACCATAGAGTATCTTGAGTTGGAAGGGACCCACAAGCAGCATTGGAGTCCAACTCCCTGCTCCTCACAGGACTGCCTAAAACTAAAATGTGTTATGGGCATAGTCCTGATGCATGAACTCTGATAGGCACATAAGTTTTGATGCAGGATTACAATATTTTATTCATTTATTAAACTGGTTTTGAGAGATCTGCAGTGAGAAATGTAGAAATTAGCTCAGCTGAAGCACAGCTGTAGAACTGAAGCACAACTGAAAGATGTTTTGGTTCTAGTATGGTTCTATGAATTACTCCTGTTTGCTATACTTGCAGGGTTTTTATGATATTAAGCAACAGCAGTGGGTAATGTGCAAATTCATGTAATGGAAAAATATTACTATGGTAGCTATTTAACATATGTGAGTTTTGTAAAGTAAAGTTCACTTTCTCTCTCTTCCAGTCCCTACTCAGAAGCCCAGAAGTAGTGCAGTTTCTACAGAAACAACAGCAACTGTTAAGTCAACAAGCTTTGGAACAAAGACAGCAACAGTTTCAAGGAGCACCTGGGTAATGAGGAAAGAACAATGATCTGCAGTCTGGTGCTGAAGGAGGGACACAGGATCTGTATTTTGTATAAATACAAAGGATGTCAGTGTTTAAACAAAAATGGAAGTTGCTGTTGTTATGTATTTGTTTCTTGTTTGCACTTTTGAGGTTTTGAGCTGCCTGGGTGTCTGCAGACTTGTGAGCAAGTCATAGAATGGCCTGGGTTGTGTTACGGAAACTTCCCAGTCTGGGAATTCACAGGACTCTTGACAGTCATTCTCCCAGTGCTAGAGACTTCAACTTCTGGGACCAAAGCTCCTTCACTGTGGGTAGCTCCAGTGATCTGAGAGATGCCCCACTTGACTCCCTTGCACACCTGGCTTGCAGTCAGACCAGGTTTCCTTACTGGATTGATGCCAAGTCTCTAAGGAACCTTGTTCCATAAAGCAATTTATTAACAGTGTAATAACACAAAGGCAGCCTGGGCTGGTGCCTCTGAGGAGGGATCTCAGACAAAGGAACTCCTGAGCTTTTATACCATCACAGTCTAAGGCTCTTCCTCTTGAGTCTTCCCTACTGAGTCTTCCATTCTTGCCATGTCCCTGTGTCCATTCGCCTGACTAGCCGCTCACCTTCATGCCTTTTGTTATATGGAGAGTTGGCAGTTCACTGCCTCCTGTCTTCACTCCCCCCCAGAGCTCAATTTGCATCTCAATCTGCATCTCTGACTGCAGCTTACAAATCAACTACCTGCACCAGATGTATTCCTCAACAGTTGGAAGGGACCTTAAACGATCATGAAGTTCCAACTCCCCTGCTGTGAACAGAGACACCTTTCATAACATCAGATTACTCAGAGCTCTGTCCACCCCGGCCTTGAACATTTCTCAGGGAGGGGGTATGCATACCCAACTTTTCTGAGCAACCTGTTCCAGTGCCTGACGACCCTCACAGTAAAGAATTTCTTCCTAATTTCTAATCTAAATTACTCTCAGTGTGAACCCATTCCCCCTTAGTCTGTCCCTACATGCCCTTGTAAAAAGTCCCTCTTCCATCTTTCCTATAGGCTCCCTTTAAGTAAAGGAAGGCTGCAATTAGGTCACTATGAAGCCACCTCTTTTCCCAGCTGAACAATCCCAATTCTCTCAGCCTTTCCTCACAGGAGAGGTCTTCCATCCCTCTAATCAGCTTGTGACCCATCTCTGGATTGGCTGTAACAGGTGGATGTCCTTCCTCTGTCGAGGGTTGCAGAGCTGGATGCAGTCCACCAGTTGGGATTTTCACCAGAGCAGACAGACTGTGATGAGTTGAGTTTGGCTGGACATACAGATTTATAAATTTTCATTAACTGCTATCCTCTGTCCTTTCACAGATAGGTATTATTTTTCCATCTCAAGAGCATCCTCCACCCTTTGAGATGTCCAAAGTCAGGCCATGAGTTGGGTTAGATTCCATCGAGATGGGTGCTCAGGACAGGAGAAGCAGCACACTTAATTACTGCACACCAGTGTTGGCCCTGTGCCTCCCATTCTGCTTACTCCTCACAAAATTCATGCTTCCTCAGTTCATGTCATTTTAGCTGCTTTACTTTTGCAACATACAACTTACACCACAAATTATTTTACCCCCAAGGTTAGAGCTCCTTGGAGCACACACCAGGTCTCCCCATCCTTCTGCATTACCCACCAAGGTATTTGAGCAAAGACAGTCCCATAAACAGGTGTGCCTTTTCCTATAGGGAGAGAAATCCACCCGATTTTCCAAGCCACTTCCTATGTATAGTATGGGGACCTTATCTCCTTCCCCAGTGTGTAGGGGTTTTGTTTGGGCAGGACCAGGGAGGTTTGCAAATCTGGTGTTAACCAGCCAAGTGGCTTCTGTTAAATTTACATCCCAATCCTTCCATGCCCCATGACCTAACCCTTAACACAGTCTCCAGCAGTCCATTATACTACACAATCTTTCCAGAGGCTTATGGGTGATAAGGGATGTGATGCCCACTCAATGCCATTTATTTTTGCCCAAGAGTTTAGTAGGTTGTTTTGAAAAGTAGTCCCATCGTCTGATACGATTCTCTCTGGGGTACCCTGTTGCCACAAAATGTGTCTCTCAAGACCTGAGATGGTGTCTTGGGTAGTGGTTTACAGGGTTTGTTGCCAGCCAGCCAGTTGTTACCTCTACCATGGTATATTCTACATATTTGGCATGTTCATGACAGTGATCCAGTTTGCCAGGCCTCACCATACTGGAAACCCAGCCACTGCCCTCTAGTCCAGGGGAAGTTTACTTCAGTGGCTTGGTTGATTGCAGAACGTGCTTCTCATTCATGAATGGTCTGTGCAATGGTCTCCAAGGTCAGGTCAATCCCTCACTGATGAGCCCATCTGTGTGTTGCAGCTGATGTTTCATGTCCCAATCAGGTTATAAATAGCTTACCCTTCCATTCCCAGTCCAAGTGTACCTAAGTTAATTTTGTTTTGGCAGCCTTATCTACCTGTTCTTCAGTGGAGTGGTTTTTGGGCATGTGAACATCTCCCTGATGTACCTTTCCACTCGTGTTTTTGACCTGTGCATTGATGTCCTGCCCCAGTGCAGATGCAGTCCAGACCAGATGGGTTTATCCTTGCATTGCCAATTGATCTTCCATTTTTGCAGCCACCTCCATAGGGCATTAGCCACCATCCAGAAATCAGGATAGAGATAGAGGCAGGTCACTTTTCTCATTCAGCAATCTCTTGGGCTGGTTCAGATGGCTTTCACCTCTGCAAAATGGCCTGACTCGCCTTCTTCAGCAGCCTCAATGTGTTGTCCACCTCTGATGGTTTCCTGACACACAGCAGGATCTGTCACTAAATAGGTGTGTGGGTGCTTCTTGTGCACAAGTCTCCTTCTCTGGCAGTGCTCCAAAATCTTTGCTTTCTGGCCAGTCCATGATTTTTTCCAGAATTCCCAACTGAGTTCATGTAATCAATGCTACCCTCTTTATGTAGCACTGGCTGTGTGAGCTGTTACGGGGATGTTTCCTTTGAAATCTGGAGAAGTCTTTTCCAATTATTTTTAAACCTTAATTTTAATATTTAATTTGTTAATAAAAACTTATTTATGGTAGCAGTGTTTAGCTGTACATCCTTTTCTAGCAAAATTATAAAATAAATGAACATTTTTCTATATAAACATTTACAGTTAAGTCACGACAATCATTGATGGAAGTCACTTACTTTCTGTGGACATTGTGAAACAAAGTTCTGAAGTTGAGCCAGTCCAGTGGCATTACCTAACAGCAATTGCTCAGGGATATGAGAAATTTATGTCCTGTAGAATCTTGCACTAAAGGCAAAGACAACTATCAAGAAGTCAATCCAGCAGTTCAGAAAAGTACAATTCGGTGATCTGTTTATTACCTGCAAGCTGAATAGGTTTGAAATGCTTCATTGTGCACAGCATGTGAAAGAATTGCATTTAAAAGTTCCTAAAGTGATAAATGGCAAAAAGCTTTAAAAAGTATCAGGTGAAAAGTATGAAACTGAGAGTTGAACCTTGTTACATGGAGTTATTTGAAATTACTAACTTCTTATATGTGAAATATAACTTAATTACAAATTAGAATGCCGCTAATTTTCAAGTGACTAAATGTTAAAGTTTTTAACACATAATAGTAAATAATTCAAAATCTAGTCTTTCTCAAAAAGGTATAGTTAAAATTCTTTTATTAAGACAACAGATCTCTAATCAGCTGCAGTGGTAGATTTCACAGGTTTTCAGCCAATTAAAAAGAACTTGCAATTGATTGGGTTAAGAATCCAAACACTGTATTATGTGTGTAATCCAAACACTGTATTATGTAAGTGTTAAATCCCATGTTTTATTTATAAAAATCATTTTGTATTAAGTCACATTCCTGAATAGAGTTTATCCAAATGGGTTAGGTGCTTATTATCAAGTTCTACTTTTATATTGCAACAGTTTGATCCACTAAATAATATCTCTTCAGCAGTATTTGTTAGTCTTATGGATTTTTACATGCTCTGCTTTTTGTATGTATACAACTTGTTCTGTAGGGATTTATTGTATTTAGCATTGTGCAAGTTGTTCTTTAAAAAAGAACTTGAAAAACTTTGTATAAAAAGTTCTGGACCAATAAGTGAGTAAAATCTTTGGTTTTTCTTTATAAAAAAAAGGCTGTTCTTTTTTGTTTTGTTAAATTTGTATGGGTTTTTCTTCCTGTGCTAAAACAGCCAGCTCTGACTAGAAGGAAATTTTGTGTTTCAAGATCTGTTACAGAAAATTATTTTAGATTTAAGCAAAATTAGGTTACTTTTCAGTGTATAAGAATATATGTGAAAACATAATTGGCAAAAATTGTATTTGATTTTGTTATAAGTGGTCACCTTTCTGATGAACAGTAATTGGCAAAAATTGTATTTGATTTTGTTATAAGTGGTCACCTTTCAAAAGGTGAACGCATCATTTGGGTGGGCAGATCTGATTAAACTTTTTCAAAACCAAAACCCTCAGGGCAGAAAATTGGCACAGGGAGTGTTTGTTAAGACAGTGGTGAACAAGTTGTCTATGTCAAAACAAATGGCAGTTGCTGAAGCTGTGCATAGAGATGTTCAGTAGAGTGCAGCTCACCTATCCTCTATTTTTGGTAGCCTGTGATAGCAGCACCATCAGGCTGGTGCAGACACTGGGAGATGTGCTGGTAGCAGTGCTCTCCTGTTCGGGCAGAAGATTGGATGGGATTTCCAAGACAGCACTGTCTGCATAGCTCTGAGGCCCATTATGTTGAGTACTCCCTTCTGTTACTGCAGAACAAAATCTGAATTTTAGGAAGATGGAAACATACTTCTGTAAGAGTACGATCTTACTATATCTCTCTTTGTCCTTGGGCAGTTCAGGAACTGCACAGCTGCAAGTCTGTCTTTCCACTAACAGAACAAAATCTGAATTTTAGGAAGATGGAAACATACTTCTGTAAGAGTACAATCTTACTATATCTTTGTCCTTGAGCAGTTCAGGAACTGCGCGGCTGCAAGTCTGTCTTTCCACTAACGTCAGTCTGGTCCAGAGGGAAGGCTTCTGTCACAGGGCAGCATCACTATTCATTGACTTGCCTGTCAGAGCTGTCCCCATCCAAAGAAAACAACTATCCTCTTGAATCATCAAATCTATTACAGGACAGTGAGGGATTCATATACATGTAGATTTTATGCTGAATTAATTTTCAATACATTTTCTTGTGTCAAGAGTCCCATTACTCACTTAGTGCAATTACTGATTCCTCTTGCTTAAGACTGATTTGTATGAATAAAGGCTTTCTAAGTGCTCCAGTTCCCAAAGTCACTTGTGATCGATCATACTGGGACCTACAGCCAATCTCTTTAAAAGAGAAGAATGGGAGACAACCAGAGAAGGAATTCTTAAAACAGAAAATATCTTTATTAACAGTAAAACACAAGACGTGAATAATCCCTTTTACAATAGAATAATTCCGGCCAAAGAAAGTGGAGTGCGTTAAAAAGTGTATTGTTCAGACTAAATGTGTTGTCTTCAGAATGCCTCAAATCGAATGCAGCAGGAGGAATGCTTGGGAAAGTGTCCCCTAGGTTAGCAGTCATTCCATCTTTCTTGGTACGACACGGCGTGGAATAGAGTACTCTGAAGCTATATCTGTGATTTTTCATATTCCAGAGGCAAGAGCCCAAGGATTGTTCTTTCTACAGCGACCTACGCTGGTTGACAGAATGTCACAAACCGTGAGTAATACTTGGGGATAGTGCAGATGTTTTGCTTTGGTTCTGATGGAAAACAGAGGGCAGAATTATTCACAGACATGAGTGACTTGTTAATCTGTGGATGACTCACAGTGCTTTTCTCACCAGACTGATAGATCATAGTTAACACAACCCCATAGTTAACACTCCTTGCTCAAATCCACCATTTTAGCCCCTTGCATAGAGCTTTGCAACTTCATGGCTTCATTGATCCACACAAAAAGGCCCATTTCTTCATTTTCTTGTCTCATTTCTCAACCCCATTTATATCACAGAGGTGATTGCTAACACTGACTTCTCTGCAGAAAGCAGGCTGTGGTACATTTAACTTGTACTTTAAAAATATTATAAATAATTTTAAAAGCCAATTGCTTGAGTAAGTGAAAAAATTATCTGAATGCACAATTATCTCTGCTCATCATTTTGTTTGTTCCCTTGCTCTTGTTTGCAAAGCTTCTCATGGACATAACTGTGAATTAATAAGACAACACACACTTTAGCATCAAATAAACCACTTTGAATATGATGTGCTCGCTCACTATTGTGAAAATGCAAGGGGTCAGGTTCCAAGTTTTCTCTAGCTTTTCTTTGCTGATGAGGTCTGTATTTAAAATTATTAACTGGTTGGTCTATTTCACCCTATGCTATTCATACGCAATATTATTTCAATACTAACACAGAATATAAAATAGCAGCATCCATGGATAATAAAAACACTATGACTGAAGATCTAAAATGTGTTCACAATTAGCTGCAAATGTTCACATTGACTGTAATGGAAGAGTAGCTGACTCTGGAGGACATAGTGGTTATGTCTACCTTGTGTGAGAGGCATGGCCTGCCAATTAGATTTGTTATCTATACAGGCACCAAGTTTGCAAGCATGGCCCAGGTGCAAGTGGAGGTGCCCTCTTGCTAGGATTCTCATGTGCCTCACCTCCCTGGCAGAGAAATGTGGCATCAATATGGCAATGTAATGTAAGGCACGCCTGGGCAGGGTGTCTGGAAAGCCCTGGGGTGAACACGTAACAGGATTCTGGCTGTTCCTGGCTGTTCTGGAGCTTTCTATGGGTAGATAGATGATGGGTACAAACCAAAGGCTGTGTTCTGTGCTAGTCCCCAACATGCAGAAGTGTCTGTCTGTCCTAGAGACACAAAGCAATTTCTCTCAACGGAACAAAGACTCAGGCTTCCTGTATCTTGCAGAAAGGTACTCCTGGAGCTGCCGTGAGGAACAAGCCCTGTTTCAGTGGCTGCAATGAAGCCTCCAGGTTGAGAACTTTTTAATTCATAGATCTCAAAGTCTCACAGAATCTCCCCACTGTAAGATGAGACAAACTTTGTCAAGCTCTTTTTTCATGGTAACTTGACCTCTTAGTTGTTCTTAGGGAAACACACTTGTCCATCCTTATGTACTGTTAAAAATCTGCTTTCATAGTCAGGAGTCCTCATGAAGGTTCCTGTTGTTTTCCTTTGGGCACTGCAGTTTCCCACCTTATTTTGAAATGAGCTGGTTTGTCACAATTCCAAGGTTAGATGCTCTCTCTATATATAGTCCACATCTTTCAGTTGTGCTGTTTCTGTTCAGATTGCATCTTTCTTTGAGGAGCACGTACTGGATGTGTCCTTGGACAGTGCCCCAGTACTGAGTGCTGAGCTCCTCATTAGTCTTGTGGCAAGGCAGAGGATAATCTTCCAAGTGTGGTTCCCAAATGCAATCAGAGTTTACTCTCTGGAGCACATGGGACACCATTTGCCCCACTACATCGGATCATTTAATCAGGAAGCTGGCACATTCTCCCAGGCCAGGTGTGTAGGAAAAACCCAAGCAAGGATTGTGGTATTGTAGCCTGCTCCTAAAACAGGCCTTGAGTGGCTGCCTGAGCATGCACTGCCTTATACCTCCAGTGATGACCACTGGGCTTACCTGGTTGTATGCTCTCTCCTCCTCCTCAGTCTCTTCATCATCTCAGTGCGCTTCTGGCTACTGGAACACCCATGAACTGTAAATCCTTTATAAAATTTTCTCAGCCCCTTCAGTGAGGTCTCCACTCAGAAGGGCTTGGGTTCAGATGTTCAAGTAACAGCTGGTTCTCCAGGTTTCTCCAGAGCAAGGAAGTCTTGTTTCTGGCTTGGCGGGCATCTGGGACATCATTGCCATCAAATAGTTTGATTATCTTTAAAGATGATAAGTCCCAACCTCCTGCCATGGCAGGGACACCCTCCTGTAGATCAGGTTACTCAAAGCCCCATCCAACCTGGCCTTGAACAATTCTGGGGCTAGGGCATCCGCAACTTCTCTGGGACAGCTTTTCCTGTGCCAGTGTCTCCCCACCTTCACAATGAAGAAATTCTGCCTAATATCTTAACTAAAACTACCCTCTTTCAGTAAAGCCATTACACACTTGTCCTATGGCCTTCTCGTGATATAAATCTACATTTTAGACAGCACTGCTCAACTTTGAAAAATGGTATTTAATTACTCAGCCTTATGACTCATTGATCTTTTTTTTGTTGTGTTTGATTTTGCTTGTACTAAGTTAGGTTATGGGGAGCCAGGGGAAGAGGTGAATAGTACAGAGGATGTAATGTTTCTTTCCTTTGCTGAGTACCATGTAGTGCTAAAGTATTCCTTAAAGTTATAGTTGCACCAGAGCAGTCTTGATCCAAGAACATTAGTTTTATACTTGATACCCCTTGAAAGTTCCTAAATTGATCAGGCTTTTTTTATTAGTTGTTTTCATGCAGTCAAGAAGCAAAGTCTCTGCCTGAGCTACCTCTGTAAATCTAGCTGTTTGTACAACTCCTTAGTCACTGGTGAGATTCATTTGTAGAGCTGATAGAAAAAGGTGGGTATTGTAAGTCAGGAAGAAGAAGGGCAGATTAGATAAGGTTACAGTCACAAATGCCTTGTTTTCTGCATTTTAAGAGGGGTGTGGTGAAGATGTGTTTACAGCGAGAAATGTTTGGAGTGCTGATTTTGTGCTGAGGGAACACTAATATTAAATAGCTGAGGAGAAACATGTTTCATCCTGAAAGTGCTGCTAACAGAGAGCCCCTTCCTTTGGCAGCCACTTTTCACTGAATCTCCACAGAGACCCAGAGGATGATGTATATTGGAAGGGATCTCACCATGGCATCAAGTGTAACACCTTGCTCCAGACAGGGACTGCTTGGACAAGGCTGCTCAGGGCAGTGAAAGTCTTGACACATTACCCACTGTGGACATGGAAGGGATTTCCTCAGCTTCAGATGATGCTACTTTGGGCACAGTTCCCTTTATGCTTCTGATACATTACCCTTCAGACTGAAGCATTCTGATGAGTAAAGACATTAGTGGAATCCCAGCTGATGGGGAGGGCAAGCACAAACCACACCTTGCAATGCTACAGCCACTGCTGTGCCGTACCTGGGCAGCTTTTCCTAAGCAAGGGGAAGGGACTGAGCCGCCCAAGCAGCAGTGCCACGGAATGGCTCCAGGCAGTCAGGGTGTAAGATTTGCTCCTGTCACCTCTGGATGCAAACAGCACATTAATACTGGTGGTGCTGAAGAACTGGCAGCAACTAAAGTAATCTCTCAACTATTTAATAGGGAAACAGGTGGTCTACGTACCATGCTGAATGTGCTCTATGCCTCTGCCTCATAAGCTCCCACTGCTGCCTGCTGATGCATGGTACTCCTCCACAGAAACTTCTAAGAGCCTATGGACTGTGGATGACTCAAAAAAAAAAATTTTAAAAATCTGCCTTCAACTAAGTAGTCTTGCTGTAAGTGGTTTTAAATCTCTCAGGAAGACTGTCTCCAAAGCCCAAGCATTAATTGAGTACAACATTTATAAAAACCATAAACTGACTACAGGTTTAAAGGTTCATGAAGACGTTTGAGCAGAAATTATCTTCTTCCAAAGTGGAGAAGACATTAGAGATACAAAGTTATATTGCTGTAAATTATAAGAAACCTGAATTTTAACCAATTGCAATTCATATATATTAGAGAAGCCTGTAGAAGAAACTTTGTTAAAAAGAAAGGGAAATAAATGGTTTACTAGCCTTACTTTTTTATCTCTGCATCTGAGCAGGGGTCATCTTATTTACTTTTTTGTCTCATCCACTGGTACCACACCTCCCATGTACTGTGGGCTTTGGGGAGGAGCTGTCATCTTCTGTGTGTTTGCACAGCACAGTGGGCTAAGCCCCCAGAAGCCATCAGAATAGAAAACAACTGACACAGTGGTATCAGCCTTCCCAAAGGCTGTTGCCAGAATTGTGTGCTTTGATCCAGTTTTCAGCAAATACTTAAATTTGCTGAAATTCATCTCATTCTAATACAAGTGTTTTAAATGGGTTAGAAAAATCATGCTCCAGAAATGCCTCTTTTCTTATTAGTAAGGCAGTTATTAAAGTGACTACCTTAAATGAGATGCATATATGGACTACATGGAAGCCAAATCCTATTTGTAAAATTATTAAAGGTAGACATAAAGGATGGAAAAACTGCTCTAAACTGACCAACTTCCATTTAAACCAAACATACATTTACTGAGCAAGCAACATTACTAGGCTGAGAAAGTCACCGCACCTTCATTAGGGTTCCCCTCATCTATTTTTTAATACATCCAGCGTAGCAGTCTGCATTTGAGCTAATGACCCTTAGTTCCCCTTATACTCACTGGGAAGACACAAGCATGCTCAGATAGGAGTGCATTTCACCTGCCTGAAATACCTTGTGATGAAAAAAATAATGCCTCAGAAGAAGCTGTTTCTCTTCACTGGCCATCCAACTTTTCTCTGCAGCCTTGGCAGAAAACTGACTTCTGGAACTACCCAAGAGCAGATGCACCTCAGAACATTTCCCTTTGCTCTCTGTGAGGAAGATGACAATGCTGGGAATGTCTAAAAGGATCTCCTAGGCTTCTCTCTATATTAAAAGGGAAGGAGGCTTCAACCTAAAAGGCAAGGAAGGATCTAGGATAAGGGACAGAGCTAGATCCTGGACAGTAAAGGTGATTTATTCTGTCTTTAGCTGAAGATGACAATGCTGGGAATGTCTAAAAGGATCTCCTAGGCTTCTCTCTATATTAAAAGGGAAGGAGGCTTCAGCCTAAAAGGCAAGGAAGGATTTCCTTTTAGGCAAGTCATAAGGGACAGAGCTAGATCCTGGACAGTAAAGGTGATTTATTTTGTCTTTAGCTGCTAAAAAAAAAAAAAAAAAAAAAAAAGAAAAATCAGAAGGTTCTCATCCTGGAGTAAAGGTGCAAAAAAAAAAAAAAAAAAAAGAGCAAAATCAGAAGGTGCTCATCCTGGAGTAAAGGTGCAACTGGAGAAGAGAGGTAAAAAATCATGCTAAAATATGTTACCAGTATCTGATCACTTATGACAGAGAGAGCTAAGGAAAATGCATTTTTCCAAACTGATGTCTCTAAAGTCTGCTAAATAGTAAACGGCACACCTGGAATTTCTGTATATGATTATTGTTGTTATTGGATTTCATTGCTGAAAGAGACTGTAAAGCTTTTTCTATCTCACAGTGACACTGCTGACATCAAATGGTGACAGAATAGAGTTCTTTGCACATACAAATTTCCTATACAACTTGCTATTACTGCTCAAACTTAACAACAATTTTTTCTTCTGTGCCCTGCTAAAACTGCAGGCAGCTGAAGGTTCATTCAAAGGAAGTAACACTGTTAGTTTACTCACTGTCTTTCCAGTGATTGTTATTTCCTTTTTCATATGTGATACAGCTGAAGATTCCAGGAGTCCTCTTCTAAGTATGCAGCAGAACGTCTAGCACCAGATATTGTGTGAGAAGAAAAGAAATATTCTGAGAAATACAGAATTTCTGAAATTTTTTTCTACTAGTATTTCTACTTGTTCTATGGAGGAATGATTTTGGAGATGTTATCACTCCTTCTGACCTTTAAATAAAAACAATTTTCAGTGGACTGTTATGCCTAGAAAGAAATAATCCTCAACTCTTTCAGCAAAAGGAAAGACCATCAAAATGTAGTAAGAGTTTCACCTGTCTTCTCCGGAAAGGTTTCCAAGTGAACAGCATTTTGCAAGGATGGGATCAGGGTACGGGCAATAGGTTTCCCTGCTTACAGAAGGAACACAGATAAGGTTCTGCACACAGATTCACTCTTTACTTGTTCATGGCTTCACCATGCCTCACCATCCTCTGCAGGCAAGGCAAAAGCTCAGCAAATGAAGACGCCTGTACCTAAGATAAGAACTCATCCACAGGGATGTATGGAGTGACTGGCAGGGAAGCCCTCTCAGTCAGACACGAGCAATGCTGTCAGATCCCGAGGACTGGCCCAGTACAGGGGATGGACATGGCTGACTCCCATCTCCTTCTCTTTGTATCCTTTGAGTGTGGGGCTTTCTGTTCTCAAGATGAATGAAAAAGTAATTATTTGCTTTTTCAATGCACAATTAATTTCCCTTTTCTGAATCACAGTTCAAGTCCCTTTTAGGTGTACCCTTTAGGTGTATCAACACAACAATCTAAATACAGACAGTCCTAACTTTAAAACAAACTACATCAACACTGTAGAATGGACAGGATTTAGTTTACATGCCGGACACATATGCAAGTATGTATGTACTTTGCAAAAAAGCACTGGAAGTTAATTATTTTTTTTAAGTCATGGGCATGTATTTAAATTATTTTTTTTTTTCTTAGAAGCTTGTTGCTTTTCAGTGCAGCAGTACCGTACCCCACTATGTTAGCAGTATCAGACTACTCAGATTGTCCAGAGTGCTCTGAGATAAGGTTCCTGTGATGAACATGCTCCCTCCTCCTGCCAAATCCCAGGAGAGACAGCTCTTCAGAGGATTTGTTGTCCCATCATGCTTTGTAGTAGGGAGACACACTGGAATGGCAGTTTAGTCCTTCAGTTCACTAGATAAAAGTCATCTCTATGCATAAGTCCTGTGCACCGCCTCAGGTCCTCTTCTGGACTTGAAATCAGGATGCAAGATGAATATAAATGGCACAGAGATCTGATTTCGGTTGCCTGCAGAGGGGTGAATTTCACCTACTAGGAACAGCGACAGGCGGGTTTCTGAACCCATGTGAAAGTGCTGGAAATTTGCACCCTTTACTGGCTTGGCTGGGGAATGAAGATGCTCATAGGAAATGTTTGACACTTTTGCAGGAATTTGGCTTATTTTGTACTAGAGAACAGATATACTATACCTGAATTTCTAAACTTATTGTACTGGCATCAGAGTAACTAGAAACCACAAAATGGAAAAAAAAAAAAAAAAGAGAGTAGACTATGTATAGATCTATTTACATCTACATACATCTACATATAGAAGCTTCTGTTCATGGGAATTCTATAAGCCACTGCCTGCAATAGCATCCATCCTAAGGGAATTCTAGAGATGATTCTTAAGAGACTGAGGAGATGGGGTTGTGAGGTGAGCCCATCTGTGTCAGCACCTTATCCAGCCATTGCAATGGTCCATGCAGGTGGATCTCAATCCAGCAAGGCGTGCTTGTAACATCTTGGCGATGATACTCTGCTCCCCAGCCCTATAAAAGGACCAAAAACTGAGGTAGTTTTTTTAAAAAAAAACACCCAAAACATTAAATCATAACTTCAGTGCTGATAGTCTAACACAACTACAGATAGTCCAACCACCCAAGTTCCCAAGATTTAATGCTTTATCCTAGGGATAATTTTCTTTCGAAACTTGCTCCTTTTTAAGGTCATTGTTATCATAATTACCAGCGACTTGATGCTATTAAATTAAAAATCTCAGTCACACTTCCACGTGCAGAGAACAACTGGCATGGAAAGGCCTGTTTCCAAGCTTGGCTGCCTGCACACAGCCCGTGGGGAATGGTCTCTGTTGTCTGCAGACCAGGGACATGTCCAGGGAAGTCTGGCAGACTGCTGTCTGGCACCAACAAAAAGCAGGCCAACATCTTTTATTAAAAGGAACTAGGAATGGTCCTGGGCACTGCTTCATATATTGGTAGAGATTCATCCTGTGACTCTAAGATCTTAGAAATTCTAAGTATTTATCTAAACCTCTTGAAACTTCCAGCAGTTTCTCTGTACCATACTTAGCCTATGTATAAATATTTCCCACAGGTTTTCCATCCTTGAACATGTCTTCTTTGTCAACAAGAGTTCCCGGCTGTCTGCTGTGGGAAGTCCTGCAGTAATTTCTCCAGCTCTCTTGGGGAAGATAAGGGATATGAAGCATCTGAGAGAAGGTGGAGATGGGGTGCTGGCAGGGAGAAGAGAAAACCTGAAGTACCCATGTTCAATGAGCAGGTTTAAGTTGGGAAAAGGCTTTTCTCCCAGAGGGTGGTTGGGCACTGCAACAGGGAAGTGGTCACAGCACCAAGCCTGACAGAGTTCAAGAAGCATTCAGATAATGCTTGTGGGTGTGATTCTTGGAGATAGTGCTGTGCAGGGCCAAGAGCTGGACTTGATGATCCTGATGAATCCCTTCCAACTCAACATATTCTATGATTCAAACAGGCACAGTGTCTAAGCAGTGCTAAGCGGGCAGCCTGATGTCACAGCAACACAAGGCATGCAAGTCACAGCCCAGAGTCTTGCAGCTCACCAGATGTCTCACTGGCAGAACTGAACTCAGATTTCCATAGGGCAATGTGCAAAACACGGTCCCACTACAGGATGAGGATCTTCATTTGTGGGATGCTGATCAGACACTGAGTCATACCTGTCATTATGATAGGCAGGCAGGTTGGTATTCTTGTAATGAAAAAAGGACATGGAGGTACATTAAGGCTGATGGCTGCCAAAGTCACCAAAATTTGAGAGTGCTGAGCAGCTCAGACAACTGTGGCTGCCAGTGCAGCCACTTCTTTAGATGATACCTGGAAAACTAGGATCAACACTAAAACGAGATGTCACCATAGGTGGTCTGGATAAAATCCATGCTAATTAATGAAGAAAAGGGGAAAGAAAGCTATGGAAAGATAAGAAAGCTAAGAAAGATATGGACCCACCAAATCCCAAAGAGTACTTCCAAACAGACAGGATTTTTCTGAACTGCAGAGCACTTATCAGAGTAGAAAGAGCCTGTGTTCACAGAACCTCAAATTGATGTTCTGTAAATGTTTGTATAAAATGCCAGCACAGTCAGATTTCTGAGATGGTGAAGTGACAAGTACTCAACTGCAGTGAAGATACACAGCTAGGAGAGCAAGTGTCAAGAGGAGCTGGCACACCTTGCTGACAGACAGGACAGACAATCCAGAGAACAGCAATTACAGGATTCAAGCACAATGTGCCAGATTTGGGGGAGCCTGGCAGGCGGCTGGCCATCTCCCTCTGCTGGCAACTCCCAAACACTCCCAGTGATGCAGTCTCTGGATGGAGCACTCCCAGGAGAAATGCCAGAGGGCAAGGACCCTGTATATCACTCTTGGGTTGCAAGTCCTTCCTTTATCCCAGGACTGAGAAGAGCCCGGAGCTGGAGTTCTCTTACTGAGGCAATGAAGTGAGTACAACTTTCAAAGCTGCACTGGTGTTTTCCACCAGGATACTGGTACCCTCATGGGTCCTGCTGCTCCTGCCAACACTTCCCACCTGCAGGGGGCAACAGCTCTCTCCAGCCTAGGTTCCATGTCTCAGAGTGCTGAGCTTTCTAAGTTCCCCTTAGCCCCAAGACCCAGGGAAATGTGGGAACCACTGAACCACGTTCAGACCTCAGCTTGGAAACACTCTCCTACTTTTCCCTTTGTGCTTCAGCTGCCTCAGCTGTGGAGAGGGGGCAAGAGCCATCCTGCTTTAGTTGCCAGCAGTGCTCAGTGGATGGAAGCTGCTCTCACTGATGATACACCCACATTTGAGCTACTCTCAGCTGCTCTGTGGGCACAAAAAGGGCTTCAGAAGGGACAAGACCTTCACCTCCCTCTGTCCCATGTACTGCATCCAGAAGATGGTACAGTTCTGCCAAGTTTCTCATGTCTTGGTCCCTACCTATCCCTGCCTCCCAGCTGGCAGCTCAAGCATTGGTGGGGTCAGAGGCAGTGTCTCCAGCCCTTTGGGCTGTAGGTGACCAGCAGTATCTGGACACGAGTCAGTGGAGAAGCCACAGCACTGCCCTGCACACGAGGGCTCTCTTGGACTATGGCTCTGACAGACAACAGGCCCTGCTGGGCACTGCATACCCAACATCCAGGATCACTCCTGACCCCAGACGGAACGCAGGAGGGCTCACTCCTTGGGAGGGATATATTTTGGGAAGACTGAATACAGGAAAGAGTATTTGCAGGCCAGGAAGAAAGAGCCTAGATGAGATTTGCATAGCAATTTTCCAGACGTCATGGGAAAGAGTTCAAAATAACTCCTTGAACTGGTCTTCTGGTGCCTGAGGCACAATAATAGCTGCTATTATTTCAACAAAGCAAGGTGATAATATGGCAGCAGCGTTATATAGTGCATCAACACCACCATTTCTGCTGCCGTGCTGGGCATGGAGGCAGATAACACATCAAAGAGCTTGCCCCTGAATCGCTGAGATAATCAAAATATTGTGTAACTGGCTACACTGCCTTTACAAACAACATGCCCATTCATGTCTTCCATTAAAGAAAATGCTGTTTGTTGGGTTTCTTGCTTTCTTTTTTTTTTTTTTTGCCCTAATGCTCATATGTGAATAAGATATCAGTTCACTCCCAAGAACAAAGCAACAGCATGGTCATGGAGATTTTGGCTTGGACTCTTGGGAGATATTAAAGAACATTCTTAATGCTCTTGAAGACTTAAGAAGATAGGTCCTCAAGGATGGCTAGAAAAAGTTAGACTGGAAAGATATGTAGGACTCAACTCATCAGCTCTGTAGAACTTAGGGAAACTAGACTCGAGCCTCAAGCACTTTTTGGTATCTTAGATGACAATTCAATAATCTCAATTCAGTAATTTGTGTAAAAACAAATCTGCAAGACAAAGGAACATACTTAAGCCATTTTTATGTTACCTAACAGGACTGAGAGCTTCTAATGGTGCATCTGCTCTAGTTTACAGGCTGAACATTGCTGCCATCTCTCCCCAGCAGTACTACAGAAAGCTGGTCTAGCATCATCTGGAAACTATCTTGAAACACTTGCCATTCTTCAGGGGTTAGATGCTACAACAGGCATGAAAATAAATCCTAAGTGCCAAAAGGAGCTGAGAGATTTTGTTCTGGTGAGAAGGTCATTCAGAAGATTTGAGAAAAGTCCCACAAAGACTGATAGATTTCCCACAGAGCAGTCAGAATGTGAAATTCAAATATGAAGGACAAATCCAGTAATGGATTTGGTAGTCTCCTGCCTCTTCCAAATAACAGGGGGAAGGTAAAATGTTCTTTTGGGTTTTCTGTTCTGCTTGAAAGAAGCCCTTCTGGTTATGTGGCTGGCCAGAGTGAATTTCATCAGAAAGTAAGACAATATTTGTCAGGGATTGGGCAGATGGCAAGCAACAATTCTCTGCAAGTTCAGTAAGGGATGAAGAAGGACTCAGTGTTTCTTGATTAAGACAATATACACCAGTCTGTGGTACTGGTGAGACTGCAAATTAGCCTAAATACATAAGGACATTCTTTTCAGATCAATGGCTCTGTTGAGCTCTATTGCAAACCAGTAACAATAGGAGAGATCACAACTGCCTAAGATATGCTACAACATTTATAGGTTGAGCCCATCTGAGTTGAGCTTTTTGAACAATCAGTGGGGGAACACACCCATGCATTCTCTGCCTATTTTCCACAGGGAGTCTATGGAGCACCTAAATTTTGTAATCTAAGAGATTTTCAGGTTGATCACAAAAGCTATTGATTTTGAGCACCTATAAGTTTAAGGCAATACTGGAAAGCAGGCAGTATGAATTGCTATTTGAAAGTTGGGTGTCTACATCCTCCCTTGGAACAGATTTGATGGGATCTAGTTTTGCACCAAAGGATGTAAGAGAAAGCAAAAGCAAGGATGTAAGAGAAAACAAAGAATTCTTACTTTGACAAAGCTCATTCGAATTGTACACATCTTGGTCAGCTCATACACCACTTCAAAACCATGATTGACTGACTGGGCAAGGAGCTGGGCAAAGAGCTGGTTGTTGAAGATCTTGAGGCTGCAGCCACTGGGGATCTTGCAGACCGTGGCTGGGTGGAAACCATGCTGGTAGTTACAGTTGCGGCTTTGCACAAAAATACTGCTGTCACTGACACATTCAGCATAAACTTCCCCACCAACGTAGTAGAGATGAACACCTTCAAAAAAAAAAAAAGTAACATATTATTTCTCCATTGTTCACAACACACTTTATGCCAGTAATTAATTATTTTACTGGTTTGGGCATACAAGTCCAGGATCCTTCCAGGATCTTTGTTTCTGAGTGCAGGTTGCTTTACTTGTACCTAACAGCATAGTACTTTATGACAAAATATACATAAATAAACATCAAACACATGTCAGCAATATCCTAAACATCAATCAAAACTATCCAAGACCTGAAAAATCACTGTTGTATTACACAGCTAAATGTATTCTCACTGTTAAGCAAATGCTCACTGGCCAAGACCCACTTCACTGCACGCTGTTGTTTTACTACAGGATCCTCCTGCCACCCATTTAAAACACAGCATGATGTGTACTTAAAATACTTTTTTGTATTTTGCTTTATCTGCCACATCAGAACCATGTATTTGCATTTACATGATGTGACTTACTCATCACATCCTGTTCCAAGTGACCTTTAGCAAGAAAATGACTGATTTTCTTCTGAAATTTTCAGTGCCCAAGTGACTTACCAATACTAACTCCAATTTTGACTGTGACTTGGGGAAATTAAGGTGGAAGAACTTCTATCCCTTCAAATACTCTGATCCACCAAGGATATCTGCTTGCATGAAAACATACCTGAGTTGGTGGGAGAATTTATCCTAGGCTAATTCAGCACCCTTGAATTTGGGGATCATCTGTAAGATGATAACTGTGTAGATCCCTCCTTTAGCTGATAGACAGAGAGAGGCACTGTGACCAGATGATTCACTCCATCTGCTACAGCGTGCAGGCTCAGAGCCAGCTTAAAGCCATGGAAGTCTGCTGTGCAGGTGCTGAAAAGGCTATCCCATTCCCTGCCCCTGCTGACACACCTGCTTTCATGCTGGCAGCAACAGCTGAGGATTGGGCTGCTGTCCAGGCTGAGGAACTGAACCAGCTAATAAACTTAAAAACAAACAAAACAAAATTTATTTTCAGTGAGATCTTGTGAGATCTTCATCAGTACAAGTGTGGCAATGGGGATCCTTACTGCTCGAAAAGTGAACATGAAGCCACAACCTGGAGGGGGACAAGGTATCCTGTGAAAATGCCCAGACAGTCACTCTTCCCATGGCTAGATTAGGGGAAATGAACCCTTCCCAGGGCCAAGAGTGGTGTAAGAACTCAGTTCTTTGTTCTTGTAAAAACCACCACTAAATAAAAATAAAATCCTCCTCTCTAATACTAGGTATGCTCTTCAAACACACACAAATGTTCACAGAGCCTCAGTAGACTGCCTGCAAAGCTACTGGTAACTGTGCTTTAATAATGCAGCTGTAATTAGTTTTATTCCTGCTGTCTTTCATACAAACAATGACTGGTTACATATTCCCAGTCTGTTCATCATTCTGCAGTCATAACAACAAGGGCAGCAGCACATCCTTAGGACAAACCAGCCTTAAAACAGAAGTGGGAATGGCAGGGGAAAAGCAGGTTGAGTGGGAAAAAAATCTGGGAAAAAATACACTCTCCCATAGTCTTCCAGGGTGACTCAGATGGGAGCCTTAAAGTCTGTCTTCAAGCCATCACTTGACTTCTGAGCAGCCACAAGATCTGCAATGAGCTGCGAGTGGCAGGGTTGTGGCTCGGAGCACACTGTGGTGCTGCATTGGGAACAGCAAAAACAGGAAAGCATCAGCTCTACCTGAACCAGGTACTGTGGGGTGCTGCACACCATGGCTGTTACCACTTGGCTTTCCTTCCCATGGAAATGGATAAAAGGGAAGGACAGAAAAAATCTTGATGGAGTCCATATAGCTGTCTGAAATAATCAGATGGAGTGAGAACAGAGGGTAGGGAGATAAGAATAAGGACGTAAATATGCAACACATTTCAAATCTTCAGGAGTAGCTACTGACTTAAGGTCACCACAGGGGATGCTAAGGTGAAAAATTTTAAAGGCTGAGTTTTCAAAGTATATTAAGTAACCCATTTTCTGAAAAAAATGAATGCTTTCAAAGGCATTGCCCAAACATTGTGATACAATAACAAAAACATCAATGCCACTTCTGAAAACAGAGGTTACAAATTGTTTCCTTCTTGTTAGCTTTTTAAAAGCAGTAAATACAACACTAATCAGTGTGTATTCCTGTTATTCTAGCATTCATTCACCAGAGGAAAGCACCCTAAAGGAAACCAGGCAACTAAATACATATTTGTAGAAGACCAAATCAAAGGTCCGTATGTTTTAGTGGTATTTCATTGCCTCTGCAAAAACTGAAAATTCAGCAGCCTCCAAGCATCCACATCTTTTTGACACTGATTGAAAGTTACTTTTTTGTCCTTGAAGTCTGACTGCTGAAACAGGTCCAATTGCTCGTAGATGTTGCATTGTGTTCCGGATTGTTTTTAGCTTTGATGTGGTATTTCCAGGAAATGGTTTCACGCTGATACTCTAGATGACAATTCAATCACATATCCTTATCCTACTGAGCTAATCTTGTTTACTCACTCTTTTTTTCTCCAGTGTTAACATGTGACAATTGTATCCATTTCAGCAGCTTTCATCTGTCCACCATGCCTTTGCACTATGGGCTTCTGGAGCTGCTCTGTGCTCCTCTGCAGGCCTGCACTGGTGCCGCTTCTATTCCACTCACATATGTTTTTTTAGGATTTGCATGAACAGGGAAGAGCAGTAAAATTAAGGACCTCTGATATATTAAGCTCCTCTCTGGCCAACCTGCTCCCTTCCCTTGGGCACATTCCTAGTGTAGGGCTTTAAAAGACTTCTAATCAATTAAGACAGACCTTCACATTTAAATGGATGAAGACCATTAGCATTTACCTAACTTTATTTCTGTTCTGTCTCCTTATCTTTTGGGGCAGAAAGTCACAGACTGTAACATTGCCAAATGACAGCTGGGATCTTTCGTCATTCTTTTAGGGCCAGGCTCATCTTTGATCTACATCCCTCTGACAGCTTACACTAATAGGGTGTAAAGCTTTGCTTTATTTTCTAAGTAAGTTAGAGCTAGATGTACAACACATTTGCACTCCACACAAATGAACCACTATGGCACACACTTGTAGCATCTGCAACATAAGTGTTTTTCATTCTGGGGAAAAGTGCAAGAGCTTAGCACAACATTGCCTGTTCCAGCCTTCAGGTTCACTGCTGTTTGCAAAAAATGCATCACATTTGTCTCAGAGGTTCCTCGTATTCAGTCATTCAACACTAGACTATCATGAGCCAATTAAAATATTGCTCTAGGCCTGGGAAATGAGGTGAGGTTGACAAGATAATAAGAGTGGAACAATTAGAGTTAATTAGCCCAGTGGGAAATGCATTCCCAGGCAGCTACTGGTGAGAGGCTGGGTTGGCAAGATAATGAGTCTAGACTGGATGTACCAGAACAGGCAAAGCTTCATCTGCATGGAGAAGTGGTTGGCACAGGGCTTCTGACTCACCACCACAAACAACAGCAAGTAGTGGGAGAATATCAAACCCTACACAGCCCTGGGGAGCTGGGATGAAGTGTGTGTGGCCATGTATGTCCAGGTGTGGTCTCCTCGTGCTCGGCGCCAGCGGCATGTCACACTGCATGCTGAGGCTCTATGTACACCAGAGCTGGGGCACACAGAGCTGCACCAGCAGCCACTGGCAGGAGAATACAAACCTTAGTTTTACTCGTGAAAAGCTGACAAAGCAGGGAATCAGACTGGTGGGGGGCAGGGGAGGGAAAGATACAAACACAATTCTACCAGAGTTCTTCAGCTAAGTAACTCAACTACTAAGTGTTTCATCCATCTCTCTTTGTTATTTGGTGGGAGGAGAAGCAGCCCTGAGGCACCAGCAATTATCCTTTTAGTGGCATTTCAATGGCAATATTCCCAGTTGCCAGAAGCTCTAATAAATAAAATGAAAATACATACTGCTAAATTAGAACACACAACTATAAACAACATTTTTCTCTTTGCTGGACAAGTAAATAGCCTTTGTAAGGAGTTACTCTGCTGATTGTTATCCCGTCAGAAAAGAATCTTCTGCTTTTCTTCTATTTCAGAAGTAATGTCAGAGGTTTGATTTTAAGGCAAGCACATCTGATGAATCAGCTAGGTTTGTTCATGCAATGCATGGATCTTCTGAGCTCTGAATATTATTCCTGAGGAGAGGGGATTTCCTCTTACCTTTTCCTATGTGTCTCCTGGTGTTTTCTATAGTAGAATTGCGGTTTACATTTGAGAGTAGACCCAGGCAGAATCTGTTTTTGTTATTTGAAGGATCTGTAAATCCATCTATAAGGATACTTCGAGAGGAGGCCTGGAAAGTCTCCCCTACCCGGTTGTTGAGTTCATAGTAGGCAACTGAGCACCAATGTTGGGGTTCCTCATAACAAACAGGCCGAAAGTCTGTAAGAAATAAAGTTAAGCAGCTGCTCAGGTTTCAGCAATATTTTTTAAACAATATTTCTCTGTTTTCTTTCATTCCCTCCCACTCTCAAACCCCATCTCTTCATCTAAACAGTCACTTATGTCATACTTTATCCCAACAGCAGCTTCCATTGCTTCTTGATTTTGTGACTGAAGTCCCAAACATGCAAAAGGTTGGTGCATCAGCTTAACTCTAAGCCTCGAGGAGCCCCACTTCTTAAAAGTGGAAACTCCACTCCATTAAATCAGCCACACTGACATTCCTCGCTGAATTGGGGCCCGAACTATACACTGAAAATAGTAAGGGATACATCTGCTCTGCACCAGTAGAGAGATAGGGATGACAGATGGGCTCAAAGCAAGTCAAAACTGAGCCAAGTTTTTGGTATTAGGCCTTCAGCCTAATACCAAACTCTGTAGTTCAGAAGTAATAAATCACTCCAATTTTTGCACGCTTTCAGGCTTTCCGCTTCCATGTGGGATTGTAAGCAGGAATGTCAGCAAGGTCATTTCTTTTGGATCTATCCCTGCCCAGGTTTTCTAAGTCAGAGACAGAGAAAGACTCAAAAATGTAACAGAATCTCTGAGCCTCATTTGTCATACAGGAATTATTAGGAAACTTTATCCTGTCTGCTCACCACAGGCATGTGAGCCCGCCTGCCCCCAGAGCACCTCTGTGCATAACCTCTAATAAACTTCCAACTAATATTCACTAGGCTAGTGATCAGGGATGGTAGGCTGTGATAAAGAGATTAAACTAGCTTGACAATTTATTTATAAGTATTGGTGTCTGATAACTTATTATTATCTGGCCATTCTGTGTCCCCATCCATAATTAGCACTATCCCCTCACATTCCTTCTGCTCCAGTTCCATGCCACATACACACTCCTCACTGTTTCAGAAGGCTGGCAATATTTTTTTTAATGTGCATGTGTGTGTGCAGTGTTCAGTCCTCATTCTAGAAATGACACTTCTTTAGGAGCACAATATGATGGACTAAAAGAACAACAGTGATTTTTCACTGCAGTAGCAGGAAGCCCAAGCAAAAGCCAGCAGAGGAACTCCATTTCCCCTTCCTACTCTGCAGCAATGGGCTCTGAATGGTGGGGGCATCAGTACTAGCCAGTACTAGCCCTAAGGTAGCAGAGGCTGTGCTGGAGAGGTCACCAAGTTGCTTTGAGGGGTGCAAGCAGGCCCCAGACCCTTCTTTGACCATTAATGCCTCTCCCACTAAATAAGACAACAAAGACTTTGGTGTTGTGTCAAAATATCTTTCTATTCCATTAGAACATGTCCTTTTCTTTTCTAGCCAGCCAGTAACATAACATTCATACAAAGATGGCAGTAAAAAGGTCCCTACCATAAGGTTTTAAAGTACTTGAAAACCTAGAGCTGAAGGTGATAAAGAAATGAGGTCTGATATTGATAACGCTTTTGTGTGTTATATTGCCCCACCATCCCTGATTTGATATGTTTATCTTTACAATGTAGATAACAGTGTTTGCCTGCATTAACAGCTTTTTAACTGTAATAGTCCACGGATGCAAATAATGTCTAAACTCTGTGATTTTGCACATAATTCATGGAAATATTATATCAACCTATCCTGCTAGCTAATGGATGGGTCTAGCACACAGCCTTACTGCAAAACTGCCTGAAACTTATTACAGATCACCAACCCTTCCTGTGCAAATAACAATTTTTTAAAACAATTATTTTTCTTAGAAGTTTTTATTTAAAGAATAGTACAAATGGTATTTACTTTCAGCTTCTCCATCGGCAGATTTACCTCCATTGGGCAAAGACAGCACTAGCTGACTTTCAGCTATTGCATCCATTGACCGTCCATTGTGGATTCCTGGAGGTTCTCTTGCATGGTAGGGTGGAGGTGGAGTTTCCACTACAGAAAGAAAGAAAAAAGAAAGGAAGAATGACACCTAAGTCAGTATGTTGGTAAATTCCTCCTGGTTTTTTCCTGGTGAATATTTTACTACTGTTTGGCTCGAGAAGACTGGAAAAAGTACAAATCTGAATCTGGCCTCCCTTCAGTCTCTAGATTAAGACCATTGAATGTTCAGCAAAAATGGGAAGGAAAAGCTGTCATGTTGGACATGCAGTACTTGAAAGAGAGAGGGATGGTCACAACAGTGCCTCAGGCCTAGACCCATGTGAAATCAAGTTCTCTGTTAACACCAGTTGTTACCCTAAGAAAGTAAAGCACTTTCATCCGTTATTTCCAGAATTCTGTCTTTAATTTAAAACTTGAGGAGGACCATTTAAGAGCAGAAACTAACTTTTTTTGATCCTCTGGGAGAAAGCGCTCTTTCTTCATAAATCTGTAAAAAAAGCCTATGGAAAGCTATAGAAATCCGACTTGAAGAAACTCCCTCCGGACTTGTTCTTTTTTCCTCTGTCCTACAAGAGAAGTCTGTCCTTCTCCTGGTTTGTTCAATCTCCCATCAAAGAGCAATATATGTCATGAAAACATTGGGAGGAAAAGTATCAAGTCACAATTGCTCTGCTCTTGATTTGTTTCATTTACAGCAACATGAGCTAGAAAACAGAAGGTGACCCTACAGTGGGGATTACACAGAAAGGCTGGAGGCTTTAGAAAGCCAAATTAAAAAGGATTTTATTTTCATATTATAAAATGACAACATTCAGTGAATAAGCACTAAAAGTGTATAGTTTTGCCTCATTTGAACAGAAATTCAAGGGGCTTATATGAAAATTATAGCCATATACAAGCTTGCAGGACCAAGGGCCTCTTTATGAATGGTTTATCTTGGTTCCAGACTGAAATTCCCTCTGGTGTTTGGGGTCTGTTGGCTGGCCCTCAAAACGGAGCAACTTGACCCAGAGTGGATAACTGTGAACTGTATCATGAGACAACCACTGAATCGTACAAATAAGCCATGTTATTCTATTTAAGCACTGTTCAAAACCTAGGAATTTCATACACTGTATGATACTTGTAACACTTAAATGACATAACCCTCCAACAAAAAACAATAAAACAAAATCAAGAAATAGTGGAAGAGAAAATAAGTTACAGAAAGGAATATAATCTCGGAATTACATGCCATATGGGTATTTTTGATGTTTACTCCTAGTCACATTTAGCTCTCCTAATGTCCAATAAAGCAAAATAGGAACCTGCAGACACAATGTACTGGACACATACAAGAAGATGCAATGAATTGTGTTTTAGGAGTGTCTGTTTTCCTCCATGGGTTATGGGGAATGTATAGAAAATTCCATGAGATGCAGAAACCTGCATTGTTGACATCTATATTTGGTCACAGCAATCCCTCTCAAGGTTCTTGATGCAACTCCAGTTTGCTTTAGATAGCCTTCCATCCCTGATTGTTACACAGGCAAATCATGCCTATCAGTATGCCGTGTGCTGTGATATACTGAAGCTCAGGTTGAGCCACTTCCATTATTAAGTAGCTTTGCAAGGTCCCAAGTTCAGTTAAATGCACGAGTCAGAGTCATTACACAGCTGGAATGGGCCTGATTTACCTGTCAGGACCAGCTCCACTGAATCCAGTTTAGTTACACACAGGTGAAAGAAAAATATTGGAGAAGACAAACAAGTCTTGCTACTTGATGAAATGTTTCAGTGTTGCTAAATATGATTTAATCAGAAATACAGATCTAGAGGAGAAATGAATGAAGGCACATTCAATGAATGAAGAGGGAAGGAAAAAAATCACACTGTGTTGAAAGTATTCAACTTAAAAGGAAGTTCAAATGCTACAAAAACCTTGTAAAATAAACATCTTTCTTGCACTTAAAATGAAATAGGCATATCATTAAGGACCTGCATTTAAATGCTTCATAGTTGAGACACTAAAATCTTAAATTACAAGATTTTGCCCTGAATTCATCTTTGTGAAAAAGCTGACATAACTGAAACTATTTGAAAGTTAAAGTGCTGAAGTGAATCTGAACCATGTTTTGATATTAAAACTAGCTCTTAGCTGTGTTGCATTAACAGCAAAAGCACAGTTAAATTTTCAGGTAATTAGAGCTGAACTAAGTCAGGAGTTCACAACACAAACAATCTGAGTGACATAAGCCTTCTAATCTCAGAACTGTGGAACATGTTCCAAAGTCATAGGAGCTTGCCTGGTTACTTCCCCAAGTGTTGGGCTAGATTGTTAAACACCTTAACTTTCAGAAATGTATACAGTCAGTAGGATTGCCATAAACTTTAAAAACTTTCTGCACACCAGTTTCCCCATTTTATCCTGTCTCCTTGATGGAGTTTCTAGAGGTTCCCTGACCATCCTAGGTCCCTAACTTAGGTCTTGCAAGTGCTCTTTTCCATGAATTGCACCAGAAGCTTAGATGGGCAGCTTTGGACAGAAGGTGGCCTGCCACACCTGCTTCTCTCCTCAATTTTTCTCCAGAGTAATCATGACATCTCACCCAGGCACTTCTAGGAGCAGGATGACTACAGTTCTCAGTCTCTCAAGTATCTGTCAGAAGGATTGAGATACAACATACAGGAGACAGTCACAAGAAATCACATTCCAAGTCTAATCTGTTTAATTCCAAGTCTAAATTCCAGTTTAATCTGCAGCTACAGTCTGGGGGGAGCACAGAATTGTCACCTGACCTCAAATGCCTCAGTCAGGGTGTCCCAAAGCTCATTCTTACCCGTGAGCTGATAGGGACTTCCTGGTCCAGAAGAGCTTTCTGGTGAGTTGGGATAGCTGATGCTGTTAGGTGACTGGGAGAACATGTGGCTGGGGGATGATGGGAAAGGGGTGCATGGAGGATGCTGGAAAGAATCCGGATAAGTGGCATTGTGTGGCATCAGTGGCTCGCTGTGCAGAGAAGTGTTTCGGAACTTGGCAAGGAGGCTGAGGTGAGGGTTAAACTCGCTGTGTCTTGGAACGAGTACAGGAGGTAGCACTGAAAACAAAAACAACAGAAAAAATGGTTAAAGCTGTGTTCTTGAAAGTATATCTTGTTGTAAGTTAAAAAGAGGCATATTCCATGCTGCTCAAATATCACTCTTTGTATACAAGTTGTTGAAGAGTAACAAACATGTCCAAACCCAAGATTCAAAAGCTGAATTCTTGGACATTTTTCTCCAGATCTGAAGTTACAGCAGTTGAATATGCAAAATAAGGAATCTTGACTTGAGAAAGATACCATAAAATTCACAAATACGGCGTGCAGAAATTTAGGCAGTACATCTCTCCCTTTCAAAATTATCTGTTCCTCCCTTCTTCAAAAACTGAACAAATCAGAAGTTTTCTAAATATTACCACCAGGTTGTGCCAAATTCACAGCCAAGTTTAATAAGAATTAATAGTACTCTAAAATACACTGCATATTTTCCTATCAGTGTGTTACAGATGGGCAAAAGGAAGTACAGACCTGAAGCTAAACACCAGATCTAAAATGTTGTCAGGTACTTGAAAATGCTGCCAGACAGAGAGTGGGATCTTTGAAAGGAAATGTAAATGGCAATTCAAACATTGCAGCAATATCAATTTAGGTCTTGCAATATAGTTAGAAAAGATCTAGCATAAGAAGTCATATGTCAGTGGTTGGTATTTAAGACATGAAAAACGCAGGCCAGAAAACTGAAATCCAAATTAGCCCACTTAAAAATTAGTCTATTGGAAGGTACTGCCCATCCACAAACTCTCTTCACTTTCATCTCACTGTCAGTGCTGTTAACAGAATGGTCCCTTTGAGAAACCCAAAGCTGATCCAACTTACTTTGGATTCTGACATATGAGAAGCAAAAGTAGAATTAAGACTCAAAACACTTTGAAAATCCTGACTAGTGAGATACCTATGAAGATGTAGTCCCTAGCCTGGAACACAAGGAGGCTTGCTGAATAATTTTGAATATGAGAGTTCAACCTGAGGCTTTAACTGTGTCTTTCATAGTCCTTAGTGTGGAGAGCAGCCCCTACAATGGGTGATTCCCATACCCCAAGATTTCTCTATTATTTACTAGCTCACATAGTGCCCAATTATCTTAGTTAAGGCTTTCAATACAAGTAGGGGGAATGAATTCCCAGTTGGTATCATGCAGATCTAAAAGCCATCGAAGAAGATAAGGAAGAAATTAGAATTATTGTGAGAAGGATGAATTGTCCCAGCATCAGAGACAATTCAGAAGCCTTATATTGACTAACCTAGTATCCAGAGTTCCTCTGGCCTAAAACCCAGCAGCACATCATCTTCCAGTCTATGCTTACTAGTTTATGGAAACAAATAGCAATGTACGCTCTTGTTTTTAAATGTTGATGGGAATATACAGTTTGAACATGTTTTAACATATTGCTGGGGGCCAAAAGGCTGTCTAGGTAAGGCAAATTATTTTTGGGTAGGTTAGCTAACAACTTTTAATTACAGCAAACTCTCATTTATCCAGCTTAATGAAAGAGTGGAATAATTGCTATTGAATAAAGCAAATAATGTATAGATAATGCAAAACATGTGCATGAGAAGAGGCTGCAGGGACTCTGCTTGGAATGCACATCAGTTGCTCAGAGAGCTGGGGCATTTATAGTGCCTGGTACTAACAATGGGTTTACAGCTTCTTGCTCAATGTAGCACCATGCTGCAGTAGAGGCAGGGTTAAACAACTTGTCTGCCCACCCACTGGAATATACCACTGGGAATTTACTAGTCACCCATGACCTGAAGAACTGAGCCCTAACATTACGCAAAAGATTGGATTGATGGCAAGGAGTTCACTGCAGAAGTTATCTTCTCACCTGCCCAGGAATATAGGCACTGGGATACCTGTTAAGACACCACACATACATGGTTCTCTGGCCCAATGCATTGCTAATTAGCCTCTGGCCAGAACAAGGATTGGTGCTCTGGAGACTACTTTCTTTCCTTCTGCCTCTCATATGCCCCTATTTGTGGCATAAAAGGTCTGCTGCCACTTTCTTAAATTGTTTGGTAGAGAAAGGTATTTCTGCTTCTTCACTGTTCTTTTAGCTTTAAACATCCAGGGAGGACTCATACAGGCAATGTATAGGAACACAAGTATTCACATCTGGCATGCACTGCCCAGTCCCCTGTGGATCTCTTCACAGTCAGTGGAGAGGAATAAAATATTTTACTGCTATGTACTGGGACAAGACCGGTACCATCACTGCAGATATGGTCTTGGTGAGCTGTACTCCTCCCATCCCATGCTCCTGCGAACAGCTCCAGGCTGTGAGCTGTTGCTGCTTCTGGAGTTTTCCTTTGCTGCTTCTGGAGTTTTGCACAGCAGCTCCATGAAACTGGTATGATGCTTGTCAGGTCTTCTGCTGATCAGCCAGCTCTCACTGACTTCAAAAATGAGGAGCTGGTGATGCCTTTGCACCCAGCAGAGGTGCTGAGCAAGGGGCAGCTGTGTGCAGCAATGTGCTGCAGTGTTGAGAGGCTGACACCTCACTGTGGGTACCACAGCTGAGGGAGCTGCTGCTTTCAGCCCTGTGAGAACTCAACTCCTTCTCTAAATGAAAGCTGAGAATCTGGATGTGTGAACAGCGCTTGCCAGGGAAAGCCTTTGATTTGCCTTGAGTGAGTCAGCAGGAAGAATTTTCAAGCCTTGAACTCCTTCCCAGCTCTGACCATGGCACTCTTAATTTCTGCTCTGCTGAACAGTTTTTTGCCACCTCACTCACTCTTTCCACTGACTATTCTGTGACTGCCTAGAGGGCTAAAGCCTCTGTGGTGGGGAGGCATTCCAAGATGTTCTTGTTTGTGGCTAAGAATATCCCCCAGGGCCTTGTTCTCCTTGTTCTTTTGGTAGCATGTCACTCTCCAGGTCTCAACCACTCTGAAGGAAGTGTGACCAGAGGCATAAAACTGAGTAACTGAGCATTTTGGGACCTGTCTGTCCTCATAAATTACCCACATTTTCTACACTCTTTGGGGTCCTTTTCTACATGCTACTGTCCGCCTAGAGCCAGAGGTGGATCCTTCCTTCTATGCATGCTGAAGTGTTGATGATCTTTGCTCAACTGAAGACAAATATGGTCATGTCCTATGTCCTGCCACTGCTTTTCATACCTTTCTCCCACTCCCTTTAGCTTCAACAGTTCTTGCTGGGAACCTGGCTGTGCTGTGACTTCAGATGCTATCAAGGAAACTTATCTGCCTCATTTTAATTTTAGGTACAACATCCACACTGAGATTTCTCACACATTAATCCATCTCTGCATAGTTTACTAATTTTGAAAACTGCTCTTCAGTGAAACCCATTTCTTTCCTGTGCCCATGACTACTCCCAAACACACGGCCAACGGTGAAGCCATCAGGTGGTTTTCCACCTGGGAGGCTTTCACATATTAGTCACACTCAGCCTTCCTGAAAGCAGTCAGTTAGTCTAAGTCAAAAATTCTCCTGTCTACAGCAATGGTGCACCCTCAAATTTGCAATACTTACATATGAAGGATCTCTTATAAAAACAATAGGGTACATGTTTAGGCAGCTTCTACTGACAACAAACCAGACTTCTGAGAAGCTCTTTGAAGGCAACAATGAAGGGGGAGCAGAGCATAACCAACATACCTACCTCCTTCAGATTAGGTGGCCTAACTCCTCTCTGCAGCAGGATGTTGCACACATAGAGGAAATATTTTCTTCTTTTTTTTTTCTAAGTGGCACCTGCTATTCAGCAGACCTGAGAAGTTGTAGCAGCAATAAAAGTCATGTGTAATCTGCAGAGTTTCCTAGCAGAACCTAAAATGGGACTGGACAGCCTGAGGACAGAGCAGAGGTAATGAAATCGCTGAATCTCTGACCAGATTTCAAAGCTCTAGGGATTTGCCAGGCTGTCAAAGAAAGGATGAGGCCCTCCCATCTTTGACACAACTCATTCATTCTGGATTAAAGTTCATGGATCTGGTCATGGAGTGGTTGACTCAGCAAGAAAGACTGCAGTGATGGAAAATGATCTCTGAAAGGGTGGGCATTTGTATGAAAATAATACTGGTATGTGGATTATAAAAAAATACATCATTGACTTAATCAGTGGGAGATTCTTTAGCTCCAGAGGATGAAACTCAGAGAATCTCATATAAGCCCAAGATCACCAACAGACAAGATGCAGATTTCCTGAGGTTTAAAGAGAACTGCTGTTTAAACAGACCAGCACCTAAATCAACCACTCCCAGCCTTTTCTGTGGTGATCTCACTGCTGCCACTTTCTCATGAAGCTCATTTGTTGTCTTGCCTTGCTAACACCTCCTTGCAGCACTGCTTTCTAACTGGAGCTGCATTGCACCACTTGCAGTGGTGCAAGTTCTCTCTCCTGCTGCTGCCCCAGAACACCTGAGAGGGTTGCACTCTTTGCTATATGATACAAATTTATTCTATAGCTGTGAGCTTCAGCTTCTGAGTTGTCCCTGTAAGCAGAGTTGTAGGAGTGAATACAACAGCCTGAGAACAATTCCTGGTTCCTTGGAGAACTGGCACAGCACAGTTTGTGTCCTCACAGCTTCACTCACTTTCACCTCCAAAACAAGGTGGCCAAGTCCAACATACCCAAAATCCCTCCTGTGGGCTAACCCCTGCAGTCTGAGAGCTGCTAGTCCACATGAGTCCACAGGGGTGAAAGCTGTTCCTGGCATTGTGTTACCAATTCAGCAAGACCCAGAACTGCACCTTGTCCCCTTCTACTTTACTAGCCCAGATACTGCCAGTCTGCTGCACAGACAAACAATAGAGACATGTTCACAGCTGAAAGCTTCTAACTTTCAGGATCAGAGCAGCAAGCTTTGACAGCCATTTAGCAGCTGCTGGACCATTCCATTAGCAGTGTTTGTTAGCTGGCACTGAACAGATGAGAAAACCAGGGTTGAAATCAGCACTGTTCAATGCTGTCAGCTACTGCACTGAGGAGACTCCATTAACTGCACTGAAGTTACACCAGAAGAAATGAGGAGACACTAAAGACTTCAGCCTGCAAATAAAGAAGTGCAATAAACAAAAGATGGGATATTTTATGAGCATCTTTTCTTAAATTATTGAAGAGTTTACTTTAGCAAGGCATGGGATTAGCTCTTTCACCTGAAAACTGTTGACAACAAGCACCAGTCAGTGTAGCTGTAAAATATAAAAGTTTTGACAATGTTTACAGCAGATTGGATACAACTTCACAGTGAGAGCTCTGCTGCACTGGAAGGATTATCAGAAGAGGAAGCAGCCCCTGGTGTTTAACAAATGTTAACAAATGTCTTTCCTTTATTTCATCTGTGTGAAAAGAAACATCCCACAGTTCACTTATCTGATCCTAATGTCACCTCAGAGTAAAGTTCATGCCAGACAAGGAGTAATCTCAGAATAAAAAGTATACACTTACCAACTGTATCCATTAGTAAATTAAATTACTGTGATTTTTGGCAGTAAGGCAGAGCTAGGTTAGACATTAGAAATAATTTTGAACTGTAAGGATAGCAAAGCAATAGCTTCACTTGCCTGAGGAGGTTGTAGAGCCTTTATCACATGGGATTTTTAGAGCTCATTAGGAAAATATCTGTCAGGAACGTACCTGGTAATTTGGTTTGGTTTGGGAGTCTGGAGAGAGGAAAACAGGATGACTGCTCAAGACCTTTGCCAGCCCTGCTTTCCAAGATCCCTATAGAAGTCAACACTGAACACTACAATTTTTTAACAGCTGTTTCATTGACATAAAGCCCAATTAAATGACTTTTCAGTAAGGGCATAAGATTTTAGTGAAATCCAAAGAGGATTATCAGTAGAAATTTTCAAATTTTTATGGGAACCTGGTGGATTTATTTCACATAAACTCTCCATTTAGGTAAGTAAATCCCACTTAAGGCAGGCCACCAGGTATTTTAGGAAGAATCAACTGACCTGGTTTTGTATTCATTGCAAAATGTGCCATTTTACTGCAATTCTTATCTTTAAAGAGAAAGCTAGTGTTTCCTGGGGCTTAATGAGTCAGCTGTTGGATTTCAATGAGACATAAATCTCACCACGGTGGTGAGGCCAGGCTGGTGCTCAGACTTCATGCAAATGGCCACCAGTTCAGATGGGGAGGATTCAGCACCCACGTCCACGGAGAGGAAGCTGCTTTCAGCACCTTGGACAAGATCCGGGTGCCCTCAGGGGTCCGGCGGGACTCAGACCCCAACGGGAGAGGGGCTCCTTACTCCCTCCCTAGTCCTGGCTGCCAGAGCTATGATAGCAGCAGGCAGGGCGAGACCCAAGATCCTTCCATCAGATGGAGCCTGCCTTTTCACATTTCAGAGCACTGCTGTAGGACGCACCAAGATTAGACCTGCCGGAGCAAGAGCTAACACAGAGATGCGAATCATTTGCAGATGACATAATTACCTGGGGTTTCCCCCCGCCGGTAATGGTAGGGGTTGATGCACACTTCTTTCTGTTTTGAGCCAAAAGGGAACTCACAACATTCCAGTGGTTTCAACTCATGGTGAGATTGTAAGTCAGGCCAGCGCCACACTCTGCAGTATATGACGTGGGGAAGCCCCTTGCGGTGAGACACCTGCAGCCGCCCATCCAAGGAACGTGGGATCGTGACGCATTTACTGGGCTGACCCGGGCAGCTCAGAGCCCTCTCCAGTTCTTCCATGGCTCCTTTTTTCTTCTTTAATTTCTTCACCAGGGAATCAACAGCTTTTTCTGCCCACTTTTCTTCTTCATCTCCTTGTTTCCAGCCCAGCAGTCGTTTCACTGCGGGGCTGGTGAAGGAGAACAAGGAACTGATAGGGGTGCTGGAGTGCATAAGAAGCAGAGATTGCACACGAGTGTCAACGGAAGCACAAACTGTTCTCCTGCCTTGCAAGGCCTGCACGGAGTTTCCACAGTGCTGGACACTTCCTTCAGTGGAAGAAGGAAGAGAAGTTCTTTCACACGTACGTCTTTGTAGTCTTAGGCACTGGTTACAAGACAGTGGGTGGGTCTCAGAACTTTCCGAACATCAAGAAACTGCTGATGAAGCCTGGAACAGCAACACAATACATGGTTAGGCTTCACACACTATTTCCATTGTTCCTTCAATAAAATGTTTTGAAAAGAAATCATTCAAAATGTGTAGCTAATTTTCAGTGGTTTTCTGTTTGGTTTTTAATGTTTATTTTGGGCTCAAGCCTCTCTTCCACACTATCCACCCCACTCATTGTAAAGTTGGACCATGGAAATTCTAAAGTATCCAGTCACTTCAATTTGTGTTTAGAGTTTAATGCACCAGGAAAATGGTTGCAGGACTAAGATTATTTTTAGTACAAAAGAAAATTTACCCTCTCTTTTATATGCTGGTAGCTGGAGGTTCAGCTCAATCATCTTCTATGAAAATAAATCTGTAATATCAAATTCTATGGAAGCAATGAGTAGAACACTGTTGGGATTTCAACTCGTTCTCTGCCACTCCAATCTCACGGTACTGTCAAGAGTTATAAAATATTAACTGCAAAATTAATTTAAACTTCTCCTAGATTTCATTTAAGGCTTTTGAAAGATTTACTAGTAATCTCTAAATTTATTTATATTTTCTTACATGGAAGAGAAAAGCCTTTACAGTCTATTTCTCTGTCTTCAACAGTTCACAGCTTTCTGGATCCAAATCACAGACTTTTGGACACAGTTTGTGCTGGATGGTTCCTGCGTTATTTTTGCTAGGAGTTGCTACATCTGACAAAGTCCAACAGAAAGAGTTTAGTTCTGAGGGTTTTTCCTTTTTTTTTTTTTTTTCATATAGCTGGAGCCAGTCTAATTTTAGCTGAAAATTACATATTTCCACTGACTGGAACTCCGAGGAAAAAATGTCCTTGTATGTCAAGCTATTTACTGCTTCAAATATGTTTCATGGACCCCTGTGCATAGCAAGTCCAAAGGTCTGAACTACACAGAGGGCACTTAAAACAGGAGATGGGGCAGCTTCCAAATGGATGCCTCTAGAAGAGCAGCTCCATGACTACCCCAGACCACTCTTGTGGACCTTTTTGCCCCACCAATAAAGGCCTGCACACAGTCCTCAGCACCACTTAGGTGCAGCCACTGAGGAGACAGATGTTGGCCAGCACAGGGAGTGGCAGAGCTTCACAAAGCATATTTTTGTGCAATTTCCTTAAATGTACAGGCCTTGTAAGAGTTCAAAGGGCACCTGGGGACACTGTGTGCAAGCACAGGTACAACACAGTGAGACAGGAGGCCAATCCCAAAGACTGGTTCTTTGGCATACTCGGATACCCTCGGCACCACGAGCTCTGGAGCATGCTGTAGTTTGAGCACACATGACCCAGGGCAGCACAGCCTCTTGGGCAGGCTGTGATGTTTATTGAGGACCAAGGACTGCCTAGAGCTGTTTTTCTCCCAGCTCTTCTGTTTGGTTCTCATGCCCATCCCTATGCCACTACATTTCCCTTTGAGATGCCCATCACCCTGAGAAATGCAGATACATGGAAACATAACAAGCTTTTTCCCTTCCTCCACAACAGCAGCAATGGTAGGGGAAGGGACTCAAAGTCTCAAAAGCCTTCCACTGCACTAGGAGGATGGAAGCACTTGGTCCCACAGAGGAGAAAACATGAAAGCAACTCTTTGGCAGCAGCAGCTGCTCTTCCCCAAGACTATCGTATGTGAAGCACCATGAAAATATGCACAGAAGAACTAAAGAACAGGAAAGCAGAACAGGCACACCTTCAGGCAGAAGGCATCAGAGCACTGAGCTCTGGCTTATGCAATTTCTACGTTACCAACCTATGTGTGTGTCCATTTGTCCTCAACTGACAAGAGAGACTCTTGAAGAGCATGGAAGAACACCCCTTGCTCATGCCCTTCATCAGTCAAAGATCATTTCCACAGAACTGTGGAAACCTGTCCCACCATACAAAAAGAAACTTCAGATCCCAGATTTTTTTCCCTGCTCTACACTAGTAAAAGTCCAATGACCTGGAGTATTTAACTGGATAGTTACTAATGCCTCTAGACAAAACCAAAGTCTATTCCAAACACTTAGAGGGTATATGTGAGAAGGAAGGAAAATCAGAATGATCTACCACAGGAAAAAAAAAAAAACAAACCTCAATCTGTTTGTAAAACATAATGTGGATAAAATTTAGGCAGGCAGGCTCCAGTCTTTGCAGGAGCAGGCTCAGGCTGCAGAGCCCAGCACCAGCCCCATCCAGACCAGCACCATCCTGTGCAGTGGAGGTGTCTGTCCCTCACTGCCCTGGTGAGAACCTGTGGAGGATTCACCATCACACTGTTGTCATTGCCTGGAAGAACCAAACCCCATCCTCATATGAGAAAATAAAACAATGCTGGGATCACTGTGGATAAACCCTGAAAGCAGCAACAGGAAGCAAGGAAAGCCTGGGATGAAGGACCAGTAGCAGTGTAGAAGTCTCTGCTCTATGCTGAGAGGGAAAATGGCTCACACTTCTTATCTGAGGGGGTCTCCTGGGCATTGGCATGTGTAAACAACTGCTCCTGATAAGTTAATGCAACATTACAATCATCAGATGTGAAAACATACATGTTCACATAAAAGTATTGTCCTGAGATTTTCTTTTCCATTTTGACCAAGGTTTTAAATAAACACATTAATCTCATTCAGTCAAATTAAATAACTCAACAGTGACATCAGTATGAGCCTGAGCACTATTGTTGCTGGTGGGAGAGCCGCCAAGACTATGTGTATAAAAGCAAAAGCCGTGCTTTGCAGACCATGTGATGTAGTCTCAGATAAGTACATTGCACAATTTCCTACCACGCTCCCCCCAGTTTCTTCTAAAATCTTTTTTCCCCAAATTCAACTGACACATAAAATATAAATGGTATTAAATAAACTAAACAGCTTTCAAATAATATTATCAGAACATCCTAGTTTATTGTTATTAAATTACATAATACTGCACACTATTCAGCAGACTAAGCCCTGTGTTGCTACGCTTAGATTCTCCATTGTGAAATAGCGAGGCAGCCACTCTGCTCCAGGGCTGCAAAGACAGAGATGTCAATTCACAATTTGATTTTAACAGCCTTTCAGGACAGCAGTTGCTTAAGCCATATGCCTTAGGTAACAGGCAACTTCCAACTGGAATGTTATGTCTCAAACCCACACTTGATGTATTTTCTGTGCTGATCATCCATTGTGTTTCTCGATGCTCAATGCAGTTTAGAGTAGCAGTGGGGAGGGAAGTGTTACAGTTTTGATCCATATTCCCATCACGGTGGAAGTTCTGGTCTGGTCAGCTCTATCTCCCTCAGTGACAATATGATGTGCGATCATGAGGATGAGTCAGGCATCATTCAGGATACATTCCTAATACAATTCCCTCCTCTGGGACTACAAGGAAGGCTTTGTCTGTCTGTCAGATAAGTGACTGGTCAACACTAAAGAGGGTCAGTCTTCCATGCTGTAAATCCTTATTCCATCACTGAGTATAGCCTAAGATCTGAAGCTTGATTTAGGGAAGAAGTAGAAGACCTATGGGACATGTGCATGGACCCACCCATTTTTTTCTGTGGCCTGCAGGAACAGGTGGGACTGGAAACATGTCAGCCCAGTTCACTGGCTCCATTCTCCCTAAACATAGGGTTATCTACTATTGCTGCGGCACAACAGTGGTGGGAAACATCTCTGGGCACAGGAACTTTATTACCTGTAGGATGTTATTACCACAGCATCTGGAACGCTGTAAATCCTTATTCCATCACTGAATATAGCCTAAGATCTGAAGCTTGATTTAGGGAAGAAGTAGAAGACCTATGGGACATGTGCATGGACCCACCCATTTTTTTCTGTGCAGGAGTAGGTGGGACTGGAAACATGTCAGCCCAGTTCACTGGCTCCATTCTCCCTAAACATAGGGTTGCCTACTATTGCTGGGGCACAATAGTTGTGGGAAACATCTCTGGGCACAGCAACTTTATTACCTGTAGCATGTTATTACCGCAGCATCTGGAATGGCTTTGGTCCGTTCCAGCAGCACTCCCCCAAACCACTTTTGTGCACAGTTCAAAAGTTAGGAGGGAAGAGAGGTCACTCCCAATAATAAGTCAACATAGAGCCACCATGTTTTGGAAGGTGAGACAACCATTGCACAGAAGTAAACCTCAAGGCCAAGAACAGTATAAGGCATGTTTCATTTATTAGTATAGAAGCAGTCTTTCAGTAGAATTTACTTGGCCACATAAACATGTCCAAATTTTTGACACCCATATCTGACCTACTAATCCCCAAGTCCCTAAATCTGTATTTGAGAAAAATATGTGTGTACATAGCATGGACTATTCCACATAAAGGTAAATATCTAATAAAAAAACCCACAAAAAAACCAAACAGCAAAATCAGGCACTGCATACAGCTCATGCTGAGATGAGGCACCACAAGTCTGAATGACTGCAAGGCTAAGAGCCAACAAAATGGACATGAAGTGGAAGGGACTAGGATATTTTCTCCTCCTCCTATGCCCATTTTTCACCTTCTGGTGTAGAAATAACCTGTAAATCCTGAGGTTAACAGGAGAAATGTGCTGCTCCAGGAGCTTCACTTCAGGAACTTCTTCTGTGGTACTAAAGAGCCTGACATGCCAGGGGCAGAGGAAAGCCCACCATAACTGTGAGTTTACGATTTCCTAACTGGGGCCAGGTCTTGATAAAGTCAACAACAAGGGTTCCAGAGCTCATGGAAATTAAACATGCCCTCCTTTTGTGTCTAGAGCAAGCATGCTGATATCTCCACTATGGAAAGATTTTGTTAAGTTTAGATTTTACCCGATGTAAAAGGGATCCACTGTGTCAGGGAAGATTCATATCACACCTCAGCAGAATTCCTGTGCAGTCCAACATGCTGATGAAGTTTCCTCTAATTCAGTTGTCATAGAATCACAGAATCATAGAATATCCTGAGTTGAAAAGGACACACTAGGGTCATCAAAGCCAACTCCTGGCCCCACACAGGCTACCCCAAGAGTCACACCATGTGCCTTAGAGCGTTGTTCAAACACTTCTTGAACTCTGTCAGGCTTGGTGCTGTGACCGCTTCCCTGGGGAGCCTGTTCCAGTGCCCAATCACCCTCTGGGTGAAGAAACTTTTCCTGATATCCAACCTAAACCTCCCCTGACATAGCTTCATATATTCCCTCAGGCTGAGGGAATTTCGCTCCCAGAGGAACAGCAGGGAAATTGTACCACTCCTTGTTAAATATCACTCTAAGCTTTCTACAGAAGTCAAAAAGGAAAATGTTCAACGATGCTAACAACAACAGACTTAAGACACCACTGTGTAAAGCAAAGTGTGCAATGTCCCTCAAAAGCATATTTTTGTATTTGTATGGTGTGGGCAGATGTGTATGTACTTCTGGTCTTGGCATAAAGCTTCAAGGTGCTGCCTCCACTCCAGCACTTGCCTGGTGAGAGGCATGGCTATCTGTCTCGAGAATGCCTGACATCATCAGTCTCAGTGTCACTGCAACAGCTAAGTAAGGCCACAGAGGGAGATTTCTCAGAGGGTTGTCTAGACATAAGCTGTGCAGTTCTTGGAGATGCATGTGGCTGGAAAACAGAGCAGCGAGACAATTATAGCTGGAAGTCTAACACTCAGTGACTAAATCACAACAGAACTGGAAGGGAGAAAATTGTTTCAGTTGATCAATGTGAAGAGGAATGCAGTAGACATGCTCTTGGTTAGTTATTTTTACCTAGCACTGATTCAGTTATTTCTACCTACTATGAAAGAGAGAAGCATGCAAGTTTTCTTAAATCAAATGATTCTTGGTGTGTTTTCAAATGTGCTCAGCTGGCAGCAGCCTGCATACACTCAGGGCTGGCAAAGAACCTCCCGAGTCAAATCATCACTGCCACTCGCCATGGGGATCTTCTACACATCAGCAGGGAAAAGGGTTTTAAAACAAACAAACAAGCAAACAAACAAACAAACAGACACATAATTTTTCTGAGCTTGTGTAACCACTCAAGTCTTACCTCATCCACTCAGCATCTTGTAGCTTCTCGTGACAGGAATAACACATTCTTGATACAAAGGAGGAAAGATTCAAGTATATAAGCTGCGCACCTTAGTATAGCTACGTGCACTTCCACACAAACAAACAAACACCCACAGAAGAGTTTCAGAAGCATATATTCTGTCGCAAAAGAAAATTAAGTACCCAGGTCATGTTTGGTATGCCCATGATGCCTGATTAGGAAGCAGTTCCTGCTGTGCGACTGCTGTGGGACTGTGGGTGAGCACATTGGTAGGTGTTTCAACAAAGCTTCATCGGTGTGACATAAGATGGGGAGAAGAGAGGCGCAGGGCATGGTAGCAGTACCCCCATGTGCAAAGTCTGCTGCAGACAGGATAGGGCAATCCATCTTTCATGTCCACTTGAAAAATCAGGGGGAACATAAGAGTAGGATAGATAAGTGTTGCGGATATCTGCAAGTGCATTTTACACAGCCTGCTTCAAGAATTACTGTGCTGCCCTTGGGGAGGAAGAAGAGACTGGAAAACCCTTTGAGACGAGCCCTTATGACCCTACATCCCCTACTAGAACCAAGTTAAAAGGTCCCTCTCTTCTGGTGTAGCACTGGGCCAGCATGGCTACACTGGCTTTGACCCCTGGGCTACTTGCATCCAGCTGTTGAGGATGGCAACCCAAAGCAGAGGGCTGGACGTTCCCACCAATTTTTGCCTTTCAAAGTTTCCCACAATATCTGAAGGCACCCCACAAAATTACCACAACCAAAGTCTATGTAAAAATTAAATTAAACTGGACCAATTTATCACTATGATCTCTCTCCAACTAAACTTCCTTCCTTGGTATTAATTTTTAAAGGAAACCAGTGACTGTGATGTTTATAAAGAGTGAAACACACAGTATTCCCTGTCTGGGCCACGCCAAAGTTTCTAAGATGCAATCCCACAGGGACACATCCTCTTCTCTGCTTCACACCCTGCTCCCTGCAGGCAGGAAGAAGACCCATTCACCCAGTCCCTGCCTTACCCCTTCCTGAGGCTGCCCTTCTCAGACTCAGACCAGCTCTTCCAAGGAAGAGCCCCTCTCTCAGCTGTATTGCTCCAGCAGAACTGCAAGCTAAGGAGCACTCATGCTGTGGAGGAGCTCTGAGGATGTATTTGTGGGAGAAGGCAGGAAGCAATGGGGTGATGAGGAGGTGGATCAACCTGCCCTAGGAAGCCAAAATGTCTTCTCATGGCTCTGGCTATCCCTATTTTACAGCCAGTCAGTCCCGCATTCCTCACATACCCACCATTCCCAGCAAAGCAGCAAAGCCCATTGGTGTTTCTAAAAATGGAAGGGTTAGAAATACGCAAAAAATAGAATTCCTGCTTTTAAAATAAAAGTTGATTCGTCTCTGATACAAAGCATGGAGCCAAGTGCCTCTAGAACAAACACTTCACAAAGGAAGAAGGGGAGTTGAAAAGAACTTCAGCTTCCATGCTGGTCCAAAGTTTACAGCCACACTAACTGGATCCTGTAATCACTGGCATTCTTGGAGTCATTCCCAAATACTCATTTTAGGAAAAGGATTTGCTTAGATTTAGATGTTAAGAATGTTAAGGATACATCTAAAGAACAATTAGTTCACCAAAGATGTGGCACTCTAGTCTGATGGGAACCTATTCTGGAAATTTAGTGTCTTAAATTGTCAGAAGAGAATATGCTTTTGCATACCTGGTTCTGCCTTTACAGTACACACAGGGAAAAAGGACAAAGCAAATGTTCTCCTCACATTGTATGTTAGCACATCCCACCTCAGGGAGGCCTGTCTGAAGCATTACGCAGTTCAGGTGTTAACATAGCAGACGTCTTTTGCAGATGACTTAGCATCTCACAGCTTGGAAAGTGAAATACAGATCAATAGATCATATGGATCTGGGATAAAAAACCCAAAAGGAAGAACTTCCAGAAATGCTTCCCCTCTGACTGGCAGCAGGCCTGGGGAGGAAGCAGCAGTACTGCTGGCCACGTCTCATTCTCTGCAGGTGAGACAGCCTGGCCGACTGCATGGGGGGATAGATTTCACACACAAGACACTTTCTGTATACATCACACTAGCAGTTGTCCACGGAATCGCGTTAGCATTTCATTGTGTTCAAACCATATCACGTTCAAATCTGTTTTTCCTAAAAGGCCTCCATTGTGCATCACTGTGGGAAATTGCTAATGCAATAAGACTGACATATAGGTTCTCCTGCATGAACATCCGCAGTAATCTGTGCTAATTGAGCCCTCAGTGGCTTGTGAAACTCTGCAGGGGGGAGGAAGGGTGGAGCATCCACATGGCCTATATCTTGGAGAACTGCAGCAAATAACTGTGTGGATAAGAGGTAAACACTAGTATTAGTGTGCTTTATCCATGTAAAGATCTGATTCAATGGCAGGGATTGCCTTCGTCACGGGACCAGGATATTTTCTGTGAAAAATATCTGGATATGCTTGGACTGTCTGTGGAAGTTATTTCCCAACAAGAGGGCTAAGAACAAAAGGAGCAAGAACTTGCCTATCTAGTTCCCTCCTGTGGGGCAAAGGAGATAGATGGCCATTCCCAGTGACTTCAGCTGAAGATATGGGTGCTCAGATTCTCTGTAAACCAGAACACCTTTTTAGGAGATTAAACAGGTTTCATATGCCTATATTTGAGCCTGGGAATAAAAAACCAAAGGCTGGATGCTCTTTAGCATGGAAGATGACATGTCAACTACAAGCTTCAGAAAACATTCTGAAGCAGAAGGCACAAATCAAGCCCTGAGTCTTTAGAAGAGATATTTTACTCTTCTTCAACTCTATCTCAAGATTCCAAAGAATACTCTATCTCTTCATGGCTGTTGCTGCCCTTCATCTCCCCTCCTAATACTCAGCTCTGGCCCATGCAGCCCCTACAGCCCAAGGCTCCCAAGGAGGCCACCACCAAGAAGCCTGAGGTGGTCCTGTAGGACCATGCAGCAGGACAGGCATGGGAGCTGCAACCTCCCATGGGAATGGATTTTGGTTTCTCTATTCTAGATGTCTCTGTGAAGGTTTCATGCCCTGTGTGAAGTAATCCAAGATCTGTTGATGAGAGAGAGATAAATCAGCTACCTCACATATGCTGCAGGGTGAGAAACCGCACCTTGGCAGCTGGGCCAGAGTAATTTGACAGAGACAAGTAGGTTTGGATAGGCAAGACCAGCAAGTAACCATAAGAGAGTTCTGAAAAGCCACATGAACTGCTTGTGCCTCCAGTCAGTTTTGTGCCTACTGGGCAGCATGTGGGATTGCTTCCTGCTACAGGCCTCAAGGTAAACAGCCTTCCCTCAGGTGCCTCTATTTCTGCATCTGTCCCACAAGTACGCTGACAGGGATGGCTTTGTAAAGCAGAATCTGATGAGGAATGCTGCAATGGAAAAAGGATAAGGAACGCTGACAGGGATGGCTTTGTAAAGCAGAATCTGATGAGGAATGCTGCAATGGAATGCTTAAAAAAAAAAAAAAGGATAGGGTTTTTTGGATTTGGTTTTGGGGTTTTTTTTTTTTTTTTTTTTTTGGTGGTTTTTTTTGTTAAGGGAAGGCAAGCAAGAAAACACATGTAAAAAAAGATTAGGTATTGTTGAAATGTATTGACCTCAGCTGCAGGGTTATTCACATTATAAAGGATTCTTCGTTAGGTGGAGCTTTGCTGCTTGCAGACAAGGCCTTCTGGAAAGGGCACCTCCCATCGCCAGGTCCTGCCTGCTGTTCTGCACAGCACGGCTGCGTGACCCAGCACACCACCAGGCCGAGCAAACACAGAACCACCGTTATCAAGAAGTGGCCAATCTGCCTCCCATTGTAGCCAGGTAATGAGGGTGAAAGGAAGCCTGAAGCAGAACAAACTCTAATGACCCACGGGTCTGTTAATTTTCTTTCCTCCTCATTTCTCTCTTTTAATGGACAGTGAGTTTGAGACCAACAGTTGTAGGGAACTCAGGATGTGGGGAATGTTTTCAAAACCTGTTCAAAGGCCAGGCATATAGAGAGACTCCAGAATGGGAGATGTTTCAGGAAGAAAAGCAAAAGATGCAGGATTTTGCATCTGGGAGCACAATGTAGGTGGGAGAAGAGAGCTTGTTGGGAAATGGGAGGTTGCAGTATCAAGCTGGAAGGTTGCCACAGTGTGGACTAATGCTTTGGCAGCTGCAAACGAAAGGAAGGAGGAATGTAAGAAGTAACACGAAGGAAAACTGTCAAGAGATATCTGGAAGTATCACCACCTGTGAGGAAACAGAAGAGGCAAAGATGATGCTAAGTTTGGCAGAGGGAGGGTGGTGATGCTACTGACAAGGAAAAAAGAGTGGGAAGGAAACAAGTTCTGGATAGAAAGATGTGAAAGATAAGACTTTGCTTCTCCCAATCAGAAACACACTTTGATCTTAATGCTGTCTCAGAAAAACAGAGATCAATTATCAGATTTTCTTCTTCTGTTTTTTTCTTAAAGTAGAAGTGGCTGCATACATTGGGAAGTCTCCTTCACTCCATGTCCACCTCCACCATGTCCTTGCTGTGCCCTTGTTTAGAGGAACCGAACCTCAAAGAGAACTGCTCAACCTTACATGTCTCTAAGGTGCAGAAACCTGCAAATGGTCCTGTAGAACAATCCACCTTATGTTTCACCTGCTTTAATTAAAATGCAAACATGTATAAGTCAGGATTTCTGTCTGGACTCTGATCCTGCAATCTATTAAATCCACTCATCTGCAAAAGCACAACCAGATTTTTAGCTGCTATAATAAATACACAGGGCCCAAGTCTCTTTAAGTCACCCTTCCACCTGTAAAATTCCCACAGTATTAACCATTCAAACATTGCAGACAAAATATATCCCAAAAAGGTGGGAAATAATTTGGGATATTTTTGAAAAATTAATTTTGTTGCACTGTATTCAAAGTCTAGTGCTTCTCACAACTGTTCTCCAAGATAGTAATAGGACCGCGATGATTATCTCAAATTGTTGTTGTTATTACTATCCCTTGCTGCTCATGCACAGTAACACTAATGGTTCTTTATTCCCACCTGTATCAGGAAACCAGGCAGTTAAACAGAACAACCTTTACTATGTATATTTTTGCTGTGTTGTTTTCAGTTAAAATATTTATGATGCATTATTTGGGCTTTTTTTTCCTTCCCCAGCCCTGTAATTATTATTTGTAAAGGGTATATATTGCACAGAAAATGGAATCTCTCTAGGCTATCGCTGTATTTTTTGCAACAGACAAATTATAAAGCATATATATATATATATACATATTTGTCTCCCCTTATTATTTTAAGTTTCTTTGAAACAGGGTGCCCAGTACTGCTGATGCTGGAATTACTGTTAGTCAGTATCAGCACTGGTGATAAACTCCAGCTAGTGTTTTGGTTAAAGGTCACTTGTAATTAGTAGTCATTGTCCTTTGAATTTAACAATGGAAAAATAAAACTTTATAGCGACAGATTAGCCTGGCCATCAAAATTACAGCACTTTAGCACTCAGGAGAGAGGATTGCATGACACACTATCTCCCTGTCTGATAACAGCTGATAGCTAAGAATTCAAACACGAGACACAGAAAGCCTGTAAAAGAATAAAAGGAGAGAAAGGAGAATTAACTGTGCAGATGTTACGTGATACATTATATTGACACTTCCACACTCCTCTTTTAGTGAGCTGGGCCTTGTCATGTACCCACTGAAGTGAAGATGGAGCACTACTGCCCATTTTTGTGAGAGTAGCTTTCAAACCTGAGGTGCTACCGAGCTCCTCTAGACCACATCCCCACCTTCTGCAGATCCTTGGCATGTGTGTGCATGACTCTTTAGTGAAATACTAATTCTCAACTTCTTCACAAAGTTGTGCAGTTGACAGCTTTGTGCATATTTGTTTCAGTTGCTGCAGGTAAATAAAAGCTCTCTCCACCTTGTATCAGTTTACAAATACTGACACAGATTCAAAGCATCCATCAGGAAATCTCCTGGTTTGCATATATAATACGATAAGGATTTGTGATAAAATACCCTTGACCCTTATTCCAGGCACTTTTGCAGAATTACTGTTTATCAGCTTATGTGCGAGGTAATAAAGTGAAGAAGAAAATATTTCTAATTCCATCACAAAGGACAGACGGGAATGGGAACTACTGCTAAACCCAGTAAATATAAGATATCCTTCTTGATACAACTGACTTTAAATGTATTTTTGGGCATGTTTATTTTAGCTACTAAGTTAAATTAACTCAGTATTTAAAAAACCAAAAAACAAACCACAAACATCCCCAGCGTCTGCTTTAAAATCTAACAGGAAGCAAAGATGAACCAGCCAGACACTGGTACTTATCAAATCTGAAAGAAGGGAGTTGTCTGGCTGGATTAAAACGGATGAGGTTTGTTTGAGTGATGACATTTGTCCTACCGTGGCTGAGGAGAAGAATTTTGCAGCACTTTCTTCATCTTATGCTCCTGAGGATGGGAAGATTATTCCTACCACACAAATACTTGCACGTATAGAGGGGCACATTTCCACACGTCAGAGATGCTGAAGAGTACTGAAACTTGCGTTATCTGCAGTGCCCTCCCCAAACCACTGCAAACTTGAATACATTCCCAAGCCGTGCACATAATTTCCCACTTCTGCCAAAGGAGAGCTCCTTCACTAAATCGTTGACCATTCTAGGCTGAAATATTTCTTTCACTAATTTATAAGATGCAAGTAATTAACAGCGGGCGTGCGTGTCTGTGTCTCCGCATGTGCCCGTGTGTGTCATTTATCTTTATTCCAGCTAATGCCTCTTTAATAGCAGACCTGGCTAGCATGAAATAAATTTATCCATAAAATCAAACTAGGAAAACACAAAGTTACCAAACAATTGTTGCCAATTAGCCGAACTCCGAATTTCCCCCCACTTAGAGCTGCCTGAGCTCGGAGATAAAATTACAGTGATTTGTAATTTGCCATATCGAGGGCTATTGTTTTTGGAAATGTTGGTTACTTGCTAACCAACAAACGTGTAACGTTTTAACTTCGGAGCCAAAAGACAAGAAACCAATCAGAGTCACCGTTCGTAGCTGGAATAAAAACCCCGAATCCCAGCAATTCTGCTCCGTTTTGCCCGGGAGCGTGTCCAGGAGCGGGATTTCTTGAACAGAAAATAACCTCTGAAAGGAAAAGTATTTCCAAACGTGTCATGTGGGGCTCTGTTGTTTCTTTTCTTTTCTTTATTTTTTTTCCCTCCCCTCTCCTACTTAAACGAGAAAGAAAGAAATCCTGACAGCGGGAAGACTTGTCAACGTTTAGCCATCCATAAAAATGTTTTTCCCCGCGCTCCTCCTTTCGCTCGCCCTCCTGGCGTCGGTCTGTCTCATCTCGCTGCTCTGCGGCCCCAGCCCCCGCCCCGCCAGCCGGGGGGACCCCGGCCCGGGCGCCGCCGCGGCTGCTCCGCCGGGCGCTCGGGGGATGCCGCCCGGCACCGCTCGGGGAAGGAAGGATGCGGGACAGCCCCGGCGCGAAGTTTGGAGCGACGGCGCTGTCTCCCGTCCCCTCTGCTTCCCCCCTCCGCCCTTCCCGGGACGCGGCCGGGAGCCCCGGCTCTTACCTGCCACGGGCGCGGGCTGGGGTCTCGGCGCGCCGCGGGCGGGAGCGGGGCGCCCCCGCGCCCCCCCGGCCGCGCTCACACACACACACGATCGCACACACACACACACACGAGATCGCTCACACACACTGGAGATCGCTCACACGCACACACTCGAGATCGCTCACACGCGATCGCACACACACAAGCGCGCATCCACACACTCGCACACGCTCGCACGCTTGGCACCGCTCACACACACGCGCATCCAAACAGATACAGATACACGCTCACTCTCAAGCACACACGGACGAGCGCACGCCCTCGGTGAGTTACACACACACACACACACATTCACACACACACACACACACACACACACACACACATTCACACACACACACACACACACACACACACACACACACATTCACGCACACACACACGTTCACACACACACACGCGTTCACACACGCACACTCACACCATGCACCCCTCGCACCCGCACCCACCGCACGCCGCCCCTCGCCGGGCTCACCGCTCCGCGCCCGCCGAGTTGTGCCCCTCCGGCACACGGGCTCCCCGTGACAGGGCTCACCCGCAGGCACAGGCACACACGAACCACCCCCGCCGAACCCGCCCTTCACACTCCCCCCGCTGCCGCTCGCCCCCAGCCCCGCGGGAGCGCAGCCGCCTCGGGGCCGCCGGCCCGGGCTGCCCGCGGAGGGGGTGCCCCGGTCGCTGCCCTGCCCGGGGCCGTGCGGGGTGGCCGAGGAGTTTGTGTGTGACCGCCGGGCCGCCCCGGGACAGGTCCCTCCTGAAGTGCCCCCGCAGCCGGCCCTTCCCCGGGGTCCTTCTCGCCAGTCCCCGAGGATGGACACAGACTTCAGCCCCGTCCTGCGCTGCTACGAGTGCAGCTGACCCGGCATTTGGGCACAGGACACAAACGGCGGCTGCGGGCAAAGACTTGGAATCAACGTCGTCCCTCTGGGACGGCTGGGCAGCACAGCTGCAGCGGGATTGGGGATCAGACTGTGCCTTCCCACGCCGGGCTGTGCGGAGGTCCCATCATTTCTCGGACTGGTCAGATAACACCAAACTGCAGCTGGCACTGATGAGCAGATGCATTTCCTGCTCCAGAGATACTAAACCCTCATATTCCCTAGAAGTAAGCATCTCTAGCTATGTAGCATTAGTCGTAATAAGAAAAGTCTGAAAGAAGGGAAGTCAAGTGGCTTCAAGGACACTAGACATAAAAGCTACTCATGAAATTGGGGCTCCAGGCAGTGCTAGGAACAGGTACTGTCTGAACCTGACCCTGGCTGCATTGAGGGGCTCCAGTTAAATTGCACTGTGCCTTTTGAGGTCAATCAATAAATATGATTAAAGATACCATCCTGCTGACATTTTCACCAAAATTTTTTACATTGTAAAACATGACAGCAAAGCTAATGTTGTTTGAGTAGACATCAAAAAGCCACAATGCAATTACGGCTCCGCAGCGCAGTTTTATCCAAGCATGCGTGCGTGGGGGCTGTGGTGCAATACGGAGATACAATGTAATGCCCCAAAATATCTCTGTTTCCTGCTTTGGACTGTCTTCAAATACCGGTGGCTTCCCCACTGCTTGTTGGGCTTCTCATACAGGAGACTTCTCAACAGATGAGTGGCAGAAGAGATGCTGTTAATTAAAAATCACTGTAAATATTCATAAAATACCAATCACACATTCTAACTGGGCGTGCTTTCAGATTTTATGTCCACAATGCTGTTTATTTTTAACTGAAGACCTCACACTGCAAATGTATACATGGGCAATTGTCAGGGGTAGGGGGGTGGGTCGGCAGATGTGTGGGGTGTAACTTCCTGAGGCACAACCAAATTCGGCTGGGTCTCACTGCATCTCTTTCAGGGGTTGAAACCTCTGGTTTCTCATGCCTCTGCTCAGAGTTTCTGCTATCAAAAAAGGGGTGCAGGACAAGGTGGGTCTTTACTCCTGCCACTCTGGTGCACAGCCTTCTGTGCTATCTCCAGTCTGTCTTCATTGGCGGGGTACATTAAAACACCAGTACTGCTACTGGAGTGATCCCAACCAGCAGAGCTGCTGCCTAGATTGGGCAGTCAGTTCCTAAAAACTTACTTTGATTGAAACTTCCGTTTAATGGGCATGAATTATTTGTGAAATGATTTAATTGCATTCCTGTTTGTGTGGTGGCAGTTTTAACTGTGCCATATTGGAAGAAACTCTAGCTAACAGAGGTCACATGTGTGTGTTTATACATACATACATACATATATATATATATATATAACTAGAGTTTGATATATTATAGATTATATAGCAGGCAACAATTTCTTTTGCATGTAGTTGTATTTCTGATCATGTGGCATGCACACATACATGTTTTATACAAGAGCTGAATATATGCTGGTGTTACCTGTGATCTGCTTGGAACCTTTGGAATGAGGGCTCTCCTCAGGAGCAGTCCTCATATACCCCACCTGTCCTTTCCACTCTCTCCACACGCACTTTCTGAGCCCAAATCCCTGAGCCCAAATCTTCTTCTGCATGGTTTTCAAAGCTGGTGTCCTCTTTGTATGGCTCTGCTTCTCCTTCCTGGGTGACTCATCACCTGTCACTCCTCTGCACCACCTGGGCTCTGCTAATTCCATTTCTCATTTGCCATTATCTCTCTCCAGTGCCTCATTTCCCATCCTGCCCTTTGTAAAAGCCCTCCCTTAGCCTGCACACAATGTAACTTTCTTTCTCAAATCCCCTCCTGCAAAACATGGACCAACCTTCTTTACTCATAAAACAAAACCTGATTGGAATATTCTTCTTATTTTGGTCTGTATTCTGTCTTTTTGTACTGGATAACTCTGTAAAGAAAATCATCGGTATAAGGTTATATAGAGAATAGTAAAGACTGGATGTAGCTGTAAAACGGATGGAAAGGTAGTAATGTCTTTTAGCACTGATACTGTGTAAAACATAGAATAACATGAATTTTCCACTTGGACAGAACTGTAAGTTCCTGAGAGCTGTAAATATACTGACTCTGTAGGTACTGCTCCAGGGCTCCAGTGAAGTACTGGCAGTGTCCACCACTGAACAAGGAACAGCTGTTACAACAGCAGTGTCGTGTGCCGGGCCATGGAGATTCCTCAAACAGCTCCAAGTGTGCTGCTGCGGGCACTAGAAGGCTCCTAGCCACAGTATCTTGTATTTACTGCATGAGTTACATTTTCCTCAAGGGCTTTCTCCAGGCAAAGACGCAGCAGGCACTTGCCTCTGGCAGCAGATTTTTGGGAACAGCAACATAGTTGTGGTTCTGTTGCCCGCTTTGCCTGTGCCAGAGCCCTGGAAAGTGAGGGCTGTTCCTGTATTGCAGGGTGGAGTCAGACATGTGGGGCAGCATTGCCAAGAAGAAGCTGATTATTCAAGCAGCAGCAGTCACCATCTCACTCTCTCCATGGGTGCCTGAACTACAAGCCCAAACCCTGCCAGGATGCCTAGCTCCACACCTTTTACTCCACTTCCCAGGATAGGGCTGGACCAGCCCCAACTCTTTTCCCTTGCATTTGACTGTTTGATATTTCTTGTGCTGTCTGGAAGCTTGGAGCTTACCCTGCTTCTTATTCACAGGCAGTTTGGGTGTCTCAGTATCCCAACTAAGGTCCCAAGAGTTTGGACACATCCATATCAGGTTTAAAAGCAAGCACTTGAACCATCAGGGAGTCTTCCTTCACACATCTTTTCCAACACAAGCAGGATAAAACATTTGCTTTTACAAACATGTCTTATGCTACTCACATCAATTTCCTGCATGTTTATGGTATAAGATGCTAATTCTCAGAAGTAAAACAGGTGGAAAAAGCAGCTGCAATCTTGTGCCACATGTTGGTGAATGCAGCATTGCAGAGACTGTGCTGGGCAGCTGGGAGGTCTGTTCTGTCACAGAAAAGGCATTGCAATTGCTCCTCTCACTGCTCTTTGCTTCAGATTCTGCAATTGCTCCTCTCACTGCTCTTTGTTTCACATTCTGCAAGAGAAGCTATAAATTCAGAGAGGCAGAAGAAGGATGTAGGCAGGCAGGTTTGGAGGTGCATGCCTAAAGGGAGAGAAGGAGTAAACGGAATCAGCAGTAGAGTGGATGGAGTAACAAGGACCACCTCAGAAAACTGAAAAACAATATTTCAGAAATATTGGGAGACACAGAGATGAGGGGGCTGAGTGGCTTCAGGTACTGCCACCAGATGGGGATTCTGTCCCTTTTGGGTCAGATAACTAGTAAGATCTGAAATTTGTCATTTAGCTTCATGGCGCTTTTCATCCAGGGTTGAAAAAGGTGTCAAGAAGAGAATGAGCATACTGTGGTATGGAAAAATGAATTTATTCTCTGTACCTTTCAATTATCAGATGAAAAAGACTCTGCAAAATATTTGGACTGGCTAGGTTACTACAGTTTTCATAAATGGAAAGGATAATTTCCTATCCAGTACCATAACAAGATTTTTGTTAGTGTGTGTATGTAAGTACTGGCTAAAAGAATGAAATCATATTTGTTATTAAAGATTTTGGGGGTAATTTCTGCTCCAAGCTAAAACCCCATAAATTCTAAGGAATTCCAGGGAATTTTGTCTTCATCTTATTATACTAAAGTTCTACAGGGTCCTTTGATTTTTTTCCTTTTCTTTGATCCACATACAATGACTTGGCTTTAATTCTCCAAAGCTTTAGTGCACTGAGATCCAGCTACCTGTCTTGTTATTTGTGCTGAGTTTGTTCTCTGCTGCAGAGAAAAAGACTTGAGATGCTCAGAAAAATATGATTCTTGAGATGTCTTTTTATTCCAAGATATGTGGATTGATGCCAGACTAGCTGAGATTAGTTGGAAGATCTTCCAGTTGACAGAGTCTGTTACTTTGTCCTCAAAACTGTGAGACCACGTGGAGGAAGAGGACAGAGACAACCTACTTGCACTTCTTGTTCCTTTAGCATAGCAACGTTGATAACTTAGTAAACCTTAGAAGGCAAAGTCTGGAAGGATTCTTTCCACCCTTTTTAGCCATCACTGGCTGAAACCTGTGATAAATCACCTCCCTGATGTTTGCTTGACCTGGATGAAATATTTATGTGCCTCTGGCTCAGCTGGCATTGATTCAAGCACTGCTGTAATCCCCTGCCTTCACTTCACCTTCCGAACTTCACACCTAATGTTGAGAAGAATCAGATGAACTCTCAGCCATTTTATCTAAATCCATTCTTTATCTTACTAACATGAGCAGTTTTCTTGTTGCTGAGGACTTGCTTGGATTAAAAGAAAGAGTATGGAAAAGAAACAATATTCAAAGATTCATTGGCAGTAAGAATGAACCACTGTCCTTTGACTTCACATCTATACAGAGGTCCCAGGATATCCCTGAACTTTGGCATCAGAGCCAACAGTTATGGTTGAGCTAGAGGAAATCTTCTGGAAAAAGAGATTTTGAAATCATTAGTGATGGAAAATCCATTACAAGTCTTGCTAAATTGTTCCATGGTCAGGCTTATCCTTGGCTTACAATGTAGCATAAGCACAGGCTGTAAAGAAAAATGGCTTTCTCTGCTCTGAATTTTTCTAGCTTCAGCTACTAGCAGTTTGATGTTGTGTCTTTACACACAGGACTCAAAGTTCATTATTTCTGCATGTCTTTTCCTTTACAGCCTGTGCTTATGCTCTACCTTTTCCATCATACACTTGGCAATGGCTCTTAAATATCAGGTGATTAAATAATCTTGAGAGTTGCTGGGATCCCCTTTGATTCCATTCCAAATTTTTAACATTTTTCGAATGGTGGACATCAAGAACCCAGGCTTCTCCAGCTCTACTAGACATCAGAGGACATACAGAGAGAACAGTTGACCTTGTATGTCTCTATTTCAACCTTTGGAGAGCACACCAGTATTTAATAATTTTTTCTTTTGCTGAGATGAAGCCCAAGATTTATATAGGTTCTAGGTTAGACTCCCCATCCTCTCACACTTTGACCTGCAAACATTCTTGACTCCAGCATGTCACCTTACGGACAGGAACAGAGTGTGCAGAAACGTGCTGTTTTCTTGAGCCAGGCTTACAAGCAAGTACTGGAATAACTTCCCCATTGCTGAGGGAGAAGTTCTACCTCTGAAGAACAGATTAGGCAAAAAATCTGTCAGAACAGCTGGTTCTTTCATGGAAATGGGGAAGAACAGAATGACTTTGAGGTCCTCACCTGCACTACTGACAGTCTAATTACGTGTTCTCTTCAATTTTTTTCTCTTCCTTTTTCAACAATGCCATAATTTGTGTCATTGACAAAGTTCTCAGTAACAACTTCATAGATTCTTCTGCGTCATTATTAAAAAACATAGTTAAGTACTGTTAGGTCAAGAAATAATCTCTTTGAGCCCTCATTAAAAATCCATCAAGCTGATAAAATTTTCCCCATTTATGGTGACGTTTTCAGACCTAGGAACTAGTCAGTTTTTAATCAATTTAAAATAATAAAAATTCAATACAGCTTACATTAATTTCTTAATTAAAATGTCAGGTAGCGTGAAGCCGAATACCTCTGAAAATTCTGTAATCTCAAACTCATTTCCTTTACCAGATAATCTTTTAATTCAGTTTTAATTTTATCAGATGTATTTATTGAGTGGTGCTACATATGCCATCCTCCTGTTGTCCTCCCTTAATCCTTCAGTGACCATGACTTGTTTTAACTGTTTCATTGTTTTACCTGGAACTGTTTTTAACTTTGAAAGACCTCTAATCCATAGAGGTCTTTCCATAGACCCACATATTCCATATATCTCAAAATGCTAACATAATATCAGCTTTCTTCTGCTTTAATGTTCCTAACCTTTCCAAATCTGTTGAAGTAGTGTGTGTTGGCCATAGAGCTTATTAGTGCTAACATTTGAAATCCTTGAGAACAAGATGTTAGATGCTGAATATTTAAGAACAGGGAATCCAGTAAGCACAACTTTTCACACGAAGCTATTGACCTGATGATTTCAAAATGTCTTAAGTCAGGGTTTGCTTTTTAACATCATCTTCAGTTATTGTTAAAATAGAAAATTTACCTTGCAGTATAAGTAATTTAACTCTTTTTTCCCAGATAGTTTTTGAAATCCTTAATTTATTATTCTCAGTTCTATCATTTCTACCTAGTACTGAACAAATAATTGTTTGAATTACTTTAATTAATCTGGAATACTTAACCCCTTTCTTACTGTTACTTTTGCTATCCATGGATTTATACTCCTTTTTTTCCATTATGATTTTTTTTCTACAATCTCTATTTCTTTTTTGTCTTGTGTGTTTTATAGAAAATATTTGCATTCATACTCATTTGGGGTCTGTCTGTTCTCTGTTAACCAGAATAGCCTCCGTTCTCTGTTGGATTGTGGTTTTGAAAGTATCTCCTAGAATGTTTTAAGCAGTTCCTAATTATTATTTCCTTTCTATTTATTTTCTTTCTTTTCAGCTGATTTAGCTTCAAAATGCTTTCAGCTTTGTAAGATATGATTTCTGGTTTTGGTTTGTGGTTTTGGGTTTTTTTTTTGTTTTTCTTTTTTTTTTTTTTAATTTTAAATTTATTTCCAAGAACATGTAGAACTTTCTGAACTGTCTCCTGATCACACATCACAAATGCAATTAAATCATGATACCTTGCAATTAAGCAATTTTGTAAAGCAATTTCTTGTATTTTAGTGATAGGTTTCTCTACCAATGAAGACTTAGTCCAACACATACTCCTTCCATATTAGATACTAAATTTTTGAGGCCAGAGAAGCCATCCTCAGTGAACAGAACTTTTCTGAAGAAACTATTGACCTGACAGGGTGTCATTCCTGACCCTTTCTGGAAGCAGATTTAAAGTGAGTCCATAGAAAGATTTTTTGTCTCTTGGCCACACTGTCAATGAAGAAGAGGTATGAAGAAAATTGTGGAAATATTGAGTGGGGTCATCTTGATGTGTTAATTTCAGTTCTGATGTGCCTCCTTCTGTTTGAAACTCAGCTTGAACAGTTCCATCGCTCTCTACAAGTGCCTGAAAGGAGGTTGTAGCAAGGTGGGGTTTGGCCTCTTCTGCCCGGCAAAACTAGTGATTGAGTGGTTACACAATGGAACAGGCTCCCCACGCAACGGTGGAGACACCATCCCTGGAAGTGTTCAAAACCCGAGAAAACGTGGCACATTGTGAAATGACCTAGTGGGCATGGTGCTGTTCAGTTGGAGGTTGAATTTGGTGGTCTTGGAGGTCTTTTCCCATCTAACTGGAAACTTTGTTTTATCTTTATCTAGTGCAGCAGCTTTCCCTAAAATGTCCTTGTGAGTTCTATTTACTTAGAAGGTATGGTTGCTTGGATTTTCACATGCTTACATGGTTTCTTCATATTCTTGCTCTAGGAAGGGAAAAGAATGGTCACAACAACAACAAGCCAGTAATTCCCCCCTCCCACACCCTTTTTCTTTTTTATGGACTTAAAAGCTCATTAACAAATTTCTCAAAACAGAGACTGCAAAGATGTGTTTCACTTTTGGAGAAAGCCCATCTTGGAAGGTCATTTGAAACTCTTATCACTAAATGGTGTCCTAGGCCTTCCCTCTCCAGATGAAAGCATGTAAAGATGTTAAAAATTAATGTTGATTGCAAACATCTTCATAATAATATTTTATTTTAAAACACTCCCATGGTTTAAAGAAAGACAGTATATGTGCCTGCCAGGGGAGAAAAAATACATCTTTATAAACTAGACTATTTAAAACTCAAAATATAAAAAGGAAAAAACCCTCAGTGATACATGACAGACTAGAACATTGTACTGATAAACATATCTTATTTATTCAGTGTTGGCAGAACGCAGTGATTAGAAGGGAAAATGCCATCTGTACTAGAAAACTCAAAGTATTTAATTAAAAACTTGATTTATATGGATCAGATTTATCTGTATTTTTATTATCTGGCAGAAGGAAAAAGAACCTCACAAACTTACAGTTGCTTCAAGCAATAGGGGTCAAGCAGTGCATCATTTTACCCTGTGTTTGTTTTAAAACAAGTTAGGTACTGACTGAATATTTTGCTTAGGAGTTCCAAGAAGGAGACCACTGCACTTCAATCCACTGCTTGCAAATATGTTGTTGTCTTGGAGATCATGAAGTTATTGCCACTCCATAGGAGAAGTTGGAACAGTCTGCTTGGAGGTCTGTGCCTTTCAGAGGGAGATGCATTTGGTAATTTATGCCCTGATTTAAAGTTGACTGCAGTTCATAGGAGCTAACATTAAGTTATAGATCAAGTAGTAATTAAATAAGGATTGCAAGACTAAGCATGTGATAAATTCACTCCCCTGGGAAACACCTGGCACCAAATACCAGGCCTCATATTTAATCAAGTTATCAGAGAAGCTGAGATACATGAAGATCTGTTTTACTCAGCATCTGTTCAGTGACTATTAGACATCTGAAATGTACAAATCCTGAAGAATGTTTTTATACCTACAAATATTTTTAACCCACTCAATGCCTAGGATTAAATGTTTTGACATAGTTCATTAGTCTTACGTTTTCTAGTCTTACCATAAAAAACCCCTAAACAAACCAAAAGAGAATTAAGGGGAGAAGAAGCTATTTCTTATGGAGGAAAGCAAATCAACATTTAAAGATTTGCCACTAAAAACATACTTGTAGGTATATCACTGTATGAACTTCAGACAGGGAAAGTATTTATTCCTTAAATCATAAAGCAGCTACTTATTTTCTAGAATCTTACTACATTTGAATTACAGAGGTGATGTACAGTACATGAGGCATATGCTGTTGTCATTTCATGATGTCTCTTCATCTTTTTCCATTCTCCAGACCATATTCCAGAAAAATTTCTTAATTCCTTTCACAGAAACATCTGTCCAACTGTAAAACCAACTTCTTTTTTTTGTTGTTGTTTTGTGGCTTCCATCACAAGACTTAAAGGCACCATATTTTACAATCTAACACATTTAGATTCAGTGAAACTCTATGTTACTGCACACTAATGTAATAATGAGAAATGTAATTAAAGTCACTGCTATAATAACATCTTATCGGAATGCACAATGAAGATAAACTTGCTTATTCCAGAGACAGAGGGCTTATTGCATAGGAAGCAGTTTGTTCTGATGGGTTCTTTGATCTACAACTGGTATTTCTGTTAACTGGAGGGGTGAGGAAGGGCTCAGTATATATTGCCACATTTTCCTTTGGCTGCCAAAGGGAGGATAATTAAAATAAAGGGGGTTTAATGATCAAAGAAATGGAAAAAGTTATGCTCCCTAGTCAACAAACTGAGGGAAAAAAGTTTTTTTAAAAAGATCTTCATTAGTAAATATTTAGAAGGCACAGATGCTGAATAAACACTCATTTAGCTACAGAGTTCAGCAGAACAATTACTGTATGAAAAAAATCAAAAGATTCAAAAGAAAAATAAAACTGGGTTGGTGGCTAGTATGTAAACTGTGTGTAGAAATACCACAACTATGCACAAGGTATCAAGTTTTCTTCATAAAGGGCGAGAAATTACTCTGACTCATCTCTCCATATTTTGTACACAAATGAGACTGGATAGAACTGAAAGCCTCAGAGAAGGCTCAGAAGTCAGTCCCTGGGAACTGGGTGAGATAGTTTGTGTATCTCTAACTGGGGTGCCCAACTAGCTCCACTCTCTTCCAAAGGAGGCACTAACAAGCACAAGGAAAGAGGGAAGGAAAGGAGTGATTTCTTTATTCTGCACAAGGCTTGCGAAAGCTGGAGCACAACATTAATTGTTTATTCCAAATACTTAAACAGTCAGTGCAAGGGTCCATGTTTGCAGAGTCCAAGTGGAAATGACTCAGCATGCTAAAAAGAAAAAGAGCAGGCTGTCTTGTTGTAATTCACATAATTAAAATATTCTGCCTAAATGCATTACATCTCCCCACACACATCAAAGGCTTGTGTTTCCTCAAACTCTCCATTTACATTTAGGGAAGCAGAGTTCTTAAGCTCTTATGAGAGAGAAAATATGATGTGGTCTGAGCATCTCTGCCTTGCTGTGCATAACAAATCATAATACTGTATAAAATACCAGGTCCCAGGCAAAGATGCCTGATTTTCAATACATGCTGCAGCAGCACCACTGCTCTGTTACCCTTTGCTGCATGAAGGGCCGTGTGTCCAATTCAGTCTGTACACCAGCCTGCATTGACATGAGCCTGCCTGTGGGCCCTCCAGCAGCCCAGCAGTGCTGGAAAACTAGGCTGCAGCTCTTAAGGAGTCAGCAAAAATCTATATCCTAGCTGGCATATTTTTAAAGTTTTTTTGGTTTACTTGCTTTTTGAAGGTTGTGTGGGGAAGTCCTGGGAAGCAGAGGTCTGCCTAGAAGAATGGCACTTGTGATGTGAATGGGCAAGGGCCTGCTGGGTCACTGTTGGCATTTGGACAGGGCTGCTCTTTTCCTCTGTGGCTTTAGACAGCACTGATGAAGGCTTCATCAGCATATGTGAGGTGTTTGCTCTCTGGCCTGGCAGCTTCCAGGTGATGGAAAATGCAGGTGGAGAGGCAGCAGTTTAGGGAAATAAGGACTCAGCAATCTGCACGATGGAAAGAGCAGCAGCTGTGGGCTTTGGGCGAGTGACAGTCATTGCAGGGGTGTCCTGAAAAGCAAGGAGGAGCCAGCAGTAATGCTTGTGTGGGCTGCTTGCACTGGGACTGACTGGACTGTGGGTGCAGCCTTGGGGGCTTTGCTGGGAAGAGACATTGACAGGGAAGATGAGGAGCAGGCACCTAGCGCTTGTTGTACCCTCTTCTATCATGCTCTGGAGACATGTGATGTGAATAAGTAGAATGATCAAAAGTTTAAGAAAAGGTGGTTGCTATTTTCCCTTTACAGCCCAGCTGGGCCTACAGCTGGGATGGTTTTAGGTCAAGGATGGTAATGTGAAGAGAGTGAGGGTCGGGGCAGGGGCATGGTAGTGTTACCCTCTGGTGTGAGATCGGGTCTTTCCCTGGATTAGGGGGCTGTATCCTGGCTGACTATGATGAACAATGTCAGGACTCTTCTGATGGGGGCAGCCCTCCAAAAGCTGGAGCCTGTTACCTGGCCCACATTGTTCTCGGCTGAAGCAACATCTCCCTTCAGGTTTCTTTAATAATTTGTATTTGGTAATTTGGTGTTTCCAGTGGGTTGGTGCCATTTACTGGGGTATTGTACTGTCTATCTTGTGAAAAGAAGAATGAGACTGACCACTATAAAAAACTACCATAGTTCAGGCAATGAAGAAATGAGCATGTTTTAGAAAAATCTTCTTGTTCTGTATTTTCCCATGATACTCCCAATCTAGTTTTCTCTAGCAGCAGTAACCAACCATTCTGTGGCATTTAGTCTTAAGCTACAAAACATCAGTTTCCCAATTAATTTTCCCTCTTAGTGAAGAGTTGGGGAATAGATCTCCTTTCCACAACATGGGTGTATAATCCCTTTTTTTTTCTTTACAGCTTTGATGAATCAGAGCAGTTCTCCTTGCCTGCCTCAGCCCCTCAGCTGAAAGCTGTTGGGCATAAGAGGTGGTGCTTGGTACTTGCAAGAGAGTGAGAACCAGACTGTCATCTGAGGGAGGTAGGAAGTAGGGCCTGTGTCACCACAGCAATATAATGGCTACAACAAAGTGTAGCAGACAGTTTTTGGATCTTGCTTACCTTAAAGGAATTTAATTTGTGGTACCTCCTTTCTGAAACAGTCATTGAGCTATGGAAAGGTCCAGCATGAGGCCACTGAGATCTATTGGGCCACTGTTCAGCAAGGAGTGCAGGACTCCTGAGGACACAGACAAAGTGGAGAGGTACACACCCTCCCTTTTAACAGAAAAATGTGTTTGAGAATGGGAAGTCTTGGTTCTTGTCCATGTGCTGGAAACTGCTTCATAACACTTTGCCCAAGAAGCAATTGAGTAAAAAATGCCTCTGCAGCACTGGAAACAAGACAGAGGACTCCTTTCCCAAGGGGATATTTAAACTTTTCATTGGAAAAGATTTAAACTTGTCATTCGACATATTTTGTCAGCAATGATTTTATTACTCAGTGGCTATAAATCATGGGCCTTACTGTGGCATTCATATTTCAAGTCATTAGCCTTTTATTTTCTGGCAAAAATGTAGTAGATCTGTAAGAGTGACTGTTCCCTGCTGTTGAGAAAGCCATGGCATCATAAAACTTGAGAAGCCTTGCACTAATATAATCAATCTACTAAATGACAGCTATGTTTGAAATACAGTGTGCATGTATAATGCCTCACAATGGAAAGCAAAATACTGGTAGCACTGCTGTGTTGTGGCTCCACACCGTCAATTTGGGGAGTTTCTTGTGTGAAACTACTTCCATGCTGCAAATCCTTCTTCTTCTTGAAGGTCTGCTCCCTCAGATTTGGTGGTGCTTATCAAACAGCAAATGGTGTGTTGGCCACATAGCGTTTTGATATCAGGTTTGCATCCTAGCAAAATGACAACCACATCTTTTTCTTTGTTAATTACATTACCTCTCAGATACGAAAGATAATGTTTGCCACTAACTTTACATCCAGCAAATGTTTGCTGTAAGTTTTTTTTTTTTTTTTTTTTCTGCGTTAAGCAAAGACCTGTGAAACCTGAATCAATGTATTTTGAAGTTCTTTACGGTAATACTAACTACAAAGACAACAGCCATCTTAGGAGCATAGCATACTTTTATTTGCCCTTTTCTTTGAGAATGAAGAATTAATCTCTACAGGACACAGTTCCATTTAGTATGGGATTCAACCCTGAGTGAATATATAAATGCAGATTAAATTGAGGGAAAAATGTTGACAAGCCTGCAGCAGGAACATGGAAAGAACAAACCTTTTGTAGAGCTAGGAATTTCCTAAGAAACTTTTAAGGACCTCGTAAATTATTATCTAGGCACAGCTGAGAACATCAGTCTACATTCCTTCTGAATTTTCCTAACTCTTAAATATCTGACTGAGTGCAGCAGTGGCTTTATGAATGACTATTCTGCACATTTTTTCCCCAACATCAAACATCTTGCTTGATGGAAAAATAAAAGCTCTTGCACATTGCTCGAACTTGTGCAGTGATATTATCCATTAGATTTGCACTTAGTAGCAAAGACAGCATTCTCCCCAAAGTAATCACAGTGCATAATAAAGCTTCTTTAAAGTGGGGAGTGTAATTGCTTGCTGTTGACTGCACACCTACAGAACTATAAGCCTAATGCTTGCATTGATAGAGAACATCTCAGGAACAGAGGAGCCAAAACCCCTGGATTTTAGTGCAGCCTGCAGGCAGCTAATTGGGGTCCAGGTAGCTGACAAAATGACTTCATATTCCCTGTGAATGTTTGCTGTTCACATTGAGGAGCTTCAATTCTGACATATTAAAATCTTTTGTCCTACCACTGGAAAATTCAGCAGAGGTTTTTTGAGGGTAATTAAATTATCATGCCCATCTTCTAGATTAGGGCTAGACTGATTTACTGTATAATCTTGAGTAAATAAGGAGTAGCCAGGAATAGAAAGAATGCTTCATTATTTTACAACCTAGAGAAATCATTACATGTGAAATTAGATTCTTGTAACCACGCAGGTCTGTTCAAGGCACTCCTGAAATTCCTTTGTGATGGGCAAGGGTGCACACAGCAAGATCACTATTCCCTCGCAACTTTCTCCAAAACCTTTCAGTATTGGAGGCAGAGAATGGAGTGGGCCTTACACTGAATTCTCCTACTTTCAATCTTCTCAGTGTAAGATAAAATCCCATTCTCTTGCCTCTGAATCATTGTTCAGGAGTACCTGAGCAGTGACCCTGCTTTATCATGATCCTCTTCTACTTTGTGGAAAGGGGAATGTCCAGAATATGAAGTTAGCTGTTCCCTGGTTCTCATGACACTTAGGAAGGCACTGGCAAGTATGTGAGAGACACATGTAGACAAAATGGTAACATCTCCACTCTGCAGTATTGCTGTAGGATCTGACAAATCACAGCATTCCTTATTCTTTGTTTAATACTTAAAGATGAATGGGCCTATTAAGTTGTCTAGCTCTATTTATTCATTTTGGTAAACAGACTTTTTCAGTAATTAATTTGTTTGATAAGTGAACTAAAAAGGTCCAGATTTCTTCTGCCATGGGATTACTTATATGCAGATATGAGTGTGGGTGCAAAAATTTCAGAGGTGTCACGGAAATTGAGGCAATACATGAAAACGTAAGTAATGCATGCAGAAGTTGCTTAAATCTAATGTATTCTTGTGTAATCGACCATTCATTTTTTTTCTAGCTTTCTAGCAAATACTGGAATGAAATTGCTTGCTGTCTCCTTTATGAGAATAATTTTTGTATTTGTCCTTTCTGTAGTCGCCTTGCAGCACTCCTGCAGAAAATGGGCTATTTTTCATTCTGTTCTTGTTCTTATGAAGCATTTAATTGAGAAACTATATTGTCAAGAATGGTAAAATTAAACATAACATCAGAAAACATTTTTGTGAGATCATAATTTTACTGTTTGATTGAAAACCAGTAAAGGTTGTTCTAATGTCATCTGTGTTTCATCTTTCATTATCACAAAACATTCTACCAGGGCAGAACCTAGCCAGACTTGTAAAACAACCAAAGGGAGAGCTGACACAGTTTATTACCACTTCCAAATTGTATTACTTGGCTTAAAAACTGGAAGATGGCCATGGATATGGTTTTGGTTTTTTGGCAGCAAGATATGGAAGTTATCAGCAGTTCTGTTGTTGAGACCTTAAATGGCAGACCAAGTCAGCCAAAAAGAGTTACAAATTCCTTGTGGTTTTGACCTTTTTCCTAGTTTCACAGCAGATGATTGAGAGTATGCAGTGGGTAGTTTATGACAGCCTGTGCTGTGCAACTAAGGCTGTAGCGTGGCTACAGGGTGAAGCCTGTCCTTGACATAATTAGCTAAATCTTTCTCTGCTCTACAAAGACAGGAAGATAAGGATTAGTCCCACATGTGGAAGACTGCTTTCCAGAGATGAAGCAAAGTGAATTTGCCAAAACTCTTTGCAGAACTCCATGATTCTTCATCATCCTGTGGTTCGAGTACCACTTCTGATCTCCAGTCCAAAAGCTGACACTCAATATTTCTCTTTGTTTTGTAACAGGATCTTTATACAGCTCCAGAATAACCCCAGATGAAACACCAAAACATGGCAAAAACCAGATGCGACTGCCAGAGTTCATGTCACCTCATTCTTCAAGAATATTGCATGGAATGTGCCAGCAAGAAAGGCTTGGATTCAGTCTAGATATTGAAGTTCATTCTGCTAAAACAACAAATTGATGAAAATCCAATGGAGGAAAGTGATCTTGACAGCAGAGCATGAAGAACCAAGGAAGGCAGAGCCTGACTGATGCAAAGGGAGGTACCTGAGGGAGAGTTAAGGTCATGTAGGTAAGAAGGATCACCTGTGGCTAAGCCATTTTGGAAGGATGTTTGCTTGGTTTGCAGCTGTTTCTTTAACACTGAAGACTGTTTTGGTACTTGGAAGACTAAGCCCAGCAAGCAGGACTGGAAAGATTTTGTTTGTTCCTTTTTTACACCAGGGAAATATCTAATTATGCAGCCAGGGCAGTTGAACAGATCCATGAACGAAAAGTTAAGTAGATTAAAAAACATTGAGGGAAATGGAGGCTAGTTAGCCCTTTCTTTTCTGATGGATCTCTTAAATGAAATCATATTCTAGCACACCCCTCTCAGCTATGATCTCACAACTATTACTAATGCTTGGTCATATGAAAATATAATTTCTCTCCCAGTAAGAAACAAAGGTTTGTCTGTAGCTTCTCCCCTGAGCCTCAATGACCCCTTGGGCCTGTGTGCTCAAGACTCCCTTATGTGCTGTTGGATAAAGCAATAGGCACTTCTCCCCTGAGCCTCAATGACCCCTTGGGCCTGTGTGCTCAAGACTCCCATGTGCCGTTGGATAAAGCAATAGGCATGACTTGGTACCATCCCATTCTTAACCTCTGAATCTCTATCCCAAAGAGGTAGATAACTTATGGTCCAGCTGGCAGGGTGCAGCCTCCAGCAATACTGGAATACTACTTTAATTCATGCCCCTTGAGCTATTACAGACATGCCACTGCATCCCTAAGAAACACACACAGATCATAAATAAGGTTAGATGTTATTTTAAGTAATAAACACTAAGATACAGAAATTTCATTGCAGCCTTCTGTCTTTGTCTGTCTCTTCGTTTCGACTATTTTTAGTTTGCAGTCAGCATTATGACTGTGAACTCAAGGAACACTTGGACAATAGGTACATAAATAATTATGGATAAGTCTCCAGAGCCTTAAACATTAGCAGAGAACTTAAGTTAAATACTGGCTGGTACTATTCTGTGGCTTGGAAATACAAACTGTACTTATACACATTGCTATAATTTTATTTCCCATGACCTGGACATTGGTGGTGGTGGAAGGGTCTGCACAGAAGCTTCAAGAACTTCAAACTGATGTATTACTGAACACAATTCTGCAGAACAAACTGGTGCCATCTTCTATGTTTATCTGCTTATACTTCTTAGCAGTGAACTTTGAGCTGTTACAGAAAACATATTGCACATCCACAGACATGCCTGAGAGTAAAAAGAAAGATTTTTACTGGTTTTCCAATTGATATTTAAAATGTGAGTTCAAAAAATAGCTTGTAAGGATAAAAGCTAAGTGTGTAACAAGGAATAATGCATGGCTAGTGCTTTGGGTTGTGATAAAAAATAGTAACAGTAAAGAAACCTCATGTAAACTACTGAACATTTTCTAGTAACTTGGTTTTTTTCTGCATGTGTTTTTCAAAGAGGACTCTTTAATATTGTTGCCTTTTGAAAAAAATCTCTTGTGAAGTATTAGTAAAGTGGTGCAGAAAAGTATGGTTTTGATGCAGAGATATAAAAGGTTTTTTTCTTAAATTGCAATCTGTATTTATAAAAGCACTGCCTCTGCAGACATTGATGTTGGTAAGAATGTTGCAGAATTATCATGTAGATTTTCTTTATTTGTTCTTATTTTCTTTTCACAGTCTGTGAGAATACTTTGAGTCTTTGGAGACCTAGGTCAAGACAGTGAGTAATATAATTGAAGACTTTCACCTCCTGCAGGTCACCCCTGCAAATGCAAGCCTAGGAAGAAATAGTAAAAGTTAAGACTCCACTGGCATACAAATAAATGTATCTGTGCAACTCTGTACAAAGAGAAGCAGGAGGACAAGCTAGGCAGAGCACTGGTTTGAATGACAGCCTTGATTATCAGGGAGGCTCTTTGTTTATATCTGAGGCACTTAGTACTCTACACAATCTCTGCAATTAAGCAGGCCTGCATCAAATGTGAATCAATCAGCTTTTCTCCTACTAGGACCAAAACATTCTACTCAAACCTCCCATTTCATGTTGTATCACTTTGTAAAACCAAGTGGGGTCCCTGGAACACGTCAAGATCCAGAGTCAAATATTTCTTGATGGAACAGAGTAATTCAAGGTCTCATTTTGAGAGGGCAACAAGACCTCAGGTCTTGTATATGCTTAAAAAGGGAGCAATTTTAATTTACTCTTCTGCCCTTGGACAGTTAACTAGCCTCCAGGTAACAAGTCAGTCTACAAAATTGTGGTAAATTCACAGCTACCAAAGGGGGAAGCCCTCCTTTTGCTCCTGCATCCTCTGCCTGCTAGACCATGGAGGGAGTCATTTTAGATCACTGAAATGGTAGAAAACTATCTCAGAAGATAGGAAAAAAAATCCCAGCAGACATGTAGAAGATGGCATTCTGCCATTCTAGTCAGCTGAACTGGCTTGAGGGAGTCTCTAAGCAGCCCCCGAACAGGTGCAGAGAGAGAGCAGGAATACTCTTTATGGCTCTGTGCCATTAAACCAGTACATCTGCTTCTGAAATGGAACCCAGGAGAATCTTTCTCTGATTCTGTGGTTGCTGTGCAACAGCTGAGGTGTGCTGGGCCTGAAGGAATACAAAGGACAGCAGAGCAAAAATCTAAATGCAAGTGGGAGTCTAAAACATGCTTTTTTAGAGCATGTGTGTGGCAAGTCCTGGGCTCCTCTCTCTCACACCACCTGTGTGTCTTGTATTTCTAATCTGCAAATAACTGTCTACGAGATGAGTATGCTACCCAGAAGACTTCTGACTGCTACATGAGTGACAGAAGACCAAGTCAACCATCTTTCTCAGCTAAAGTACATCTTCCATTTCACTCTGGCTTTCAACCTCTGCCCCAGATCATGATCCTTTTCTATTTCTCCCTATTCTCCTTCCATCCCAGCTGGCTCCTTTTATTCCAGTTCAGTCTTATCCCCCCTGCAAGGGAATGTATCAGGCTGCACCTACAGAAACAACCATTATAGGTCCCTTCCAACTCAGAATATTCTCTGATTCTGTGAATCCACACTGTAGCAGGTGTCCTGAGGAGCTTGTATTTTATTCTAGTAATGGCAATGAGGAGTCGTGATTGATTCTGCAGAGGTGACAGACACGTATCTGGACAAGGTAAGAGAATAAGGCCTGTGAAGTCAAACTGAATATATTTTTTGAGAATTTATTCCAGCACTTTATAGAAAACTGAGGTAACCCTAACAGAAGCAAAACTCAAGTCAGTATTACAGAAAGAATAAAAAAATCACCAGTGAATTCACATGTGAAAGTACAACCATACACTGTTCATTCTTTAAAGCTCTTCAAATTTGTACAAGTTTCAGGAAGACAGATTGGCTTAGTTTGTTGGCAATTCACAGCTACTTTGAAAGCACAAATGAAACTGTTACTGAACTGTAATGCAGTGTGACATTAGTATGAAAGAGTCAAGACCCTCCCTCTGTCTCTGATCTCATTTGAAGCATGACAGCATCAGACTGGCATTACTAATGCACAGGTCCCCAGTGTACATTGGGTCTCACTTTTGCATGCTCTGAACTTTCCATACCCTTTCACTACAGATCTGCAGATGTCAAGGACCCCAAGCCTTAAGCATGCAGTACTAAGTATGTATGAGCAAAACACATTTATAGAAGACATTTTAAAATTAAATGTGCTTTCTCTTGGACCTTCTACAGTCTGGAAAAGATCTGCAGTTGGATCTCAGGAAAACTTTCAGCTTCAGATAAAAACATTTGGAATGTCAAGGGACTACTGGAAGTCCTGAGAACAACTTTATGAACATTTACTCTTACTACAACTCAGTAAAATCCATTAACGTTTCCCACAGCACTGAATCTAAACATGCATCAGTGTGAACCATGAATGATAATTCCAAGTTTCAATATGTCCTAACATTTCCAGATATAACAGAAACAAATGGCTGTGGTCATTCATAACAGAACATTGCACAATGCCGAACAAAGTGCCTCTTTTTAATATGTATAAGGAGATTTCAGATGGATAATGAGACAAAAGCAGATATATTTATTTGAATGAACTTTTAAGAAATATTAAAGCTACTACTTAATAAAATAAAAACCTGATTACCACATAAGAAAATCGTTTTGGAAATGCTTTCTTTTTTCAAAATGTAGAAATTCTTTGCTGACAATCTTATAAAACACATACATGCTGCAAAAATGAAACATAGAGAGGAGCAATGAAGAATTACCTCAGCTTTCACCACCACTTCACTTGATTGAAACTGTTCTTGTGTTCCATTAAGCATAATAATATATTTGGAAAATGTAAATAACCTAATTACATTTTTTTGCTTCAAGCTTCCAGGCACCAGTCATATATCGTAGTCGTATAAAAAGAAGATCCCTGCCCATCTGCAGCCAGCTCCAAAAGGGAACTAACTTAGAACCTGTGATTAATGAAGAAGAAAATCAGAACGACATTGTTAGGAAAAAAATGAGCACTGGCAAGACTCACATTTAAGCAGTCACGAACCTCTGCATTCTCAGCATACTCAGCCCCACAACCTAGATTTTAACATTTATAAAAAATATATATTTTGAAAGCAATTGCTTTATAGTATTACATTATGCCACAGGTGAGACACTCTAGTTTGCAAGCAGCACAGTAATTCCATGTGTGTGACAAGATGCACACTGCTCTCCGTGACAAGTAAAAAGGAACCTGAACACCAATAACTAAGCAAATGATTTATCTAGCAACTTTGGAGAAGAGGACCACCAACTTGTCTTACAACAATAATATGACGGTACCTATCTTCAGGCAAGGCAAGGAACCCACATTACAAAACCAAGCCTTCTACCATCTCTGCTAATATTTGTGTTAGGTGTAACATACACATGGAACTGCACTGAAAGGAAATATTTCTAGTAAAGTTGGCTCAGGACATTCTCTGCTTGTACTTTTCATCATTATTACAGTTCATTATAATTTCTCTTGTCCAGGGGTTGTGCTGAGGAGATTAAAAAGAAGATAAAAAATATGAAAAGGGCAAAAAAATAGAGGAGCTGCATTTGATGGGGGGGAAGTGAGCCGAAGCAAGCAGTATCTTTTGAGCTGGTTCTGCACTGAGGAAAGAGCTTTACTTCTTAGTGGCAGTAACTTAGTGGCAGAGACCTCCCTGCAGGTCTGAAACAGTACCACATCTTAAGAAGAGATGGTGCTCTAAAGGAAGCCTTAGTAGCTGAGAATTTTGGAAGGCAAGATACAGTGAAATGGAATTGAATCAGTTAAGTGATGATGGTCAGACTCCCTGCACAGTGTTTTAAAATGGCACTAATTTATTAACAAATTTCAGCAAGAAGACATGCCAAAATAGTGTTCTGTCCTAGCACTGTAATTCCTTACTTTTGTCTCCAGTGGGACTGCAGAGTTTCTCTGCCATTCTACCCCTTCACCTACACTTTCTGTACCAAGCCACTGCAATAGGCTGGTAAGGACACGAAATTCAGAATTTGTATGGAAAGAAGGCTGTGTGCTATCAAAACCAGGTAAATAGGGCAATAACCTTGGATCTGTTATTCTGGATTGACATTTCAGGAATCTTGTAAGAACAGGAACTATCTCCCTACCTACCTTCTATTTCAGTCCAGTTGACAGCAACTTCTGCTATAGGTATTTTCAAGCGCTGGGCTATATAAAGAAGTTCCACATCAAAAGCCCTGAAGAAGAACAAGAAACACCAAATATAATCACACATACTCCCAGATGAAAGACAGTGGAAATGTTAATTAAATGACTGTTCAGTTATGCAGTTGATACCAATGCTCTATGGGCCATCAGGTACACATGGATGGGAAATTAATTTTCTTGACTGAACATCTCACAAAACAGACAAAAGTAACAATACTTCTCTGTGTCTGTATTTGAAGGTATAGATCACTCTCTGTTCAGCCCATTACTTCCTTTTCCTACTGTCACAATCACAATTTAAACATTTTTGAAGACCATGAAGACCAAGCAGTCAGTGTCACTGCACATCTCTAGTAGTTTCATCGAAGAGGACATCTACCTGCTGTGGCTTTATGCTGATCTGATGGGTGCTCCTTTTACTTTCTCAGTCAAGGAACCCAAGGCAGCAACATAGAAGCGAAAAATTATTTCTGTTACTATGCACAATTAATCCAAACAACAGTTTAGTGACCACTTAATGCACAACACAAAAACCCTCTAGAGAGACGTTTTTTATTGGCTCAATTTTTTGCAGGTTGTATGGCAAAATGAACTGGGACAGAGATCCTGCGGTGTCAGGTGCTCCTTCCTATTCACATTGTCCAGAATGCACCTTAATCCTCACAGTTCTCTGCACAGAGAATTGTCTATGTGTTTCATTCCTGTAAATGCACCTTAATCCTCACAGTTCTCTGCACAGAGAATTGTCTATGTGTTTCATTCCTGTAAATGCATTCTCAAGTAGGCCTTCTGGCTCTGAAACACCAGATTTTTGATATGCAATAAGTAGTCTGGCAGCTTTTAATGCTCATTGAGAAATCAGCATATGAAACTGCCAGTAGTTACTATTGCCAGGGTTGAACACAAGTCACAATTACAAAGATTCTGATAATTTGCCTTAAATTCTTGTTGCTGAGTCGAAGACAGTTTTCTTTTGAAATGAAAGAAAATATTTTTCCACTGGAAGAAATGTATGCAATAAAAAAACCCCCAAAATTATACATTCATGCTTAAAGAGTTGCTTGAATTCATGTCTTTGGTAATTCCATTTAATACTAGAGAAAAGATGCAAAGGGACAAAGTGATCAAGATCAGGCAGAAGACACACTTTAGCAGGTTGCTTGCAAGTTCAGATGTGATTTTCTTCTACTTCAAGCCACCTTCTCCTTTTAAGCAGCGCATTTCTGTAAAACTATTAATAAATGCAATGACAGGATCAGTCCATTCTGAAATGTGCAGGTAGGTCTGACACACAGAGGTAGGTTCCCACTGAAGTCCAGACCACAGCAGGCTGGCCTGCTGGTGGCATCACAGGCACACCTGCACAGACCTGGACTCGTCCTCTCCGTGTACATGGCAGGAGAGCCCGATTCCACACGGGACAGTGCTAAAACAAGCGAGGGCAGCACAGACAGATGTTATCTATAAAGGCTACAGATATTGTGTATAGGGAATTTAGAGCTGCTTTGCAAATCTGATTTTGATTAGGACACAGGCCTTCTCATTGCCACCAAAAAAGTTAGAAGAATAAATTATTTCTTTACCTCAGTGAACTAAATCTGCTCCAAGCAGCCCTGTCATTTCACTGCTGTCCTTACATGAGGGTTGAATATTATTTTATTAATCACTCCATGGTCTCTTGTACTGAAGAGGTAGTATTTAAATTTTTGCTGACATTTTACATTTGTAAGCCAAAAACCCAATGTATTCACCTTTGAATGTTTATGAATCATGTGTATTAAGACTAAATCTAATTTTGTAATACTTACTTAAATGACTAAAAATCTTAAGAGACGCAGAATAATTGTCTGATGAATTAGACTGTATGAGCTTCTCTAAAAGTATTACATAAACTATTAGCCTAGTGAACTAATAGTTATTTGCAGTAATTCCTGTGGACAACTGATTACTGGAATGTCAGCACATACATCACAGAACAACAACATTAAATAGTTCTGTGAACTACAGGGCTCAAAGTAAGAGATTAAAAGCACAGGAATTAATCAGGTTGAACACTAATATTGTTACATGTGGCTGCCATTTGGGTAACAGTGAACATATCCTGAAATTAAAAAAAAACCCAACAAACCTATTCAAAGCTGAAAGGAGAATGACTTCAGTAGAATAGCACTGGGTTATCATTTTTCATCCCTTTTCCCCACCACCTTTCAGTATGCCAGAATGGTTAGTCAAGGCATACAGACTGTAGCGTGCTCAAAAGACATGACAGCAGTACAGGCATACTGCAGACCACCACATCCAGATGGTACAGGAGAACCATACAGAAACTTCCACAGTCAAGATTAAACTTGGGTGTGTTAAATGGAGCCTACCCTAGAGGAGATCAAAGCCAGAACAAGTGGATGAGCTGTAAGTACAATTCATGTGATTTGCCACAAAGCCATTTGTGAGCAGTTAACCTGTGACAGAATTGCTCCCAGAAAGAGCAAGATATTCTTCACACCATGTATTTCATTCTGCTGCCTCTTGGGAGGGGGACACATAGCTCAGAACACCCAAACTTGACTCCAGCCTGAAAGAATTCAGATTCCAATCTAAGTACCCAGAGTTAGACAGCCAAAAATCTATGGTGTGAACGATTTCCCCATCTATTTCTAATAGTGGCTCCATGATGTGCTAATTACCACAAACATGTATTGTAAAATAAAGAAAAAATTCTCCACGTGGCTGTGTTTTGGTTAAGTTACAACTTAAGGCAATGCTGGCTAAAATTAATTTGAAAACTACGTTGGTAAGTGTTTAATTGAATTCAGTCTTTTTCTAAATTCTTACTATATACTCTATATACTATATATACTCTGAATCCTTAAGATTCTTGAGCTTATAAAAGATCTATCTTTAAAAATTATTCTGCCTTTTAAAATTCACTAGGACTCTTTCTGGTCCAATATTATGTGTTTCAAAAACCAAAATCAGGCCTTTAGCTATAATGTTTTAACTGGAATTCACGAGTTTTGTACATCCAAGATATGTTTTTCCAATAAACTCTTAAAGGCAAAGAAAACAGCGAATGGTCAAAGAGGTCTAATAATGAAACAAGATGCCAAGTGGGCTAGACTGCCAGAACTGCCCTAGCTGAACTTGGGCTTTTGAAAGTCCACATGTCAGCCAAGAGCAGGACTTTTTAAAAGACAAAACAGACAGAGTTAAAACAGCAAAAATATTTTTGTGTTGACTAGACATGCAAACAATTTTACTTGCCATGTACAAAACCAGGAAAAAACCAATTTATTCCACTGCTTGTGTTGGTCTGCAATGGCACAAAACTGGGGAAGAAATCCCTGCAGCAATATGAATGCTTATTTTTCTGAAATTTTTATATAGAAACTCATATTTAGAGATCAGTGACAAACTGGAGAAACAAACTTTTTTTTTAACCAGTTTCTTTCCCAGTTTTAAATGTGAAACAGCATACCTTGTTCAGTGCACAAGGCAATTTTTATAGATAAAAGTTATAGCAACAATTTGGTCTCTTCATTGATCTGCTGACTTGTACAATGCCATCATAAATTGCCACTTCACAAAAATATGTCAATCCAATCAGTACTAGAACTACATTTTTAATTTCTCCTCCTTTTATCATAACAGTAGGACTGTAATTGCTATGTCTAGTTCTCCTAAGGATAGATATTTTCTGGCTGGAAGAAAATTTATCTTTTTTTTTGTTGTCAGAAGAAATCAATGATCAAATTTAGGATAGGAAAACTCAGCCAGCGAGACCATTTAATTTTCCAGTATTTCTCCTGTGCATCAAAATTTAACAGGAACAGTTACATTTTTCAGGTCAAGACTGTAGATGCAGAACTAGATCTTCTTTTATAGCCTGAAGTGACTAATTCCAACTGTCTCTGTAATGTTTTTATAATATCTCTTTTAATTTTCTTTTAAGTTTTAAATTAAAAAATCTGCTCCATCCATTTCTGAAAAACAGATTAGCTGTGTAATCAAATTCAGAATCTAAAACACAAAGCATATGCTCTCTGTTCAAAAGGTTCCTTTCATTTCAAACCAATGTCAAAACTTTGCTATTTAGAAAGTAAATTTCAAGAATGTTTCGTTTATACTCATATATACACAGCCAAAGGATAGTTAAACAAAAAAGACAATGAGAACACTCACCAAAAAAGCCAGTTTAGGATGTAAGTATCAAATATATAAACAGTTTGTAGTATCTATTAATATTCAAATGCCTTCTAAAATTTAGGGTTAGATTAAAAAATATTCTAGGAAATATACTCGTCTCTCTTTAAGAAGTGTTACGTGTATGTGATCTTTACTGCCATGACAATAAAACTGTATTTTTCCTTGTATGCCTCAGTTTCAAGATTTCTTAAATGTAAGCATCTATAAATCAAATTCAGTGCAGCAAGAAGAAGAATCTGGTCTGTTTTCTAGTATTTTAAATATTACAGAGGTGATATTCACATCAGTGTCCATTGGAATGAAAAAAGCACGGTGAAGCATTAAGAAGTGAGGGTCTAAGCAGGTGGGAATTATTAGATAGCTGATTTTATATTACTTTAGATGAGTAAACATGTTATGCCTCAATTTTAGTCTAAAGATTTTTCATAAGCATTCACCTAGCACTGTAGTAACCCCCCCAAATCCAAGCCTGACTAATTGAGCAGACAGACAATTTGGTTTGTGCAGAAGCCTGGTGTTCATTCCCTTCAGCAGCTCACCACACGTTCCAGTGCAGCAGCTGGGGAGCCCTCGGCAGGCGCAAGGACCAGGACGCTTAACTCAGATGGCTTCTATCCTATTAAATCCAGCACTATCCTTATTCCCAGAATATCTGAGCCCTGACCAAACAGAACTGAACACTCCTTCTAGTACCTAACAGACCTGCACCCCACTTGTGGGATTTTAAGGTTCAATGACAATCAAATGTCCATTTCCTTGGATGTCAAGTAGCCCCAACACAGTGACGCAGAAGTGGAAATAAATCCAGATTTCAGAGCCTCTTATCCAGTACCAAGATAGCGTTTCCTCTGCTACCCCTTGCTGATGGTTTCAGTATGAACAAGTTGCTCTGTGACTCAGCTGGGGACTCCACCTTGTTCCAGGCCAGCAGAAGTACAATACCAACTAATATTTCTTACTCTTTTGTCTCCATACTCACGATATGTATAGAACCTCTATGGCACAATGTCTAATCAGTTTGTATTTTCTTTTTCACATGTTATGCAATGGAAAGATATCAGGGGCCAGATTTGTTTAAAATAAGAAGTTTCCAGCATTGAGCTGTTTCAGATTCTTACACAATTGTATACAAAGAATCTAATGCTATGGGATGAATGTTTGATGTCCCTATATAATTTCCAACTGCAATTACCCCAACTGTTTGTACAACACTGACATTTCACTTAGGACTATAATTTCCCTGAATATATGCACTCTCCCCACATACATATGCCTCCCCATCTCCCAGTTTATTTCCAGATCTTATGAATATTAACTGGGAAAGGGACAATACTTGATTTGTGCACTGACATGCTATCTCCCAGTTACAGATGCTAAATGACTAGCTGTGGAGCAGAAAACTAACTTTTGTGACCTTACTATAAGGTTTTTTCTTCAGCGGTGGCAATAATCTGAGTTTCTCTCCTCTAAGAGGGTTTAATTTTCCACAGACCTTGCCAAAGCTTTTGATCTTGAAATCTCTACTGTTCTGTTAGATTTGGTTTGAATAAGCCAATGAATATAAAAAAGGTAGGTAAACTCAGAGAGTGTTGATTGAGAGATGAGCATGAAACCAGAAAATACAATACCAGTTTGTACAGAAGTAAACCAAATTTTAAAAGACCCAAAAAAAATCTACAGTTTTAGGCAAATTTGAGACTTGGAATTATCTGAAGAGGTTCTTTCTTGGAAGAACTTGAGTTGTTCTTTTCTTGACACACAAAACACACATTCTTCATCACTAACTAGTACATTTCAGATAAATAAAACATACAAGGGATTAGTTGATGGATTACTACAGATAAAAGAGCAAGAATCAGGCTCTGATTCTAAGAAGGAGGCTCATCCTATAGTGGCACATACAAGGCTCAATGAACTAAGACATGAAGATCTGGTATGTTCCACACCAATGACATAATTACTCTAAAATGTTAGCAATATCACTTTTGCATTGCTTCTACTCCTAGATAAAGGGGTACAGCACAATTGTTTTTATTCTTTCATTCTTTTGGTGCTAGATAATTGAAGTGGCAGAAGAAAGCTTGTTTTTATCTAGAAAACACTTCATATAACCAGTAAGTCCAATTACAAAAAAATCCTTCAGTTTAAAAAAGAATAAAATTTAAGACTGAATTTCTACAGATGAAATTGATTATCCTCATTTACTTTCAGTTTTCTTCTTGAAGTACTAAATTTACAAAATGAAGTTAAATAAGGCAATTTTGAGATGTGCACTTCTGGGCCTCGCATATGAATTTAACTGTTTATTATTAGTTTTTAGAAAATCCCTGTATGTGAAATTTACAGAGCTTTATAGATCAAGACTGGGTTTGGAGGTAGCAGCACAAATCATACTTTGGGCACAGCTATAGCCTCCTTTAGGTCAATAAGCAACCCACTCAGGTGGGAAAGTGATTTTCTGACTGTTGACTGCCCAGTTCAATGCAACAATAGCTCTGTTCCACATGAGATTCATGTGCCTGAACACAACCTTTGCAACTGCAGTCTGGAGGGCCAGTACAGCTGTCAGAGCTCAGCCTAAAACATTGGAACAGACTAGGACTGTAGGATTGCACACGTTTGTGTGCAATGGAAACGTTGTTCAGCAGTTCTGTTACCTGTCAAGCAAACAGAAGCCCATGAGAGACTTTCCTGAATGAAGACAATAGTTTGAAAAGGTTTGATTACACGTAATTAAACTATCATTTTCAGCAAAAATTGTGGCATAGAAAATCTATAGAAAAGATGGTATTTGTGTGAAAGCTGCTTCAGTCCAGTAACAGCAGTCATGGCTGTATCACTCACATACAGGAACTGGTCTACCTAAATTACAACCAAAGGATCTCTAAATTAATTAAAAGACCACACATAATTTTCAATTGTCTTAAATTAAAGATATCTGTCAATGTTCCTCACATAAAATACTTCAGCAAGAAAGCAAGTAAAGAATAAGTGTTTGCTTTCACTTTAGAGTCCTCAGCAATTACAAACACCTTATCAGATATTAATTTTACATAAAATACTTTGGTTAAGCATTACTGACTGTAATGTATAAAAAATAACACTGATAGGAGTTTTGAATATGATTAATAACTCTTAACTTTTCTTATCAAACTAACAGCTTCTCTCTATTTCTTACTGTGCTTGCATGGCTTATATCTGTAAAAGGAGAGAGGACTCTCAGAAATTGGAGTGAATTACAGCACCAAGTGAAACTGTTTGAAATTCCTTCTGGAGGTAAAGAAAGAAGAGTTATTGGGATTTTCAGTTGTTTGAGGCCTTTTTCCTCTTTTTTCCCCTCTCCTCTTTCCTAATCAATTACCATTTCCTACAACAAGGCAAAACCAAAGTATCCTACCTAGGATTACATACATCTTTTGAGAAAAGAGAATAAAATTAAATAAAGAATAAAATTAAATATCCAACTACTTTACTATAATGTATCTTAATAAGAACATAGAATTTTTAGCAATCTTTAACATAACAAGAAATCGAAGCTGCCATGCAGGCAATACTGTAATTGGCTAAACTGAGCAGCTGAGATGCATGTACAGACATCACATGCTTCATCATAGCTGCAACACTAGAATTACTTTTTCAAACCCATGTTCAATTATAAAAAAACACCACCAACAAAAAAAGGAACAATTTACCAGCGTTCTATGTGAAGATTTGAGAAAGTCTGCAAGGCAGCTTCTCTGGTTAGAAGTTTAAATCCACACTGTGTGTCCCGGATCTCTTTGACACAGAGAAACCACACCAGGAAGTGGAACCCATACATGAGGAGAGTTCGAAAGTAAGAGCGCTGTGGACAAAAGGCAAGAAGTCAGGTTTTTTATTTGAGTGATGAGTGAAGTTCTTGAAGAGAGCTGCCTTACAGGACAGTAACTCTGTTTTGTGATAGCTTTCAAAGTTTGTAAACTGGTTGTATTTTTACACTGGAATGAAAACAGAACTTAACAATTGTTACAGTACAAACAAAATTTTGGATGAAAGGGAAATATTTTGATCTAGGGAAAGACTTGCCAGTCATATGTATAGTCTAGGACAGGAGAAATCCAAGTTTCTTTTTCTCCTCTCCCCAGTTCAGAGCAGTTTTTCATTCTGGATTATGCCTTATTAAGTAAAGCAGGAACCTGCACCTGGATTTCAAATAATTAGTGGAACAGCCATAGTATCTTCTGTATGACTCTTTGGAAGTATATAATGGAAGTATATATATAAGTGAAAATCAGGTCTAAAGTAAAGGCTGCCGTGCAAGATATTTCATTTTATATTTCCAGCAATGTTATCGTCATCTCATTCTTTTGCTTTCACGGATATATGTTATATTCTTCATAAATGTTCCCAGCCTATTTGTTGGTTACACTTGTGCTCTTGACACAATAATCATACAGATAAATTTGGCCATGAACTCCAAAGGCTGGAGTCTGGGTTTGCTGAGGTCCGTCTTAGTCTTTTATTCAAGATAGCTCCTAAACAACTAGAACTGTGATCAAAAATTTGCTTCTGAACTCACTGCTATTCCCAAGCTAAATTTAAGTGATTGTATCTATGACTGCAAGCCACATATCATGTAAAATCTTTAGGAGCCAATGATTCAAATGTTAAGTATCTCTGGGTGATAAGAAATGCCTTTAAAGCCAACAATTTAGAATCTCACTTGAAAAATAGAGAAGATGCTTGGCTTATTATGTAATAGCCTTTGGCTTAAGGAAAACCAAATTCATAGCTTGTGTCTTTTGAAAAGTGCTCCTGCCCCAGGTTAATGGTGGATCTGGTGTGGCTTCTTTGGCTCTTTTGGCTCTGTGACCAGGAACACCAGGCTCCCACCAGGACCAGAAGGGAAGTGCTAGGAGGCTGCATGACTGCCTGACAGTGAAACTGTGCACTTACTTCACAAAGAGCAGTTCCTGGGTTATGCCTATCATTTCTAAGACCATGGAAGTCATAGTACAGATTCATTAAAGGTCATTAACAATTCTGGAGGCAGACCAGAATTCTTGATGTATTGAGACTGAACACAAGGGTCAAATTCTGGTCTTAATAAATTTAATACAGCTGATTATCACAACTTCATTCTACAGTTTTAGATGCCAATAAGTCCAGAGAGAAATCCCAACATCTAAAAGATTGCTCTGCAACTTTTTAATACCTATTGTACTACACAACAGTCTTGTCCCACCACAGTAAAGGTAGTCTTTCTATTCCAGTCTAGGGACAACAGGGTGATCAAACAAAATGGGCTACACATTTCCAGCAAATCAGTTTCTGATTCCTCTATTAAAAACTCAGAAATATGGGGAGAAGCAGTAAGCAAAGGATGGACGTCCTAAAAATTGTACCCTTGTATTAAAAGATGAAAGTCCTGTTCCAATTCCTCTCCCTAATGTAGCAAGAACTTTGAATGCACCGAGAAATGTCTGTCCATATCCAATACTAGACCATGACATGAAACATTTTTTTCTGGGCTCCACTTTATCAGCTACATAATCTCCTTGTAATAGTTCCTAGTTTCTGATAATGATGAAGGCTTTTTTCTCATTGAGTTATTTTTTTTGGTTTTGGCTTCTTTTTCTTTTTGAGGATGAGGATGCTTTCCTCACACAGAGCAGTATTTGCAAGAACTCAGGAAGCATGAACCACTCCAATACTATCTCATAAACCACAAGAAAAAAGTACAGATCTGCCAGTATCAGTGTAATTTCTTTTGAATGTCTGTAACTATTTTAGTAGTCGTGTATATATTTTAGAATAATTTCAAGTACTGAACATCAGTATAAACAAAGCTTACTCTTGAGAACATTCAACATGATGAGCACGTCCAATGACACTAAAAATGAGCCCAGCAATGTGTCTGTTGCAATACAAGTTCCATGCCTGTGCTTTGTCAATTACTGTCTGCCAAGACATCAGAAAATCAGATGTAACAAAGCCATGTGCCTGTGTATCACTGTTCATTACACAAGAGTCACACAGAGAACAGTACTGTCTGTGTGTTCAAAACTCAAAAATTTTACTATGAGTAACACAGAAGACTTAAACCACTTTCCCAGGAATAGAGGTACTCTTCAAACAGCTGGCTGCTAATTATCCCTAACTCATTTTAAAAAGGTTTCGAGATCTGCAGGCCAAGTTCTTGCATTGGAAGGAAATCAGTAATAATGAACTCATTAGCTGCCTCCCCTTCCAGCCCCAGTACTGGTTGCTGGCCACTAATTCTGTCAGAGTTTAGAAGCTCTGCTTGTGTGATATCCTCAACTATAAAAATTAAATCCATAAATTGGAACACTAACTGAAATGAGTTCAAAGTGCCAAAAATCTAGAATACTCTTTGTGTATGATGGAGGACCTCCTGCATGTATGACAAGCTTTTCCTTATTTTTAGCTTCCATTCTTTTAAAAATATTGATTATCTAATTGCAAAACCTGTAGAGCAGAAACAAATAATGGAAATATTTGGTTATAAGTACACAGCAGGAAATGAAAACAAACCTTTGCTATTGAGTCCTTCTCCAGATGAGCTCTAGAACCACACGAAATAGCCATCCCTTCCTGTACAGGAATATAAATTAAAGAGTCATTTCTTAAATGAATATTATTTGAATTGGTGGAATCTTGTGCTGAGAACCATAAAAAAACCCCCAAAACTTCAAAGCAGTACACTTTTCTGCTTCCTATAGCTGCACTTCTTCTACTGCTAGGTTTTGACCCTAAATCAGTCTTTTACAATGAAGAGACAATCTAAAGTTTATTACAATTTGCATAAGGGGCATGCAAATTGCCTCCATTCATTCAGGTCTTGTTTAGCTTTACATTGTTTATGCATATGGAAAATGTTAGCAGCACAGATAAGTACGCAGCATTCCTAGGAATTAAATGTTATAATGTACATTTTCCTTAAGTATTGCACAATGGAATGCAACACAGAATAAATCACTTGTTGCACTGATGTATCTTCAAACGAATAAAATGCCATGACATCAGCCAAAAATATAATCTCAAATTAAATCAACATGTTAAAACAAAAGGTTTAACACTATTCTCATACTACTTCCCACATAAAATCTCACAAGTCTACTCTATTTGAGACCAATACTGAAGAACCAGCAGCTGCTGCAGCCCTGATAGGGAAGAGTGTCAGGGTCACACTGCTGCCCATTGCGTCCTGCACTTGTGGCTCTTGCACTCAGAGGCTGTGACCCCTTCCACAGGTACATTCCCCACAGCTTTGTCTGAAAGGCTGCACATCTTTTCTGTCACTCTGGGAAACCAGCTACAAGTACCTCACCCATCTGCATTTAAGCAGAAAATAAACCTCAGTTCTTTCAAGTCAAGCTTCCAAAAGAGAATGACTGTGCAGGGAGGTGTTCTTGCTCCACAGGTTCTTGAGTTTTTGTTTACAATAAAAGTTCTTCCAAATCCTGTCATTAAACTAAGGACCCTGAGAAAAGAAGACCTGTATAAAAGAGGGCGGAATTAAGATGCACCCTTATAGGTATATAGAATGACATCAGATAAAATGAAAAAACAAATCAGTTCACAAAGAAAACTAAGTAGGCATCACATGGTATTTATACAGAACAGAACAACTTCAAACAATTTGCAGGAAGGATAAACAGCAAACAGAACATTCTGTACTGCCTTGGAGTAGGCACAATTGATGCAAAGGAGGTAAGAACTCAGTGAAAGCTCCTTCTGACAGCTCATTCTTGAGGCTTCTAATCTTACTTAAATCTTCATACTTACACCTGGATCTTCAACTGAATCTCAAAAAATTTGAAGAGAGCTACAAAAGTCTATTTTGTGTATTAAAGTATGCATGTGTATTGCAGTAGAAGCACGAGAATTTATACTCACAGGCCATGGCTGGAGATTCTTTAGACCTTCTTCTACTTTTTCAATATCTGCAAATTTTGTAGCTCCATCTGCATCAGCCATAAGAATCGTCTTCCCCCGAGAACTAAAGACACCCTGCAATGAGAATAGCCAATAAAAAAAATCAACATCTTTGTAATAAATTATTTGTCACAAGCTAGGTGCAAGACACTCCAAAAACCTATGTAGTAACAAGACAGTGATATCTCACAGATTCCACACAACAGGTGAGTATTAATATTCTGCTACTAACAGTAATTCACCTATTTATATGGCAATAACATCTACAGGCTTCACACTCTGAGTGTCCACAGTGACAGACAATGCAAGAACATGAAAGGCTAACAGTCATTCCCAGGAAAACCTAAATCTAAAAGGCAAAAAGTTGCTACAGTCAGCTCTACAGGGGAGCAAGAAGTAGGAGTGATTAGCAGTTGCCATGGTAGTGAATGGCTTTTCTTTGTCATGAACGCTGTGGGGAAAGAAGGATGCAGCTCGAATTTTTCCTAACACTATTTAATGAAAATTCAAGACCTATTTCTCAAAACTAATTTAAGACAGTCTCAAGTCACAGAATCACTGCAAAACACTTGTGATACACAGGTTTCACAGCTTATGTTGCATATGTTTGGTCAGAAAAATCTCTTAATTTTTGAAGGGGTCCAGACAGGAAAACAATTATCAGTGGGTGTGACAAATATACTGTTGCAACCAAGCACATGTCCATCTGGAAAAGTCTGTCAAAGAAGTAGCTGTACACACATCCACTCTACATAATGCATTGTAAAAGTGTATCACACAGAAAATTTTGTCCTTCTCTTGGAATAACTTCAAAATTGTATCTCTTACAACAGTTCCATGTGTTCTAATATTATGTTCTCTCCATTTCCGATAGTTATTCATTTTTCATAAAAAATAAATTGACATACTAAAGATAGAGCTGAAAATACAGATAAAGACGCTCACTGACAATCCACAGATGATACCACCCTTTTTCAGAAAAGCAAGGTGTCATGCACCGTAGGAATATAATGTTCCTTCCAAATGTGTTACAGCTATTTCATATTTAGAACATGTTCATTTTACGGTAATATCCATGGGAAAGCATGAATTGTGCTGTTCTGACTATCAAGTGTGGGTGATAGCAGTGGGCTTCAGTAAACATAAACTGTGCTGGATGAGTTCTTGTTTATCAGCCATGTTAAAAACCACAGCCACGACCTGGACAGCGAAGTTTGCCAATTTGGCTCTATTTTGTCTACAAAAGTTTAACTTTAATTTATAACAGTTTTGGTGGTTTGTTTTTTTTTTTTTTTTTGGGTTTTGTTTGGTTTTGGTTTTTTTTTGTTTTTGTTGGCTTTCGTAAATGCAAGCTGATTTCTAAGTAGAACTAACATGAATATGAAATTCAAGCACTTTTTTCCACTTTGAATTTTCATGTTAAAAAAAATGTCTTTGTTATTGATCTTTCTGGAAAGACAACACTGCTACCAAGATCTAAAATAAACTTATTTCGAAAAAAAAATTTGCTTTAATTTATAGAATCTGAACTCAGTTTTCTCCTAATCATTTTGTTAATGCATTGAATTCAAAATGTCAATCATCACAGTTCTATCTTCTGCATACTTGGGCACAGGTAGTTCAAACAGAGAAGGAGATGAAAGTATTAATTACCGTCCTGACTGCTCCCCCTTTCCCTCGATTTTTTTCCAAAGATATCACTCGCACTTTGTCACTTCCATATTTCTTGCAGTACTCCTTTGCAACCTGACAGATACACAAAAAGCCAGCATAAAACAAAACCAGGAACCAAGGGAGAAGTGTACATTTGCTCACCCTTCAAAAGAAAATAAATTAATAGCACAGAGCTATAACCACTTCAGTCAGCACAAATACATTGCCAGTGTTCGCTGGAGTCTGTTTGGGAAAATAAAAACAGTTCACAGTCAAAACAAAAAGACTGAAGAAACAAAGTAATGTTCAATAAGAACAGGATATTTCCCTAAGCAATTTCAACCCCCATCCTCCCACCTCCAAAAAACTCAATCCTAATTTAATTTATATCATACTATTACAGACCTTTTCTATTAACACCAATAGTTCATAAAAGAAATACAATTTTCTATGACAGCTACCTACTTCTCACCTGTCTTGCTGCTATTCGTGGTTTTGAAGAAAAATTCATATTGATCTAAAACTCCATTCACACTGCAAGCATCTGAACATTTTGGTAAATATTGTGGGGAAGAGAAAGCTTGAGCTTTCCCCTAATTTTTTCTAAAGGTTGTCTTGAGTCCTTTTAACTCCAGAGGCCTGCAGCCACTGTATGCTCAGTTGAAAGAGATGGTAGAAAGAATGCACAGCAGTCAAAATTATATACCAGCAATCCTTAAAGCAATATACATCTTAGTGTCTACCTCAAACATCTTCTAAGCAGTAGGAAAAAACCCCACAAGCTGGCTAGCCTTCCTTGCCAGTGACAGATAAAAGTTGAAGCAGAAGAATACAGAACTTCAATACAGAATTTCAAAATTAGTATTCTGAAAATACTAATACTGGCATGTGGATATTTAAATGAACAATCCCACAATGGGTGTGGGAAAGAACCGTGTCAGCTGTTCTGTCTTTCACAGTATGAATGAAATAATTTTAAAAGACTTTTTAGCTTCCTCAAATTCGTATTTACATCATCACTATGGACATGCAGAGTATTAAATGTGAAATTTCTCAAAGTTAGTATTAGCATTCTCAGCTGCAGGAAAGTGGCTGTCACAGTTGCCAATCAAGAAAACAGAATTTGCAAAAGAATTGTATGTGTACTCATGTGCCTATGTGCCATCCATGATGCAATGACAGAGATAATTCAGATATGTGAACTTCAACTGCCAACTGCTTCAAGTACCAAAATATAAATATAAACCACTGGTATATTCCACAAATATACAAAAATCCAAACAAAATTCATGCCTCTGATTGCTTGGGAAGACATTACTTTTTCTTACCTTTGCAGTTTGATCTTTACTACCATCATTAACCACTATCACTTCATAAGTGAATGAAGGATCTTGTTTCTTGAAAATAAAAGAAGAAATAATGCATTTATTTCAATTTCATCAATTTCATCCAATTTCTTAATTAGGCAATAGGTCTTTCAAACGTCATTATTCTTTTCTCCCTAGCAGTCACTCATAGTTGCCAACAGATACTAATATGATGCAGTAAATTTGTTAAGATGGCATAATTACAGAATTTTGCTATATTTGATGCAGGTAATGTTACACTGGCTTGTCATGCTACCATCTAGAACTGAAAAATCAATTTGGCTGTAGAAGATGGAAGCTCAGAAAAACATCACTTTTAAGAAAACTGAAACAAAACAAAATCCACAAACTTTCACAATGAGCTTCTTACCCAGAGAACAAATCTTAATGAAGAACAGATGCTTATGAGACTTGTTGGAACAAACCAGGACTTAGTTTAGAAAGTTAAATGCATGGTTAATCCTTAGCCCTGTCTTGGGCAGATTTCATGCATATGAAGGTTGTTTCATCCTACAGTAGCACATTAAATTTTTACTTATTTAAAAATCCTTTTGGCACTTGATCTAAAAATAACTGGTAAGAGACAGAAGCATTATTTCTAAGTGGTCAAGTACTACTGTTTTAAGGTACACTAACATAAAAAAATAACTAGATCACTGACTTCTTATACATAATACACAGAGAAAGAATGAATCTTGAATGCAAAAAGAAAATACCTGTCTTTTTTCTAGATAATCCAAAGCTTCATCCATCATAAGTGGTACTAGAGAAAAGGTGGAGGAGGTCAGGTTAGTAGCTTTTAACATCAAAAGCACCTGCACAAGCAAGCTGACAACAGCCACAAAGCAAGGCTGAGCAAATCAACTCTGTCATAAAACACTACCTTCAGTAAACAAACTTAGCAGCGGCAACTCTAAGTGCTGTCTTTTCTGAATGCAGAAAGAACACTGAAGAAAATCACACACGTGACAAAAAGACAGGATAAAAACTTTTATTTGGAGGAACCAAATTTTCATTTTGAAGTATGTAATTCTCTACACAACATTAAAGGAAAAAAAAATCATTCTTTGAGACTGACCCTGTAAAGCAGCAGTAACTTCATGTATTTAAGCAAGCTGTCAGCTTGTGTACTGCCACATCAGCTTTAGAGCCTGATTATTTCTATCACATCTAAAAGCCTTCACTCAGTATCAGGTACTCCTATCTATGGCCAAGTCAAACACAAACCCGTGAGATCATCACTTTTTCTGCTTGTCTGAAGCTGCTGTTGTTTAAAGAGTAGGAAGCTCTCAAATCAATTTAAAAGCTATTTTACTACTTCTTGCCTCACAGCATTTGCAGGGGCAATGAACAGCCCATTCTTCTGGGGTTTATTAAAACTAAGAGGATTCTTACAAGTGCCCCATGCTATTTTTAGCAGTAGAAATCAAGTTACACTATGCCTTAATTTTGAAATTCAATGTACTTGGACTGTTTTCTGGAAACTGTGTCCAAAATCTGATTCGTAATCTGGCCTGCCAGAATCTACTGCTAATCCAACTGACCTCCCCATTATTACAGTAACAACAGATAGATTTTCTTCTTTTCCTCAAAACTAGAAAAATCTTACACCGGTTTTCCTCATTGTACGAAGGCACAACGACAGAGAGTCCTCTCGTAGCAGGATCATGTATATTTGGTGCAGATCCTTTCCTGCACTCAGCATCTTCGTGCGGCATTGTTTTGGCAGTTACGTGAGCGATTACACAAATCTGTGATGAAGAAGAAATGAAAAAAGTTGTCAAGCATTCTGTTAGAAGTTTACCTAGCTGTTAAATGTGCTACCAGGGGCAACCAAGTATATTTTAGTAATGAGGTGGGTCACTGCTGTGGAATTTCACACAGGACCAAAACCCTCTCACGCCGTTTGGTTACTCCCACTCTGACCACTGTCAGCATCATTGGCTTGCTGCTGTTTTTATGTGCAAAGTCGTGAAGCAAGCTCCTTCCCCAAGTAACCTTGAGTACATAAGCAGGTGGCACCTCTGATCCCCCACCAAGGCACCGAAATCAATGGCAAGGCTCACGACCAGCCAGCCATATGTGCTTGCAAAACTAAGGCTCTGATTACTTTTTGCATGGCTGAAAAAAAAAAAGCAGTAGAACTTGGGTTCTGGAGCACTTTTACTTGGTGCCATCACACACAGAATCACCTGTGTTGAAAAAGACCTGTGAGATCACCGATGCCCCAACACCACCGTATCAATTGGACGGCAGCACTGAGTGCCACGTCCAGCCTTTCCTTGAACACCTGCAGGGACGGTGCCTCCGCCACCTCCCGGGGCAGGATGCATACGTGGCACTGTGGACAGGCAGCACAATTTCGCTTCCCTGGGGGGTCGACCTTCTTAATCTCGCAGGGCGTTTCGAATACGCAGAAACACAGCCACTTCCCAAATGGTTAACGCAAGGCGTTACCAGGACATTTCCCAACACGCACTGTAAGGCTGAAATGCTCCGTCCTGGCGCCCTTTGCCAGGCACGGCACCCCACGCCTTGCCGAAACACGTTCCCCGCACAACCCCCGCACAAGCGCAGCCCCGCCGGCTTCCGCCGCCCGGCCCGGGCCGGCCCTGCCGCCTGCGGGGCGCGGCGCGCCGGAGCCGCGCTGCGGGTCACGCCCGCGCCCACACCGCCCCGGCCCCCCACACCGCCCCGGCCGCGCGGGGTCCCTCGAGGGCTTTATGCGGGGAGCGGGCTCGGCGCGTCTGGGCGGGACGGGGTCGGTGCTGCGGGGGTTGTGGAGCCCCGACGTGTGCGGGAAAGACTGAGCAAGCGGGGTTTGGCCAGGCGGGAAAAGGCCCGACAAAAAGCGGAGCTCAGTGAGGCCCCGAGCTACCTGCTAGCAGAATTGCGGAGTATAACGAGGTGGATCCTTAGAGAGCAGCGAGCCCAGCTCCTGGCCCTGTGCAGGACGCCCCCAGGAGTCACCATGTGCCTGGTTATCCAAGCACTTCTTGGGCTCGGGCAGTTTTGGTGCTGTGACCTCTGCCCCCGGGAAGTTCCAGTTCCAGTGCCCAATCACCCTCTCGGTGACAAACGTTTTCCTAATCTCTGACCTAAACCTCCCCTTACAGCTGGTAGAATTATAAGTTAAAACTGTAGGGAATACAATGACTTCCCATTTATAACTACTCGCTTTAGAATAGTAAAATGGTTTGGCTCAGAGGGGATTTTCCCAGATCATCCAGTTGCAGTCCCCTCTGCCGTGGGCAGGGACACCTTTTGCTAGACCAGGTTGCTCAGAGCCCCATCCAGCCTGGCCTTGAAAGCTTCCAGGCACACACGGGGCATCCACAGCTTCTCTGGGCAGTCTGTCCCAGCATCCTTGATTCTGTTGTATGGCTTAAAAGCTTCAAACGAGGTTTAGCGACTGCTGTTACATGAATTGTAAGACAACAGACCTTGTGTTGGGCCTGTAGTCCAGTGGTACTGGACCAACACATATGGATCCAACAGGGGCCAATTCATGCTGGCCATTATGTTGGTGATGCCTCTGTGTGTTAGTTTCCGTTTGGAAGACTTGCCTATTCCACTTATCTTTTTTCCATCCCTGCTCCAGAAGCACTATTTTAACAAAACTGTGAATGCTTTTTTAAATATTGGCAACACTTTTTATAAAAAAAATTTTTTTACGTTAATGATCCCTGCTTAAAATACTAATACACAGGTACTGTTACTAGTGCATGATTAATAATAAGTATATATTATTTCTCATCTGAAGCACTGCATGAAGCATATTTTGTAATTTTATATTTTCTCAAAGATTCTAAGAAAAACTGAATAATTTAAATCTTTTATACAATTTTCTGCATCTGAATGCAGTCCTTGAACTAACAGATATTTCACACAGTGTAGTAAAATTTTCCTTTTTGCATTCCTTGAAAGACACCTTCCTTCCTTCACCCTTCTGTCACTAAACACTTCTTTCGATTTAAAGCAAATAGGATTATTGAAGTGAAAGCTGGCAGTTTTTGTTACGTGTATGTGCAGGCATGTTCCTAGTATGGAAGAAGCATTTTGGAAGTGACTTTAGGAAAACATCTTTTTTTTAGATTAGTTTAAAATTTCCTCATTGTTCTGTAACTGTATTGCTAAGCAGCTTTGTCAGGCGTCTTGATTCCCAGATTGTTTATTGTTTTGGGTTTGTGCTTTTTTAAAGATTTTTTTATGTTTTTTCTCTTGTGTCTTGCCTACTCAGGAGCTTGCATTTGAACTTCTCTTTCTATTTGTTCTAGAACTGTGGAACCGTTGGAATATTACAGAAGGTTTTTGGTGAGTGAAATATAAGATGCCTGTACAAGTTCCTTATAGTGATTTTTTTTCTTGCTTGCTTCTGCTCTTCTGACTGTATGGAAATCTGAAACTATTGCAATGGAAACTGAAAAAAACCCCAAAAAACTGTCTGAGCAGGCAAAAAACATTTGTGCACTTCAGAAAATGTTTTTCTTTCCATCTGTGGTATTGATGCTGTTCATCTTGATGGGTAAATGCTTCTCTTGGTCTTGAAAGTAGTTCAGGTTAAATTTGACCAGGATGCAGGTTTTTGCCTAGTATAAAATTATGTCAAACCAGGCTTTTAGATGCTGCAAAAATTAGTAATTGCTTCTAACCATGCTAACTGTGCACACTGTAACTGCAGAGGAAGAACACTGACTTTTGTTACCTGAAATTAGTTCAGCTATTACTGAAGTTGTATTGACTTAGAAATCAATCCGGTATTATTGCAAATTTTGGTTCTCATAATTGAACCAAAAGCGTTTGCTTTTGAAAACTTGAAAGTATGGTGAGTAACAATTCAGATCTAAAATGATGGAATATTGTTTTCAGTTTCTAACATAAGGGTTATGTGTTGTACAGCTTCTGACTGATGTTATTTGAATGCTGTATTTTCTTTGGGTGCAGGGTTTTTCTTTTGTTTTCTTTAGTTCACTCTGATTTTAAGAGCTCCACTAAGCAATGCAGCAGGTAGAAACTCTTATTTTAAGTTACCAGTGCATGTTCATTCTTGGATGATGTTCTGAATCTAGTCTCCTGTTGTTCCTGTCCTTGAGACAATCAGTCTATTGTTATATTATCTGAATAAATTTAAATGGATTTTTAAAATCAGGAGTTTTCTTTTGCAGGCCTGCAACCACAAACTACGTATCAGTTGATTAAAAACTAGCTAGAGTGTGACTGAGTTTTCCCTAGTATTTTTGAGAAGACAGTATTCTTTTTTATGAAATTCTGTAGCAAAAATATTACTATTATTTGATAAAGTATGTTTTCTAATTTGAAGTTTGTAATTTTTCTTTAGAAAGAGAACTGTCGGCCTGATGGAAGAGAGTTGGGTGAATTTCGGACAACCACTGTCAACATAGGCAAGTGCTTGTGTGGAATAATAATAATAATAATGGGGGAGGTATTATTAATATCAGGTTATAGTGGTGACCTTAATGACTTGCAAACTGGTTTTCTTGGTTCTTGCATTTGGAAACCAGGAAGAGGAAGGATTTTTTCTTTACAGTTTCAACAAGGATGAAGAAGAATGTGTGGTACAATGACATCCTTGAGCATTGTTTTCAGTCCTGTTCCTGGGCTAATGTGCACGGTGCAATTAGTCAATTCTGCTCCGGTATGTGCAGCACAATTTAGGACATCCTTGAGCATTGTTTTCAGTCCTGTTCCTGGGCTAATGTGCATGGTGCAATTAGTCAATTCTGCTCTGGTATGTGCAGCACAATTTATCAATCACTTCCAGTTTGGTGTCATCTGCCCTCACAAGTTTGCAGATGACACCAAACTGGAAGTGATTGATATGCCAGAGGGTTGTGCTACTATCCAGAGGGCCCTCAGCAGGCTGGAGAACCTCAGCCATTTTGTGTGATTGACTTATTAATACAGAGGTTCTTTCCCACTCTGGATTAGAGACTTTGCTTGGGCTGTGTTTAGTATAAAGTGATGGAAAGTAAACACTCCGTGAAGGTTGGATGTTATTTTGCGCCCTTTGAAGGGAAAATAGATTTTATTGAACAATACTTTTTCTCTTCAGGTTCAATTACAACTGCAGATGGTTCTGCCCTGGTGAAATTAGGAAATACCACAGTGATTTGTGGAGTAAAAGCGGTATGGTTGGTTTTTATCTTTATTTATCTGTTAGCTGACTTTGTTCATTTGTGTTTAGAATTAATTGCCCATGGAGTTACAATAATGTACCAATCAGATGCAATTACAGTCTTTCACCTGAGTTACTTCCAGACCTGAAAGTTAATACATAATGTAATTGTATAAACCTACCTGTATAGTCTGAGAAACATGTATTTTTGTGATGCCCATCGTGTATGGGGAAAGATGTGTACAAAAATAAAGTCCTTGTTATTTCTAGATAAAAGCTCTGTAATTGAAAAGTTCCTGAACATGGATCAGTAAGTGCACTGGGAAAGAGCTGGCTGGACTATTGAATGTCTTGTAGCCTCAACTCTACTGCTGGCCTGCCCTGACCTACAAGACAAATGACTGTTCATCCCTGTGCTGACTTCTTCCATAGGAAATTTACAGACAAGGACTGATTAAAAATGAGTTGTGCAAATTACTCATTGTAATAATAATTGGGAAGAAAATAACCATTTGTATATAGAACAGCTGAAAAATATTTTGTACAAAATTCTTAATTTTTCTCTTTTCTATTTCTCCAGGAACTTGCAGCACCTGCAGTGGATTCTGCTAATAAGGGATATATTGGTAAGTGTTTCAGTATGGATTTGAGGTTTTGTATTACTTCAGCTAAAAGGCTGTGGAAATTGTGTTCTGTAGATTTCTTAAAAGAATTAATTTTGATAGAATTTTATTGCAACCCTTCAAATTAATTTCGAAATTGGTATCCAGGCATCTAGAATTCCCTTTGCTTTGCTTGTGAGTTTTCCATATACAGCTACCTTTTTGTTGCTGTTTCCAGGCTGGGCATGAAAGGAAACCTGCATAATAGTGTATATTAAGAGGGAGAAGATACTCTGTAAAATATAGTGGCATGCATGGTTGTGCAAAGGCACGTTAACTTCTGTTTCAAAGTCCCAGTAGGCAAAAAAATGTAACTGAAAAACAGTGAAATAAAAACTGTTTATTTCTCAGAGAACTGTAAGTCCCAGTGGTACCTGCTCACTTGTTTGGAGTTTCTTTGGAAATAAAATAATTCTGTGGAATTGAGAGACAAAATCCCCTTTTTCTAAGGCATCTCCCAAGTATGTTGTTTTCAGTAAGCTTAACTATGCTTAGGTTTTTTTCATGAACGTTTATGCATGTTTTTGCTTCAAGTCTAAAGCCTCAGGTTTTACTGGTGGATGGAAAGCAGACAGCATACCAGTGAAGTCAGGCAGTGGGATGGAAATGGTACTGCTTCTTGATCTGCTGAAAAGTGCTTAACACTTAAAGTATTTGTGTGGGTCATGATAGAGAATGATTATAAACAGAGAATGGTAGCTAGGAGTATGTGCTTTTCCATGGAATATATATAGTTTCTGAGTACAGAGAGTACTACAAGTTCTTTAATACAAACTCATGCATAACTGTTTTTGAGGGGAGAATAAGGAAGGCTTGCTTGAAAAATTCTTGGTCTTGCCTTTCATTTGAAGTACATAAAATAGTATTAAGAGCATCTGTTATTTATTTTTTCTTTTTGATTACCCATTGCCTGCTTTCTTTGCTTTATGACTAATGATTCTTGCTATATAGTTCCAAATGTGGAGCTGCCATCCCTCTGCGCAGAGAGGTTTCGCTCTGGACCACCTGGTGAAGAAGCTCAAGCAGCCAGCCAGTTCATCGCAGATGTGATTGAAAAGTAAGAACCATCTTAGTACTGTTAAAACACAAGCAACTCTGCAAGAGTTTTCTATTGCCTTGCTTACTCTCATTTTATTTTAGTTCACAGATGCTTGTGAAAGAAGATCTGTGTATTGCCAATGGCAAGGTAAGTTGTATCTCAGAATGAAGAGGGAGATAGTAACAAGATCACAGGACCTGTACACAAGTACAAATACAGAAGGTATTTAAGGTTAGAGGGGGTTTTAGTGTTGTTTTTGCTTTTCAGTGTTCATAGTTTACATCCTAAGTGCAAAAATCAAATAATAGAAATAAGTATCTCTATTTAGTGTGGCCAAAATTTTCCTAATCTATTGCACCATTTGCTTAGCTGATGTAATTTCTCACATGTGCAAACCTTTTTTGATAGCTTGCATGGGTGTTATACTGCGATATCATATGTCTGGACTATGATGGAAACCTTCTGGATGCCAGTGTCTTTGCTTTGTTGGCAGCATTAAAAAATGGTAAGGCTTCCTTAGAACCAGAGACATTCTGATTAGTGTTTCTTGGAGAAATGCACTCGTTTTGAACGCTGATAAGTGGGCAACTTGTTCCTGGGACTGTTTGTTTCCTGTCATCCGAATGCAATACAAGGTGGAAATGATGGTGGGATGCCATAGGTGTGTAACACATGAAAAGTAGGATCTTTTTTGTACACTTATTATTGCTTTTTTAAAAGACTAATAGCTATTCTGCCACATGTTCTCTGGAGTGAGATACCCGAGTCTTTTGGCAGTGGCCATGAACGAGTTTAACATCTACATGGAGTATTACTTTGATAGTGTATTTTGTGTAGGCAGGATGAGCTGCTGGAGGCTTTGCTTACACAAGTACTTTGTGACAACAGAATATTCCTTTCCTAGATTAATGAATTATCGTCTGTTAAAAATATGTGTGGCCTGAGTGTTTGCAGGTGTGTGGCTTATAAATGCATGAAGGCAGCAGTTTAAAAGGAAGCTTATGGCAAGGCCTCCCTTTCTAACTGTGAATTACCAGCTTTGGAATTGCCCTAGCTACTTTGCTCCTTGTCACCAGCAATGTATGGGTTGTCACAGCAAGAGTTAGCTGAAGGTCAGGTTGCACTGTTTCTACAAATATATACAATTCATGACATGAGACTATATTCCTAGTTTTTATATGTCCAGTAGACTTGGGGAAAAATACTTCTGGTTAAATATGACTCTGAAGTATTTTAATTGTCTGGCATTTTGGAAGTAGAAAATATTTGTGTGTAAAGAGAAAAGCTTCTGTTGCCTAGAGTACAAAATCAAATACTTCCTTGAATGGGTAGTTCTAAGCTAAATACTTTCCTTGAATTCAAAATATTTTTTTTTTAATAGTGAGTACCATTAGTGTAGGAAAAACTATTCTGATTGATTTTCAGTGGGTTAAGAGAACAGCTTAAATATTGTCAACAGTTGTTGTCAACATCTCTAGGCCTGCTAAATCCAGCATGTTTAATATTAGACCATTGTAATTTTTTAATCTCTTCAGTGCAATTGCCGTTGGTTACGATAAACGAAGAAACTGGTTTATCAGAAGTTAATTTAAAACAGAAGAATCCTTTGATTATCAGAAAGCATCCGGTTGCCACATCATTTGCTGTATTTGATGAGTAAGTTCCAAACTGTTTTGTACTTTATGGAAACAACAGTGTCTGTAAAACAAATGGAAGACAGAGGATGCCACCGGTGATGTTTGTGCGCTTCTGCCAGGGATGAGAGTGGAGCCTCAGGCAATGCTGCCCCAGCCATCTTAAATCCACAGCCTCTCTCATTGAAGGGGCCTCTAGTACTGTGATGTAAGGAGTGCAAGGAACAAAGTGTAGTCTGTACTGTGCAGCTTCTTCCTGTGGCTTAAAGCAGAAGTGGTTCCCAACCTAAAAGCTAAGTTTAAAAGTGCAGGGATGGGTACTGTTTTAGGTTTTTGAAGTATCTCTAAGATGAAAACATTACCAGTGCAATTAATGTTTTAGAAATCTGTGTAATGGATAGAAAGGATGATAGCTTATGCCAAGGATATAGTCAACAAAGGAAGTAGGAAATAGCAGTCCAGTTAGAACCCTGGAACCTCTGGATAACTGAAAACATAATTACCCAAGGTGAAGTGTAACTAGCATGCTTAAGTCATGTTCATGTAGGAAGAGAATCTGATTACAAGAATTCAAAGTAATCACATCTAATAACTTGATTGCTCATCTGAAATTGTCTACTTGCTCTTCCTCATGTCAAGAATGTTGTGTTCTGCTGCTGTTTTTAAGAAATGCAGTAATTTCTGGTGATATCCATTTGCAAAGCAGAAAGTGACAGGATAGTGCTCACTGTGCTATTCAAGATTTAGGCCTGTTTGAAGATCTAGGGGGGTTATGGCACATTAATGTGTATTCACAGAAATTATTAGTATGGGCCTTTCATCCAAGTAACAAATGGGGTGGGAAGAGCAATAATCTCAAATGTTGACTAAGTGATTACCAAAATGCACCAGAGCAGGACATTATTGGTACTTTAGAATGCCTCTGTTAATTGCTTTGATACCATTTCTGCTGGGTCTGAAGTTTGATGTACACTGAGAGTTTGGGTAACATACTAGGCAGACAGCTGTCAGTAGGGTATTATTTACACACAAATCACACATACTTGCATGTAGACCAAAAAGCTGCTGGGGAAGAATGCTTTCCATGAGTGTCTGTTGGGCTTTGTTTCCTTCCCTGAAACCAACTGTTGCATCAGACAAGTTACTGAAGTCTCCTTTTACCTCCTAAACTTAAGTACTGAGGGGGTGTCTGCCTGTGTTGTGTGGTTTGTATATATATATATACATATTTTTTTTTTTTTTGTTATTCTGGTTAATAGAACTAACTGTTGCATCAGATGAGTTACTGAAGTCTCCTTTTACCTCCTAAACTTAAGTACTGAGGGGGTGTCTGCCTGTGTTGTGTGGTTTGCATTGTTATTTTTTTCTTAATAACCCTTTCAATAAAATGCTTTACATACTCTGGCTTCCAGAGGCATTTTTCTTCTGCATAAAAGGCCTTCTTGAATAAATGGAAGTGGTAGGTTGCTGGTTAGTGTGGTCATGGCTGAGGAGCACTGCTGCAGGGCTGCTCCTGTGGCAAGCGACCGTGTACGTCAACAACAGCCATGCACTGAACTGCTCATGTGACAGTATGACAGCCAGAATAAGCTGTTTTAAAGCAACCCAGTGAATCTGTTTTTGAACTATTCCCAGTCTGAGTGAGGTTAGAGTTCACTGACAAAAAATTGAGAACTACTTTGGTGAACTTACCAGTGGAAATGAGTTTTGCTTTACGGTGTCTGGTAGAAATTAATGCAGCCTACACCTAAAACCAATGCCAGTCTTCAGTGTAACTACAAAATAATTACTGCAATCTTTCATATTGCATACTGCAAATGGCAATTTAGTGGCATTTTCCTGCAATACATCACTGTCACAAATTTATGAAACCACTTATATGGCTATTTTCCACATGATTATGTGGAATCTCCCACATTTTTGGCTATTTTCTTTTTTTTTTTTTAATTGGTGCATTTTGGTAGGAGAACAGAAAGCTTGAGCACTAAACTGATCTACAAGTATTTTGTAAGACTACAGTAAAAATTGTATTTTGCCATAACATTAATGGAGCAATGTATACCAACATATCTGCATGCATTTCTTTTACAAGCACATTACTCATTGTTGATCCAACTGCTGAAGAAGAAGATTTAGCAACGGGAACAGTAACCATTGTAACTGATGAAGAAGGCAGACTGTGTTCTGTCCATAAACCAGGTACTTCTAAATGTACTACAAAGAAACCTATGGAGATGATGTTAGATCAAGAAAAGATTCTGTACCTGCTTTGCTTTGTGAGATGCAGGTGCTTTATGGTAACAGAGTGTCTGCTTGAATAGTCCTTAAATTACCTGCTCTTGAAAGGAGTTTTAAGATGATGGGTGGCATGACTAAAGTTCAAAAAGCAGTCACAGCAGAGGACTAATTCTGGGCCTGTTACAGTTTGTTTGTTGCCATTATCTTTGCCTGAAGCTAAGGGAAAAATGCTGCATGCTCCCTAGTGAAAGGTGCTGGTAATGACAGTTACTGTATTAATGCTCACGTTTGGAAATCACAGTTAGATACACGTAACTGAAGTATAAGTAGAAAATCAAATTGTTCCCTTCAATGTTTAGGTGGAAGTCCTCTTACAGGAGCCAAGCTTCAAGACTGTATCACCAGAGCAATTACAAGACACAAAGAAGTAAAGAAGCTGATAGACAAAGTAATAAAAAGTATAACACCCAAGTGAACAAAAAAAGAGCTCTTTTCAAAAATGGATTTGTAAAAATTGTATTTGTTACAGTGTTCACAAACCTTTTATACTAAATAAACAAATACCAATACTACATTTACAAAGTTCATTTTTTCTAAAATGTTTTTCACCCTTATTCTATGTACAATGTTGTTGACTGGTAAAAAATACAAGATAAAACATTCTGTTAAAAAATTAAGTGACTAGAGGAAACCAGATCCTAGCCGCTTTATAGATGAAATTTCTAAGTTCTGTAAGGTTGGCTTCCAAAATCAGTTCATTTCTTTTAGTGTAATGTCAAAAGTTCATTTTCCCACCAATCATATAAAACACTAATTTTATTTTAAGCCTGTTCCTTAATAATCTGAAAAAAAAAATCCCCTTCCAGTCAATTTTTGGGGCGGGGAGGCAAGTCTCATGATTTTGGAGGGGCTGGTGTGCCTCTTTTCCTTTTACTTTTTGAGTGGCTGCCTGAATGTTGTTGATGATGCAGGTGAGCTGCTTGTGCTGCTGCCGCTGCCATAGCCATTTGATGCTGCAAGAATCGCAACTGCTGCCATGAAGGAGAAGGGAGAAAAAGCTTGTTAGTGTTGACTATAAAGCTTTCACATCAGGAAGAATGAAGGGGGGGAGAGAAAGAAAAAATGAGGAAGCATCAGGTTGACAAAAGGAACACACCATGTACTGGGGCAATGGGTACAGTCAAGCAGCACCAGTGGCACAGAAGACTGCTGAGGGCACAAGCTAACATTTTACATGTGAATGTGCACAGCTTTGTGTCTTTGCCCTTTCTCTTCATTGCAGTAACTGCAGTAACTCAGCAACTTCACTGAGTGTTTGGGTTGCACAGTACCTTTTTAATGTGATAGCTTCTCAGTGTATGCATTGTAGGAATTTTCTGTATTTATTACAAACATGAGACTGTGTGCTAAAAAAGTGCTAAAATGTTTTCATGAAGCATCTGAATGGTAAAGAAATGCTTTGCAGAGCTCTTGCTTTCATGTACTGACTGTAGCAGTGCTACATTCGAACTTCCAGGTGCTTACATCCGTGCCATTTTGAAATCTATTGGCAGCTGGTACAGTATTTAGATATGTGCCACAAGCACCCCTTGAATGTTTGCAAATCAGGAAGGTGGAGGGCTTAAACAAATAAAAATAAATTCAGTGCTCCAAGCTGAGACAACCACAGATTTCAGGTCTTGCATGATAGCTTGCCAAATACATGTTGGTTGTGTTATTTTTCTTTTTTCCTTCAATTTACGAGACCATAACTATTAGTTAAAAAGAGAGCCCAAGAGGGCAATATTTTTGATTTTGGAGCCAAGAATTGTATTTTTAATTTAATTTTTTTTAACACAGTCAGAGTGAAGTTGCTGGATTACTTGTATCTGTTGCTGCTGCTGCTGCAAGGCTTGTTGTTGTTGCTGTTGCAAGGCAGAAGAGAGCTGGAGTCTCTGCTGAGGAAGGCTTTGCCCAGGTCTGTTCACGGCAGAGCCAAGCTGAGACAACACTGAGAAAGGAGAAGGGGAAAGCAGGCAGGTCAAAGAGGTCAGGTTGAGTTGGTCAGGGGAGGAAGACATAGGAATACAGTGTAACAGGAAAGGGGGATCAATAGAATTAGTTTCAGAGTCAAATTTGGATCAGTGCAGAATAAAGTATACATGATATACATACTCTGTTAGTTAGAACATAATTTGATTATGAAGTGCTTGTGGAGACACAAAGGTTTCTCACACTGGATGTTAAGCACAAAGTTAAAGAAACATTCCTTAATGAAGTCTGGCATGAAGTTCCCTGCATTTTCATTTTGTCTTAAGTGTAACTTGTTTTCATGTGATAACCATCAATTGATGGCACTTAACTGCCCAACAAAGCAGAGAAGTGCATGCTTTAGAAGTCGAGTATTTCTCATAGAATTCATGTCCTGATAATAAACAGTAAATCATTCTGATCTAACGTAAGACTTCCTTAAGACCAAACTTCATTTCAGTGTGAATTTATCAACATAAACACTTCACTACAAAAGGAGGCTCAGCAAGCACATACCTGTGGCTTGAGGTTGCATAAAATTCCCTACTCCAGTCAGGTTAATTACAGCAGCTTGTTGGGCAGATAATGCCTGATCTTGATTGGATGGACCTTGGTCAGACCCCTAGCAAAAATGAAAAGCTTGATCCTTATTACCAAACTTTCGTATCAATGAATAAGCAAATAAAGCCAGTGTGAAGGCAAACTTCTGAAGTGCCATTTAAAAACATTAAATACTACATCATCCAGTGCGTGCCAGATACAGACTATAGTGTAGTCAATATCAGCAGAACAAACAGATACCGAATACCCCAGAACAGCTTTGTTTTGGCAGAAATGGTATTGCTGCTGTTACCCAGCAGAAGTCCACGTAGTTGTCAATTTCTCTGCAGTCTAGCAGACTACACTTCATGGTTGTAATCTTATGACAATTTCCTGTCCCACTCCCAGCCCCAGTCTTTAGAGGACCCCAAGATATCCATGTGCAAAGGTCCTAATCAATCAAAGTGTGCAAAGGCTGACACATTCCCATGTTCATATTGCACCACACGCTCCTTCATTTCAAATACAGACCCTGCTTTTAAAATTATGTTTTCAGAACACCGTAGTTTTCACAGTAATCACTTTAAAGGAATTAGTGGAGTCTGACCTAGTGTCTCCTAAAGTCAAAGGGTGCTGAATTATGACCTCTTTTAGAACTTAAATTATGCACTGATTTATAACACAGGGAAATAAAGTATATGCACAATTCAAGAAAACTGCATGGCTTATGAGTCGGAAAAAAGCTGCTTCAGTCCAGGAGCTGCAATACTTCTTTAGCATTACATTATAATGCTAAGATCTAGGAAAACCAGACCAAAAGATTGCACGTTGAGACATCATCATCTCCATGATGAGTAAAGAGACATAGAACCACCATGTAGGGAAAATCCCGAAGTATGAGAGGCATATTAATCCCTAAGCATATTTATATTATATTGGTAGCACAGAAAACTATTGTTTCTGAGCCTAAGCTTTCTCACTAAGCACTGAGAGTACATACATCCCTCTCCTTATCAAGCTAAGGAATCTAGTGTTTTAATATCTCATTATAGCCAACAATCCCCTCCTCTATAATGCAAGGTATGAGAGAAATTCCTTAGGGTGGTTTAACCAATGCAGAGATTGATTTTCTCCAGAACTTCCTGCCACAAGAACTATGCTTATGTCAGCCTTTTTATTAATGCCCGCCCTTGATATTCAATATCTAGAAAATAAAATCCAACAGTACAAGGTCACTTTTTTTTTTTAGTAGTTCAACTACTAAATGACATTCAGAGATTCGGATGCTGTGAACAAATTGGGAAGTTTCCGTTAAACTGTCCCACAATCCAGAACAAGACCTGTGGCACAGGAGGCTATATACCATAAAAAATTTCAGAGAGGCATCTTATTTATGAACAGTCTACAGTATCACAAATGAAATTATGACAGACTTGAGTATGCAGTAGAGAGTATTTGGTAAGCAGAAGGCTTGTGTGTCTGAGAACACAAAAGCAGAGCAGCAAGTTTTCTCACACTGCTGCATCAATGTTGGTTAGGGTTTTTAAGTACTAACCTGGTACTTGCACCTTAGGATTTTTAAGGTGCAACTGGTCACTCAAAATTTGTCATTTGAGGATGGATCAGTGTCTATCGCCTTTAACACTAATTACAGGCAGCAATAGAGCAAATGTCTTAAGATTAAAGCTTTAAAGACAACTAGTAGTTTCTTTGGTGTAAAGAAAATTCTGCTGAACTACAGCAGCAAGGTTTGTAAGCCAACTCAGCAGTGTCAGTAACAAGTTTTTGTTTCTCTGTAACAGTCCTCACTGCATTTTTTCTCTGTTCATCTGATATATCTATTTGTTATGATAAAGCACTAAGCTGATTTTACACCACTCATACAGTGGGGCTGGTTCTCTTCATGTCAGAGTCAGACAGTGCTCAGCAGTTGTTACAGATTTTCTATACAGGATATAAAGAAAGAAGTATAACCCAGCTCCAGCCATGGTAAGAGCCACTGCACTCTTTGCTGTTTGAGAAAGTTTAGGAGGAAGAGTTTCAGATCTATGGGGTAATGGCTCATTTACTTGTGTAGATGGGGAGGAGAAACTGTTTCCTCCACACACCCCAGACTGTTTCCTCCACACACCTCCACACACTCCTGTTCTCCTTGTTGCTGGGGACTACAGGTTGTAGGCTGCTGAGATTGTTACTGTGGAGAAAACTGTGACAGCTGCTGCTGGAGTGAGTTAAAAATAAGTGAACCACCTGGAAGCTGTTGAAGATTAAAAACAAAAGGCATAATTCAATCAAACTGCTGAGTTTCCTACTGTTCTAGGATGAACTATTGATAGTGGTGTACTTCCCAGAGGCTTGATTTTTGTTTTGTAATTAATGCCTTTAAAATCAATCAATTTATAATTGTTGCTGTTTCTGAAAAAGGCTCATGCTCTAAAAACAAACTTGCATTAACTTACAGAAAGATATTTCCAGAGGAAAATATTTAATTAAAATGGCAGATACTGTACTGATACTAGAAAGATAAATGCCAGTCTTCAACTGCACTGTATACCATTTTCACTTTCAGAATATTCCACTGAATTTTAATAGATAGTGAAATGGGTTTGATTACTACCCCTTATTCCAGCTTTAACTGCACTTATTTCAGCTGAATTGTTCTTGGTTTATATGAGTGGCAGAGCTGCCTTGAAAGAATGTCCTTCAACATGTAATCACTCAAATACAAGCATTTAATTCTACAGAAGAGCTCTATTCTGGCGTAACTGCCTCCTGTGCCTGCCCTTTTCCATGTTTCTGGAGTGTACAGGAGTGGGAAGAGGAAGTAGCAAAGCTAGTAGTAATTTTTTGAAGTGTGGTGCAACCTATGAGGAACACATTAGCTCCAATTCTGCACCGGCTACTGGCAGCTGACTTCAAGGTCCGGGATCTCCACCCAGTTCCACAAACAACCCCTGCTCTGCTTTTAAATGCAACTCTGACGTAATAAATGCTGCTCATGTTTGTATTTGTATGTATGCTTAGTGTAAATAAAGCATTTACAGTCCTTCTAAACTCCCTATCTTACATGAACTTTGATTTTCAAAAACTCTAAACCTACCTGTGCATGCTGAGCTTGGCTTTTAGGCATTCTAAGTGTAACCTCTGTGTGATTCTACTACACTGTTTTGAACACTATAATTGTAACACTGTAGTCTATGATCTGCAATGAAACCTTATGCAAATCGATTCTACTACACTGTTTTGAACACTATAATTGTAACTTTAGTCTGTGATCTGCAATGAAACCTTATGCAAATTCTGAAAGATTGTATTTTAGGATTAATATTTTGAATCCAAATGTCAGCATCTTTATATTGTTACTGGGAATTATCTGCTTTTTTCTGAGCTAGGAATAGAACTTCCACCTGGTATGTCTATGGAAATGTCTTTTCTCTTATTCTAAGCCTTTTAAATAAGCAATTAAGATTTGCAGTAAATGGTCTGACCAAATGGCTCCAAAGATCTGTGTGGGGCAGTGCAGTAAGCAGCACTAAGAAGGTCTCTACAGAAAGATAAGAAATTATCATTATTATTGTGTCCAAGTATATAAATTACCTGTAGAAGATTTAAGGGCCGAAGATTTGATGTATTTTTCAAACCAAATGGGCTGCCTGTTAAAGAAAACATCTTTTTATTAGTAGTGAGTCTTTACTCAGTTGTATTTGTGTTTTGCACTACACCTTTCCACTGGGACTATTTCTAAACATCTGGAAGTTGGAAAACTGGCAAGTGTAAATTGAGTGTAAATTTAATACTAAGTGTATAATAATACAAGTATAATAAAAGTGTAATACTGGCAAGTGTAAATTAAGGGTAAACTTAATACAATGCTGCATTTTCCATAATGCAGTTCAGTTATTCAGACTCAAAGTGCACAAGAACTGACTAAACAGAATGAAAGCTGTATCACTACATAACATTATACCCTGTGACCTATAACCTGTTCAATTCACAAACGTGATTGTGGAGAACACCACAGCAGTTATTTTTCAGTGATCTTTCTTCTGCCTTTAAAAAGCTTTACTGTTTGTACAGTAAATCCAAAAAAGCCCAAGGGCTCAATGAAGTAATACACTCTAACCAAACGGAAAACAATCCCTCCCCAAATCTGAGCAATGCTCCAGGAAGACAGCAGCTATCAAACAGAAATCCTGGAGGTCTTGCACAGACCTAGCTCAGCTCACTACTTGCATCTGTTGTGTGGGTGACAGCACAGCATGTACAAATCTGTGACACCTAACTGGTAGAAGTTGATAGTGCTTGAAAGGACAGAAGTAGACTAAAAGCGATCCTCATGAACTAAAGAAATGGTCCAAAACTCAGTAACACTGATTTAAAAAAAGACAAATGATCAAGTACAAAGTTGTTACTATCTTTGTGTCTATACAGCAAGAAAGGACACGAGAAGTTACAGGAGGTCACAAACATATCCAAATCATCCATATCACAAACTACAGAGCACACAAAAGAAAAGAACCTCTTCACACAGTTTACATTTATAAAATTCACTGTCACAAGATGCTGTAGAGATTCCAAAAATATACAATTAGATAAAAAACCCAATTAGATAAATCCACAGACTAGAAATCTAGCACAGGATATTAAGCACAAAGATCCATGTGGATATTCTTCAGCTGAGAAAGTCTCAAAGCTGCAGATTGCCAGAAGAGGTACAGTTGTAGACAAGGGATGTTTCATTTCACACTTTTGCCTCATCTCAAACACTCTCCTCAGTATCCTCTAATGGCAACTGTCAGGGATAGAATATAAACTGGATGGATTTTTGGCCTAAACTAGTAAAGCCATTCTTATGTTAAGGTAATGCTGTTGCAAAAAATACAGATAAAAAATAGGCAGACCTCATTTGGGGAAATGTTAACAGGAATGTTGTGAAAGAGATGAGATGCATTTATTCTGCTGTGCTCCACAGTGGTAAATCAGCCAAGCTCAGGCTTGTGTCCCGTTTTGGTTATCACATTTTAAGAAGGATGTAAGCAAATTGGACAGTCTAGAAAAGAGTGACAGGATTATGAAAGGTTTGAAAAATACGACCTATCAGAAAAAGACAAATGTGGGACATGACAGCATGTTTGATACTTAGAAGGTAAAGAGAAAGAGTGAACAACTATTTTTCACATCTGAAGGATATAGGAGGAAAAAAAAATTGCAATTCAGGAGATGCACTGTAATTAGAAGGAAACATTTTGCATTGATAATGAGCCGCTCCAAACAGCTACTGAGGAAGACTGGAATCTTCTTCAGTGAAGATATTTAAATACAGTTTAGATAAACATTGGTTCAGTATGGTTTAGACAGATTTAACTCTTAGCATAAGGGATGGATATCTTGAAGTCTTCTACTGTTCTCATTCTATAACCATACACTAGACCTTTTTTTAATTATATGTTCAGAAAAAATAAACTGATAATTTAAATTGTACTTTTAAGATTTATATAGTTGCATTTGAAGCAATAAGGAGCTACTTTAAGATTTATATAGATGCATTTGAAGGCAATAAGGAGCTACTTAATTGTTGTACAAGAATAAAGTAGTACCAGGGCCAGAATAAAATGCCCCACACATTCAGAAAGTGAGGCCGTTTTCTTAAATTCAATGATGACTTTTCTGGCAGTCACCATTATCAAAATTTCATTTAAATTCAGATTTTCTCTCGAACTTCTTATTGAGTGCACCAAACTGTGTATCCCCCACCTAGCTCACCAAAAACCAGCTTCAAATAAACTCCAACACAGCCTATACCTTGAATACAAACACATATATGTTGTTCCTGAGCTCCAGCCACCAAATACACAACCTCTTCACACAATGGCCACTTCAGTCCATTTTTCTCACAGAATTTTCACACTGTGCCTGTCTGAAGGGTGGCTTTTCCACTCAGTCACACTGACCTGCTTGGGAGGCAGATTGCATTGCAGCGGGCAGCGCACTTGGTACCAGACCTCCTGGGGGTAAAATGCCACTCAGATTTATACCTGCAGGGGCTATGGCACCAGTGTTGCACCCCAACATAGGGTTTGAACCACTCATCAGTGACTGTGCTCCACTGTAGAAGAGGAAAGACAACACATCAAACCCAAGTGGCACAAGTAAATCTGAATAACCAAATTGTTGACCTCTGTGTCATGGCAAATAAATCAATAGCTTGCCGTAAATTATGGGACTATGGATAAAGCATCAATACAGCTTAAAAAAATTGTTTTGCCTAGAGCTTAACATATATTTCATATTATGAGCACATTCTCTTTTTTTTTCTTTGATATCAACTGTTAAAAATAAACAAGTGGTCCTTTCATTCTAGAAATACTAAAAGGTCAGCAGTCTTCAAAATGGTTCTACTATCATAAAAGGAACAGGTTTATTTAAAAAAGTCCAATTTATCAACAGTGACCAGCTGCTGAACACCTTAGCTGGATAATTTGAATGTCTGATACCTGCATTGAAGCACACTATGTGTCTTACACTGACCATCAAAATCACAGACTTTTCCTTAGTCTAAAAAGGAGTTCATGTTACACCATACCATCTATACTTGACAGCATTTATTATTTTTTTCAAACCACAAAATGAGTTTTAAGGATCAAAGAGTGTTTCACCGCAATGCTTTCTCAAATTGATAGAAACAAATCTGTTCCCATTTTTCATTTAGATTGGTCTGCATATGATATTCTACCTCCCCTCTGATTAATAAAAAGTTTTCAAACTTACAGAGCAAAACCTCAGAAATCACTTAAATTGAGATAAAGCTTCCAGAAATGAACCTATACAACTCCACAAAGATGAAAGCAATAAAGGCCTTGCTTAAGAGATCTTTTCAATAATCTAATAGTAGTTGACTTCTATTTGAGAAATACAAATAGTTTCTAGGGTCTCTTCACTTTGTAATTACAAAGTGAGTGATCTTTTTGAACTGCAGATCCTGAAAAATATTTACCCTAATGGATGGTGGACAGTCCTGGATCACACCCCCTCCCACCAACCAACCAACCCCTATGGCAAATTAAGAAACCATCATAACAAAAGACTTACCACACAGAGCCCACTACATTGATGAAGTTAAGTCCTGCAGGGTTTGCCATGACCTGGGTGGAGGTTGTTCCTGTAGTAATGGATGTTACCATGGTGGAAAGAGGAATGGTCATTACAGGCAGTGCCTGGCTCAGAGACATTTGCTGCTGAGCAAACGGGGTTAACAAAGTGGGCTGAGGGGTGAAGCCTGAATCTTGGGGAGTAGGGGTGGCAGAAAGGGTAATAGGAGTTGAGCTCTGAGCATCAGGAGGGTGTGGGGTCGATGAAGGGGTGTTGGTTGGAGTAGGAGTAGATGGTTTAGGAGTTCCAGACCCTGCTCATTGAGAAAAATAAAAAGTGCTAGTTTGTTATAAAAGGCCAGTCCTTTTTGTATAAGGTTAATGGAATCTTACTTAGCATTGACAATTTCTTCTGTTTTTTAGACTGCAAGTGTTAATTTCTACATGACAAGTGTTGCAGCACACACTCATTGTTAAGGATGCAGTAGAATCACAAAGAAAATCTCCATGCTTCATTCCTTGTGGCATACACCAATTTCTATTTTCCTTTAAGGCTTCCATAATCCATCAAGTCATAATTCTATTCAGAAACACTTAATTTCTTAGTGACCATTTTAACCCAATTGATGTTCATCCTAAACTGTTAAACAAATAGTATAATAGTATCCATGTACTGCCTGCACAACAGGTTGTGTTAAAAACTTATCATGGAAAACAAGAGTCAGCAAGATCACGTACAATTTCAATGATCATGGGGCTGATCTAAATTTCATCAGATAGTCAAACTGCAATTTTCCAAGTATCAACCAAATAAAAAGCAACTATCTAGTACTTAAGAACCATAGAAGAGGATAATACTGCATCTTTAAAAGCTACTGTGTAATTCTTTCTACTTAAATGTAACACATACAGCTGTATTTGTTGCAGATGCAGTAGGCAAAAGTTATCAATAGAAAAACAAAAAAAAAAACCCCAAAAAACTTGAGCTGGTTTCTTTTTGTTTTTCTTTTTTTTTGTTTTAGCTTTCATGTCCTGCAGAAAGAAAGGAAATAAATATGAATGGTGACCAGAGCCTTAAAGTAACTGTGTGCAGCAGATTTACACAATTCATAACACTAACATAAAACCAGACTCATTATTTTGGAAGAAAACTTAAGTTTTCTTTTTTATCTTGTGCAAAACAAGAAGGCAGAAAAGTTACACCTTTTGCGCTACCCAGATTTTAAATTATTTAATGCAAAAAAGCATATTATAATATCATGCAGGATACTGGAATGTGCAGTATACAATTATTCATAAAAAATTGAGAAGCTGCATCTATGGTTTCCTATTTGTACAGATCTGTTCACGAAATGGCTCAAGACACATACATGTTTTAGAAAACGTTTATGATCTACAGCTAAGATTACAATGATCCCTGTCAGTGTTAATGAAAATACTTTAACTAGGATGTCACTTCTGATTGAAATTTGCATTTTTACACCTGAGAATATGGTGCTATCATCAGCAGCATCACCACCACACTTGCAATCAGCAATGATTTGTAAAACAGTGTAGGAGTGTTTTTAAAAAATCATCTTATCGTTTATTGTATAATCACCTTGGGACTGATCAGATTATATACATACACAGATACACAACTGCACCAGCTCCTATAACATTTAAAAAACCAGATGCTTAAATAATGTAAAAGCAAATTGATCTAACATACTGTTTTTACACTGGAGGAAAAAAAATCTACACTTTGGAATTTATCTCATCACATCATCTACCAGCCTTTCATATATGAGATCATGCTAGTTGCATAAAATGTATTAAAACGTATACACAGAGGGTGCATACATATATATACAGAAAACGAACACAGTTACAATAAACATAAAATACATACAGTGAACAAGAGACCTGCCTGAAGCTGCACAACTGATACAATTTAGGGTACACTGTACACTTAAGTTTCATCATTCCACAGGTTAAGAAGTTTATCTCAGGAAGCATTTATGCAAAAGCCTAAGATTTAATGGAGAATTTAGGTCGTGACTCACTTTGTGAAGAGCTCGCAGGAGACATGGCAGCTGGAGACAGCATGCTAACTTGATTAAGATCCATAGATTGTTTCCGAGAAAGACCAGCAGGCTTAGAGGGAGGAGGTGGAGTTGGGGATTTTAGATGGCCACTTGACTGTTGTGAACTAAAAATATTACCTGAAAAAGCATAATTAAAAGACATTACTATTCTGTGAGTACATGTTCGCTTGAATATTAGGTAACACTTTTGTGAACAATATAATCATAAATTTAAAAAAAAGCAACCAAAAAACCCCATGCTCTTCTCACAGATAGGATTCCGATATTTTTTAATTAAATCTTTGCTAAAGGGATATCCTTTCATTTTACAACAGCCAGAACATGTTAAAATTAGATGTTTCAGTCGAAAAATAATTACCTGAAGAGCTACTTCCTGAACTTGAAGGTAATTTGATAGGAGGAGGTCGGTGTTTTACACCTTTCCCCAGTACTGAAGACTGAACAGAGCCTGACACACTTTCTGGCTGCTGGGAGGAAAGAGAAATTAACACTACCAAGCAATGACGAGAGCTTTCACATAGCTGACAGAAAAGACAATTCATCAACTGATTTGTATGAAGGCTTCTCAGAACTATGACAATATTCCTTTCAGCCACTTCAGATGCTTACGTATTTATTTTACAAAAAATAACCCATGATGAATGCTCTTTAGATAGACTTTACCATCAAGAAGCAGTATGAAAGTGCTAGTAAAAAAATTAAACTGAGCAAAGAAATAAGTAATATAAGAGTTTCACTTTTCTCCATAATTCTGGAATCTTTTGTAGTAATTTTCACAAACACAAAAGTGATGAATACACCTGAAATAATAAAACATTTAGGTTTTATTTGAAAAATTACATAATTTCATTCATTCACTCTGTATATACCTGCCATTTTCACTCAAGACAGACTTAAAGAACAGGATCAGAATTCTTCATTCTGGGAGCAAGATTTCAAATAAATATAGGAAAATCCTGAATGCAGATAAATCAACACACATTTCCCCAACGGCTTCAGTGGCACCAGAACTAAATCCATAATTCCAAAAGCTGACATTGTCTAAAGACTCAACAGTGAAATGCACTTGCAGTCTATGTGTTTTTACCTTATAGCAGATATCCATAAATGACAGTAATGTTTAAACAAACATACAGTTTGCAAACTGCTGAAACTAGGACATGAAGCTGGCAATTCAGTGAAAGGATTATTTCAATACTGGAGTCTCACTTAAATTGCATGAGCTAAGAAATCAGAGCATTGTACAGAATCACCATTTTTGGTGAGCTTAACTTCCACTGATTCTCAGTAATAAGAGACAGTCCCTCTACATGTTTCTAATTGCCTGCTTATAAAAAAGAATCTTTTGAGGAAAATTCTGAGGACTACCTTCCTATTTTTCTATTAAAATCTGCTTTCTTAGTTTTGAAAATAAAGACCAATGTCCCATTCCAATGGTAACTAGATCATTAAATATGGTAACCTGAGTAACACTAGTCCAGCTTTTGGCAGGGGCTTGTACAGGCAGACAAGTTGATTTTGGCAAGCACCCTTCCACCCATTTATTATATGATTTTAATGTGTATATATACACATGCATGTGTATGTGCACATACACAGAAACATCCCTATCCCTTTCTGCATCTGCTGGCCTTAGAATGCTGCTGGTTTTGCCTGACACCAGGAACTATCTCCTTCAGAAAAACATTGCTGGAGTTTTTAAGTAGATATTTAGGGGAAAGATGTCAAGGAAATACCCCAGGGGGTACAAATCTCATTTACTAGCCCAAGTATAACATACAGCTCACTGCTGAAGTACTGACTCTGACCAAACAAAGCCAGAAGCAGCAAATAAATGTAAGGCAATGCCAACAGGCAGGAAAATTTGGGAATGCAAGGGTTTATACTGGAAATGTAGAAATGTGTGTGCATGTAGACATACACACTTTAAAGTTGTTGGGGTTTCTGTTTTGTAGTGGGTTTTTTGTGTTTTTTTGTATGTTTGAGGGATTTTTGCCTTTGGCTTTTTGTTTCTTTTGTTTGTATTGGTTTTTGTTTGGGTGGGGTTTTTTTTAAGTTTTCCTCTACAAATTGAAGACAAAATAATTTAAATTTCTAAAGGTAAAAGAAGTTTAGCTACTCCATCTGCTCCTGTGTTTACTGACCTGCAAAACAAGACACACAGCTGCATTTTACTGTACTGCTCTGTGAAAAGTTCACCTGAACAGGGGAAAATGCTAAAACAAAACTCTGGAGCTGCATGGTACAGAGCCAATCCCTCAACCCTCAAAACAGCTAAAAGACAACATTTGAACATTGAAAACATAAATGCTTTCCACTAACTTTTCCAATACACTCACATTGAATGATCATGACCATAATGCATTTAAAAATTCATTCAGGATAACATTTTTAGGTTATTTTACTGTTAAATGTGGATAGCAAAACTTATTCTAATAATTCAAGAATTAAGTGCAAATAAAAGAAATCTGTAGCTTGATAAACTCACTTCCATTTCCTTCCCTGGAGAAAGATGACTGACTGATCCACTTGAATTATGAAACATTTTCACAGTACATTTAGCTTCATTTTGCACTAACTCCTGGTACTGGTTCACCACCCTGAAACAAACAATAAGGACATAAAAAGATTAACAAATTTGAACTTCCAAAGTAGATACTTAAGAGATAAACACATAACTGTATATGTTATAGTCATATATTTTTTATATTGTGTAAGCATATATCTATATTACATAAAGATGCACATCTATAAAACATACTAATACCTCTTTGTATCTTTCAACATTATATTCCTGGGCTCTTAGATTTATTCAGTTGTAACTTTTAATCTCTTTTTTTTCCTAATACAAAACACAGTGTAAGAAACACTCTACTGGAGGAATATCGAGAACAACAGAACAGTTCCATTCCCAAAAGCAACTGCAGATCTTTGGGATATCAGTCAACAGGGATCCCCTTCCCCCTTTTTTACAGAGATCCAGAATATTTTATAGAAGTGTCTCTTCTGGTTATGCTGCCTGTGAAACAGTCACCTCTCCTTCAGCTTGAGGTCTGTTTCAGATGAGGAGACTAAATGCAAGGGCTGAACAATACTCCCCTGTGAGCATTATGACAGACATGTGATAAAGCATCAGGGAAACAAGTTTAAAATACTGATCTATCAAATTATCTGAATCAGATACTACATCTCTACTAATCTAAGACAACCAAGCTGAGAAAATACTGTTTCACAAACATGAGTGGAATATACAAAATGACCCTGAAATATAAACCTGAAGTGATGTGGTCACTTACACTCTGGCAGACTGGACCTCGGTGAAAACCAGCTGGAATATTTCCATTACCTCACACCTAAATGTGATGAAATACTCTTTATTTTGATGTAGCCCTGCTTCTGTCATATGCTGTTACCTGACTAATGCAGACATAAGCAAGGGCCCTGACACACACGACAGAGGAAAGGGGGCAGTGCACTTTTTGTAGCTATTAGATTTTAGACTGACTTAAAAATTGGTGGAATCAGGGTAGTAAAATGCCATGTACTCAAAAAGGTGGTCCTGCACTCCTCTACCGTTTCTTCTTGTCCTTGTCACTGAAATCCTGTTGCTTATTCTGATGAAAGGACTTGTGCAACACAGTGACAAACATGATGCGGAAATCCCAGTTAAAACTAGGCTCTTGTAATATTGTTGTTTTACTTTTCAGCCAGCCAATCTCCCCAGTTCAGCTTACAGAACAAGAAGCAAAAGTATCAGCACAAAGGAGGCAGGAGAGAACATAAGCAAAGAGTTTCTTGATCAAAATTACCTATTTAAAAAAAAATTATTAATGATTTGTGATCAAATCAAAGACTAATTTCCCTGCCAGGCACATAAGGGTGCATGGGCATAAGAGCTATGGCATGTACGTAGCCAGCAGTATCCTATAGAAGCACAAAACTGGCTCTAACAGAGGCTGCCTTTTAAAGGTTCTGTGCTTATATGCACAGGCAATCTAATGTGATGTACTCTAACGAATACTTAAAAAAACACTTATTTTGCTGCCTCAGTTACCCCTGAACTGCTACTCCTACTCATTCTACAACTAAAATATACTGAAAAATTGGTTTATTATTTACTTCTCTAGGAAAGCGGAATCAAGACATGTGCAATACAGAAAATGAAGGTGTATAAATCTTAAATCCTAGATTACACTTCAAATGACAAGTTTAAATGAGCCATTTCCATGATTGCTAATTTACCATGCCAAATGTCAGGATGAAATTACTGCTAAGTGCTCAGAGTTCAGGTGTACTTACGTATTTGATGTCCTCTATTCTTCCTTGCTTGTTAAATACAGAAACTACACACTATTCTACTTCTTGATATGATGACTAATTCCTCTTTGTTCTGCACCTGTTTCCATAACTGTAACACTGGCAGTCATAACTGCCAAAAAGGAACAAAATTTATTATTTGTAATCAAGCCAAATAGCTGTACAAACTATATTAATTTACCTTTCAGCATCAGTCTTCGAACCAATAAGGAACCTAAAATGTAAAGTACATTTTTAGTCATGAATTAGACTAAAAGGACATATTTTTATAATCACAAAGCTTCAAACAAATGGCAGTGCTGTATTTATTTTCATACCTGCTTGAAATACAAATGATAATGCATCCATTCAATGGACTGAGTATCATTCAGTATTTGAAATATACACTTAACTTCCTAACTATATATATAATATACATACATGATCTAATATGGTCTTCTTTAACAGTAAATTACCTACAAAGCAAAAGGAAGAATATAGAAGTTTTGGATTTTATATTTTTTTTAAAAATGGAAGCAAATAACTGCTACAGAATTATTTATGTAAAAAGTACAAAGGAAAAGTTATGTATAAACCAGCACCCTACCAGTACACTCAGACTGAAATACAAACATGCTGAGGGAAGGTCAAAAACAGTCCTATGCATAATATTTTAACAAACATTTAGTTTCCATTGCTTGATTTCACTTATGCCAATTCCAATTCCCCATGAATTTCCAGACCTCCTAAATAAGTATCTCTCTTTTGTGTAACACTTACGGCTTGTAAGCTTATTGCTGTGTTTAACTTTACAAAACTTTCTCTTTCTCCAGCTCAAAAAAAAAAGTTAAAAAAATTATTTTACTGAACAACAAAAAAGTTTATTTCACCTTTCATCTCATATGACAGTTTGCTAAGGATGAGTTACCCAAGCTTTGATTAATTTTATTGTTAGTGTCTGAGCAATGATTTCCAAACCTTCTAGGCATTTAATACCCCTAAATTAATTTAATTCCCAGCCTTATTACACAACTCTAAGCTAGCACTGCTGTTCCAAAAAGGTCAGTACTAAGTATGTGTGCTGGTTTTGGCTAGGGTAGAGTTAATTTTCTCCATGGTAGCTGACACACGGCTATTTTGGATTTGTGCTAAAAACAGCATTGGTAATACAAGGATGTTTTAGCTATTCTTAAGCAGTACTGACAAAAGTCTCTCACAAGCAAAAGGGCTAGGGGTGTACAAGAAGTGGGGAAGTGACACTGCAAGGACAGCTGACCCCAAGTGACCAAAGGAAGGGATATTCTACACATACCATATGGCACCATGCTCAGCATATAAAGCCAGGGTAAAAAGATAGAGAGGATAGGGGAAGCATTTAGAGAGAAGGCACTTGTCTTTCCCAGTAACCATGAGGTGCGATGGAGCCTTGCCCTCCTGGAGACAGGCAAACACCTGCCTGCCCATGGGAAGTGGTGAATGGATTCCTTGTTTTGTTTTGCTTGCACGTGTAGGTTTTCCTAGATCTATTAAACTGTCCTTATCTCAAGCCACATGGCTCCTCACTTTTACCTTTGCTATTTTTTGCCCCATCCCACCAAGGAGGTCAGGGGAGGAGGGAGTGAGTTTGCATGGTGCCTAGCTGCTAGCTGGGGTGCTAGCTGGTATGGAAACTGTTAGTTTATCCCTAGCTCAAGTCTAGGGATAAAATATTCTTAAATATTCTTAAAACTCAGGCTGTTTTAAGATTTAAAAAAAAAGTGAGTTTGCATGGTGCCTAGCTGCTAGCTGGGGTTAAACCACGACAGTATGGAAACTAACAGTGAATAGCTCAAGTCTAGGGACAAAATATTCTTAAAACTCAGGATGTTTTAAGATTTAAAAAAAAAGTAAGAGAATGATTACATACTAGAAGATAAAAATAACTTTCATTAGCAGAACTAAAAGGTTTGCTCAGTCTCACTGCTCCTTGCCTTAGTGAAATTTATAGGCCCTACTCTGCTGCTTGGGTTCCTCCACACAAATAATCCGGTATAAACAACAAAAACAGCTGAGAGCAGAGAATCTTTGTAGAACCACAGCCAAAACCAGCATACTCCAAACAATTCAAAATTATGAAGCTTCTCAGAAGCTCACGTTTTCCTTCATTTATTTACTTCAACTGGATCTAAGAGTAAATAGAGTATAGTCATATCTTATGCTTTCATAGCATCAGGCAAATTTTGAGGACAATCACAATTCTGAGCATCACCAAAAAGAAGGGCAACAACATCTCACAGTGTCTCCACAATTTTCATGACTGGATTTGCAGGCGATCTTATTTCTCCCCCAATATATTTTAATGTAAAAGAATGTACTAATTTAACGCAAAAGTACATTTGAAATATGTACTTGTGTTGCTTGTACACATTTTGGTTTGGGTTTTTTGTGGTTAAAAAAATCTTAAGTCAGACTTCTAGCTCTAGTGTATTTCTGTGACTGAAAATGACAAAAAATGTTTGTTTTCCTCCACCTACTGATCACAGCATAGTTTAAAAAAAGAACACGTAACTTACTGTGAGGGAGTTAATAGGTTGTCATTTTCCTCATCACCTTTGAGTGTCTGAATTTTACCATAGTACAAGGGATTGCCAAGAGACTGAAAAATGGTCAGTTTTGTTTTTTGAACCTGATTACCAACTTCACATTCAAACACATAATCATCCTTCATTTCCTGAAAAGACAGAATGACCCAGTAAGTCTTGAACAAGCCTTAGCTGAAACAGCAAGTAAAGCAGATCAACTCCATAAACAATACAGAGTAAGAAACATGCTATAAGTAAATTTAAGTAACACTCTACAGGAAGGGGTGCATTATTTAAAATCAAAGTGATTCCAGAAGTTCCATTAACAGGATGAGAGGAAAAGGATTCATCACCTCTTAAAAATACAAAGTTATTGCAAACCCCAAACAATCATGTTAGACATGGAAATGTAGACTGGGTAAACATATATAGGAACAGATTTATATGAATTATGACAATGCAAAAAATGTTGAGAGTAAAATGTTGGAGCTGAACATCAAGTTCTGTGGGGAAGTATTACTTTTTTCCAACAGGCAACTACAAAAATATCATGACACATGCTGTTAATAAAGCTAGCGCCTTGCCTCTGAAATAATAAAAAATTAATTTTGTGATTTAATCACATAACTAATCAATGAATTAATTATTAATGTGAATTAATCAATGATTATATTGAATTACTACTTCTGATCAAATCATACAGTTTGTGCCAAAAATCTTAAGGTTCAACTTAAACATTGCAGAAGGAGTTTTTTTGTAAGAGGCATTTAATATTAATCTCTTTCAAAATGTAACATTTTGATTTCAATAAAGCTCTTTTTCATCAGCTTTTGAATGTGAGTAAAGAAAGCAATTTGTTGTGCAGAGTTCCATGTAAATTATGGTAACTTCTTTAGTACGAGTTGCTTATTCTTGTATTTCTGGAAAATCTGAGGAAATCAGACTGATCACATGCTTGCTTTACTGTACAAAATTTTAAGTATCTCTGGTAATCTTCCCATGTCTCTGTAACACATGCAAGATTAATTAAATTGGAGGAGGGAAGATTATTCCACATCACATTGATTTTGTTGAAATAAGAGGCATTTCAACCAGAGACAGTGAAGTTTGGCCAAAGGTCTAAATTACTCACGTGTGCTGGCCAGACAGTTGGTTGTGAGTCATCAGACTTGATAGACTTTTCCACTTTGGCATATTTTTCCACCTTAAAGAAAATAGATCAGAAAAGAAAGAAACCCAATGTTATCTCCTATGTTTCTTCAAGGAAACATAATTTAAGAACCTTCAGAACTTTATAATGTTATACCACATTTACAATGTTAAACTTAACAGAAGAGTGAAACATCATTTTAGATTACAGATTGAAATAACTGCCTGCCATGTGGAATGGTTAAGTAATTTCACAATAACAGTATTTCCTAAAGCCTCTGATTAAGTCAGGTACAACAAAGTTGAAGTGCAAAGAGAGGTTTGTTTTGTAGAAACTTACAATGTCATTTGCATTCTTACTGGCCCTATGATGTCCAAAGCTACAGTCTTGTCTAGTCTACAGTCTTTTAAAAAATCTCAGCACAGTAGAGAAAACTTGTGGAAAGGAACCTGGACATCCTGGTTGGTGGCAAGTCAAATCTGAGTCAGCAGTGCCCTGGCAGCCAGGAGGTCCAGGCGTGTCCTGGGGTGCATCAGGCACAGCATGGCCAGCTGGGCAAGGGAGGGGATTGTCCCACTCTGCTCTGAGCTGGGGCGGCCTCACCTCGAGTGCTGGGGGCAGTTTTGGGTGACACAATGTAAGAAGGATATAAAGCAATTAGAGAGTGTTCAAAGGAGAGCTCTCCTTTGGTGAAGGGTGGTGAAGGTCCTTGAGGGGAAGCTGTATGAAGAGTGGCTAAGGTCACTTGGCCTGGAGAAGAGGAGACTGAGGAGAGAGCTCATTGCAGTTACAACTTCCTTGTGAAAGGAAGAGGTGGAGCAGGAACTGATCTAAACTCTCTGGTGACCAGTGACAGGACCCAAGGGAATGAACTGAAGTTGTGTCAGGGGAGGTTTGGGTTGGATATTAGGAAAAGGTTCTTCACCCAGAGAGTGGCTAGGCACTGGAACAGGCTCCCCAGCGTAGTGGTCACAGCACCAAGCCTGAGAGAGTTTAAGAAGCATTTGGATAAGACACATTTTATGATTTTGGGTCTTGTCCAGTCCTACAGGACTAGGAGTTGGACCTGATGATCCTTGTAAGTCCCTTCCAGCTCAGAATATTCTATGAGTCCCTTCTGTACACTACTAGTATGTGTTCTGGCAGTCCCAGAAAGTAAGAATATGACTGCCCCCAAGAGAAAAACACACAAAGAGTGAAAAAAACAACTCTCAACTAGAATTCTCTGCATAAAGTCTAAAACTTTTCAAAATACTAATGTCCCATAGTATAACATATCAAAAGATAGGAATTTCTACCAAGATAAAAGAAAAGTGACTAATTTTTAAACAATCTACAAACCTCATTTGCTTTTTAGGTTTTTATACTATCAGACAACTTCAAATAGACATGTGCTTATTGAGTCCACAGAAGAACAATGCTAACAATTTGTTTGTACTAATTACTCTATCCAGACTATTCTGATACAACTGCAATACATTACAGTGTAGCTTAACTTGTGTTTATACCTTATGGTACAGAAAAGTAAATGTTAAAGTCACTCCTGCTTTTTAAAGGTCATTCTTTGATACTGCTTACTTCTTAGACACTTCTTCATATAATACAATTTCGAATAATTGCTAATTATACATAACAATTGGTGGTCTTACATCTACTTCAGAAGGAGCAGTCAAGTAGCAAGGGTTCTGTTTCCACATATCTACGCACTGGAAAATGAAAAACAGGATTAACATATTAAATCCTTTAATTAAATACTTAGAAGTATATTACATTACTTTTCAGAACACTTACATTTCCAGCTTTTGAAATTTTGAGGTCATATTGCTGGGCTGCTTTCCTCTCCTTCCTTTTCTGTAAGTAGTCAAGTAGTCTGAGCTGAGGTGGAGTTGAGTAGTGAGCTACTTCTTGCTGTCTGTTCAGAGAGGACCTGGAGTACCTTTTGAAGCACCTATGGAAAAATGACACCAAAGCTTATAAAATCATCGACATTAACTTCTGTACTGCCCCTGTACAAAACCAAAAATATGCAGGGAACTGCTACTTACACGGAGATTAATAAGTTTTTAAGTACTAATTTAAAATTCCTTTTCTGGATTACACTGTATAACTCTAAATTCTGATTTCATATTTATAAAATATACCAGTATTCTGTTTCAGCACTTAGAATGTGGTTATTTTTTAAATGCCTAACTTAAGTACATCATCAAAATGAGTAATTAAGAAGCTGCCAAGCCTAAAATATTTATCTATTATCATAATTTCAGTTCCATCAAATGATCCTTGTCCTACTTATGTAACTATAAAGTTACAATGACAGTAACTACTCTCTAGTGTTTGTTTCATGACAAACTTATGGGTTCAGTAATGCAGTTCTGGACATTCATTTAATCCCTTTTCCTATTTTTCTAGTGGAATATTTGTTGACCACCAAGCTTTAATTTCAAAGACAGCCTGATCAAATTCATTATCTATATATTTTTAGAAATTACTGCTGGTTTGGTACTAGCATAGTATTTCAATGCAAATTAATTTTTAAATGTTTAAGTAACCATTAATGTATTTCCTGTTTACAGAGTGAATGCAACTCTTGAGATAGAACAAACACATTGAACAAAGATTTCAAGCTTCTGTGGAAATAAGAAAGGGCCCAACCATGCACAAAAGTGAAATAATTTCAATATTTTGTACATAGTGCATACCACATTATTTTAAATTTTTGCAATATTCTTATACACTTACACTTCCATTTAGCCTGAATGTCAAACATACAAATAATTATTTTCATTTGCTCATTCAGGATGAAACTTATATGCAGCTTTTAACAAATTAGAGACCACTATGCAACATATCTGTGTATATATTTTACATTACTGAGCTGCCATCTGACTGCTTACACAAAACCTATGCAAAGAAAACCCCAAATCCAAACTGCAATAAAACTGATTATGTTAAGAAAATATATATACACTTTCCTTTGGTATACAAAAATGAGCACACTACAGTATCTACTAGTAACCAAAATAAAATACAATATTGAGCACTTAAAAACATGATATAATTTCTTGACTGCTTCTCACACATTCCTATTTAAATAGATATTACATACAAGGACCTAAACTTTCACATAAAGCATTACTTATTATATTTTTCTTTGAAAACATATTTCGTATTGCAAACTACCGTTTCATGGGGCGAGTGTTCATCTTCTGCTTGTTGTACAGGAGTCTGTTTGTAGTACAGGTCACTGCTATTGAAGGATCAAGACACAAAGGCTCTGCTGTAGCCAAAATAAGTTGGCTCTCAAGTAGGAGTTTGTCCTCCTGCAATATACACAGCTATTAATAACTATAAAAATATGAAAGCTTTTACAGTAGTCAAGTTCCCATATACCTATGATGTAGACATTATCTTAGAAAAAACTGCAAAAAATGATAACAAATGAAAAATGTTAATAATTTTTTTTGTTGTATATTTATGACATCACTGTAAAATTTTTAAATAATCTCTAACCTACCTGCGTCCATTTGTGGTTGTCACTTGTTATAGAATGCACATCACAAATTAAAGTCTGAGGAAAAAAGACATAACAGTAGTAATAATAGGATTTGATAATATATGTTCCACTTATATATATCCATTCTATGAACTACCATAACACTCACAAATTAGTTAAGGCTCCTCTTTACCTGCATTGTAGGTCGCAAAAGAATGTGCTTGCTTTGGTAGGTTGGAGATTTCATGTTGCCAGACTGCCTATAGTCCCGTATTTCTGCTATGACACATCCACAATGGAAAATATTAACCTGGTTAAAAGAAAAACACCAGCTTTTGAATAAACAAACATTTATCAATATTTATCCTGCCTCTACAAAGAAGTTTGCTATATAGCATATAAAATTCAGTGAAACTAGGAATAAAACTAATGACTAAGTTTTTCAGACCAGCAGACCTTTCTATGTACACAGACATGTTTGTCCTAGACGTAACCTAAAATACAAACTTCAAATGCAGTGTTTTCATATGCCAGCAATGCAGTTGTAGAGAAATTCCCATGCCAAACATTCTATAATGAGAAAGAACGAAGGAAATATTGCTAGAGCAGAGCTGAAGATGTTTCACAGCTGTAATCATAGCAATCTCTCTTATCTCCTTCTCCTCAGTAGTAAGTACTGGTTTTTTTTCCTATATATCAATAAAATATTTATTTGGGGCATTAAATACTACACTTTCATATGCACAAGTGCCTTGTGCTTACAATCATCCAGTGAAGCACTCAAAAAAATCAAGGTTTATCTGGGTGCAATACATTTCTTTTTGATAACAAAAATTTCAAACCTGAGATTTTTCTAAAAGATCAACCAAAATAGGTGGTAGTTCCTCTGCATCCAAATATTCAAGCAGCTCTCCTTCTTCATAAGGCAGACGAATGGTCTCAGAGTCTGAATTTAAACAAAACACATTACCTTTGTGTTTCAAGTTCACACATTAAGAAATCTAAAAGAAACTTGCCACAGGAAAAAGCAGAGTTGGCAGAAACCTAGTCACACATTCAATTTTTTCGGATCTCTGTTATTTTTTACATCCATTTCTTTACTTAAGAGTTTTAGTTTGCTCTTACTGTGGTAGCTTTTCCTTCCAGGTGACATAATGTATGCTCTTACTGCCTATGGCAGTACAAATGGCATGAAAATGCCACCACAATGGAACACAAATGCCTCTAGGCAGATCGAGACATGGCAAGCAGTGAAAGAAACAATTTGACAGAAAGAACCTGAAGTGAGAGAAACTTGCATACGCAGCTGTAGAAACTAATGGGAAATAAGAGACTGGAAGGCTATCAAAAAGACTCCTATCTACAGATTTTGTCTGCAGATAAACAGCTCAGCTTTATGTAAATTTTTAGCTCAAGTACAGCTTGAGCTGTACTTACCCGCCACTGGAATTATGTTGGAAGTGAAACAGATAAAGGTAAACAACAACACATTCTAAAAATTTATATAGCATTCTCATTATTTCTAAAACTTCAAGAGAAAAATATTACCTGAACCATTTTTTCCCCTGAGCATCAGTGAATAACCCTCATTTCCTGGATAGAGGTTTACCACCAGACATGACAACGTCTCCTGCATAACCAGCTTCTCAAGTAAGTTCACATTTCGTCTCAGCTTCTGCTTTAAAAGTAAACATTGCTCATGAACATAGTACTATGAAATAATTAGCAGAAATAAAAACAATTGCTAGAATGTGACTTAATGACAAATTACACATCTAAACAAGCCCAGTTAAATTTAATTGACTGTATTCAGCAGAGTAAACGTATTATGTACTATCACGCATGCTTACAGACACAGATTTTTGTAAAAAATCCCACTCATTTAAATTATAAACCCTAGAACTGGAAGCCCACAGACAGAGTTAATAATAATAACATTATGCTAAAATGCTGTAAAACTACAGTGCACCATTATTTGTATCATTTCTACGAACATCATCAATTCAGTACAACTTGTTTGATAACAACAAAATACTTAGTACTTTCAGATATTCCTAATAGAAGAAGGAATTTCTCTCCAGGATTAAAATAATGAATTGGAGCATTTGGAAGCTTCCTTAATTGCATTTTCTTGTCTTTATTTGCTGAAATCTGACCCAGCAGCCAGACACTATACCCTTATTTAACTGTAAAACTATCTTTTCAATGTATAACAGATTTTTATAATTTCTTTGTGTGATTCAGAGACGACACAAACATCCTACAAATTGAAACATTTGAAATCCCCTTAGAACTTAAGACAATGAATTCTGAACTTCAGATAATTTTACAGCCTTTGGCTGGAGACCATATTTCATCTCTGAATACCAGCTCTGGATACAACCATTAACTGGGAGTTAACCTGAGCGCTCATTTGTCTTCCCACTCATTTTACTTCCTTGAAAGCAGCAATAAAGCAGGTTCCACAGCTTTACATTCTCTATTTGACCTTCAGAGTTTAGCAAAGTAATTTGTGCCTTTTACACCTTATATTTAGAACAGATAAGCCTGTTTGAGTCTCTTATCTAACATCATGAAAATTTTTCTTAGCTTACCAACAACTGGAGAAACAAATCTGAATTTACAACAAAAATTACAGGGTCTGAAAAATGGTCCACATTTTTTCCACAGCAGTCATGCTAAGCAATTGATTGTGAAACAAAAATGCACATGGCATTGACACTGGCCCTGAACTTGAACACAAGTGCCCGTAGGTGACACAGGATTAAGACAAAATGAATGGCTCACTAAGCCAGTCCAGGCCTTACTATTCACATTAGGTAGTCTTATCTTTAAGTGACTACTACAGTAGGAAGGGTTTATATTTCATTTAACAAAGAAATTAAGTGGAATTAAAACCAAAGTATTTTCTCAACCTGCCTGTTTAGACAGAAATGAAAAGCTTTTCAGCAATTTCCACTTACCTTTATCTCAGGCTCTTTTTCACATTCTTCAATATATAAATCATAAAGTTTTTGAAATACAGATTTTCTGAAATTAAAAAGACTCAACATGTAAGCCAAATTAAATCAAAGAAATGCTATTAAGAAACTAAATACTGAAACTCTTGGTACCTTCCACTGGATAAATATTTTCTTTTGGGAGGTCTCTGACGGGCACTTTCAATGATATACTAAAAGAGAAAAGTAAACAAGAAACCAGCATACATTACAAAGAAATTTAATTCCAGTTACCACACAACTAGAGATCATTACCAGACAGCATTCCATGTATACAGAAAGTAATTAACAGTTATAGTACATGACTGTTCCAAAAGTGCATTAAACACAATCTGGTTTATGTTACAGTCATCAACAAGAACACAACTCAATTTAGCTGTCAAAGACAGCATTTTATGCCCATGGCATCCATCAGTTCCAGATTGTACACTCACATCTTTTAATTACAGTAGTAACTAACACTACAACACTACTCTACTTAGCTACCACTACTGAAATTCATGTGGTTAACACACTAAGGTGCAACCAAGTTTATGCATACTGGTTTGACCACATTTACAAATCAAATACTCTTCAACATTATTATTTCAGGAAGTTCTCCCTTTGCCTTTTGCATTTCTATTATTTTTCTCTACAGAGCTGTGCATTATAAATACAATTCATGTACATTAAATATTTGAATTAAAAAAGAGTAAGAGAGATAGACTCCTCCAGTAAATGTGATTTATATTCTAACAAGTTATTTCCAAATCTCTGTTGTTTGAAGTATTTAAATTAACAGCTTTTTTCAGAATTTATGTCCTCTCACAGGAACATGTATTTCCTGTAACAGGGTTCAAGGTAACTGTTATAGCAAATGACAGCATTAAAGAACATGAACATGAAGGCACTTGCCTCTTCATTCTCACTAGACTATCCTTAAAAACACAAACAGGATTTTACCATATATTTCTGCCTGCTTATTTCACAGCACACATATCTGCTGGTTTAGAAGGGGAAAGCTCAAGTCTTGCACAGTCTATCACCATTGCACTTCATGTTCTCAGTACAATGGGTAAGACACAAATACATTACAGCAATTTTAGTGAGAATTTTGTAAACTCAGTGTTACGTGTATAGGTGATTACACCCATATATATTTACATAATGTGGTTTTCTACTGCTTTTCAGGAGAAATAAAAAATAGCTGTTGTGTTTTTATAATTCTGAGACCAATAAATTATGTACAAACAAGTAATTTAGCTGCTTCTTACCTCAGCACGATCCAATGCCAGTTCTAAAGCTTGTTGCTGGAAGAATGACAAAGGGTTTTTTAAAAATTATATAACTCTTTATAACATCCTCATACATTAAAAACACCCCAACAACCCTACAACAGATACAAATTTATAATTAGAAGACGGGTTCAAAAATTCTTTGGCATGTACTAAACTTAGCTAAAATCTCATGTAACTGCATCACAAGGCTTGGCTAAATTATGAAGCCTTAGAACAATGAAAGGCAACTAGAATTAAAAGCAGGAATGGAAATGACATCTAATAAAAGGCCAAAATATACCTGAACAGACGTCCAGGAAGCAAACATTTGTCTTTTAGATACCAGTGCCCATGTATCGGTACAGTTATTTTTCACAAAATAGAAACAAAGACCTTGTGGTTCAGAACATTACTTCCACACATAATATACAATTACAATAATATACAATTTAAGAACTGTTCCTTATGATATACTGTGAGATGGCTAGGAAACAAAACCAGCTTCCACTAGAGACTTTTTCCACGGCAGGCTAAAAGTCTGCCCAACCCCATGAAATACCACAAAATCAGCAAAAGCTTCTCAATATCCCATAGCTCTTTGGAGTGGTTTTACTTCAGTACACCTGCAGTTGATATACCTTTATTTCAAAAAGAGCCCACAACTTTGCAGATCAGAATTATGAGTTCTTGGACTAAAATTTGACAAGTATTTCAAACTAGAATAAACAAGCACCAGTGTCAAAAAAAACCCAAACAAACAAAAAACCAACCCAAAAAAGTCTTCCTTGGCTCCTAATGTTCCTTCTCTGGCACTCACTTAAGCTCCGACCTCCTTTGTGCAGGAACAATGTGCTGCTGCTAAATGAACCTCACAACGAAACTGATTTGGGGCAGGGAGGAAAAAGAGGACACTATCAAGAACCAAAGTGTTGTAGGAGAATGCCAGAAGCTTGATTCATCTCCAGGTAAGTCCAGAGAAGCATTGCATTCACTTCAGTGGCAGCTGAATGAAGTCCTTAGCAATGTACCCATGACAAGCTCTAATACTCAGTGAAGTTAGGAACATTTGCAATAGGTACCTCTTCCCAAACACGCATTTGTCCTATTCCCTCAGTTTAAACCATCCCTATCAGCTGCTTCTAAAAGCAAACACCTCTACTTGAGCCTCAAGGAACAGAAGACACACGAGCCATGTCCAATTCAAGGTAGCACCAGTTATTATATAGATAATACTTTATTAAAATAGAATCCAGTGAAGAAAACCATACTACACAACAACAAGAGAACAACAAAGAAACATACAACAAGAACACTCATATACCTAAAACAAAATTTCTTACCTGCTTATGAAAATCCCCCCACCTACTTACCATGCTACTGTGTGGTAGAACCTGCCATGACAGAACATTTTAATTTTCAAATGTCTAGATGTTTTTATGAAAAGGTCAAATACTGATGCTTTCTGTATAAGAGAATATATATAGCAGATACATCTACGATGCCAATGTTTAGGCATTATTTCAAGTATTCAATTCACTGACTGTTTAATGTTAGGTAAAAATCCATGGCAATATGAGCATCTGGGAATAGAAGGCTACTGTGCAGAAGCAGGATTTATACACAACCAACTTCCTGCCACCACTCCTGACTGAAAACATCACTAGCTTGATATGGCAATTCCTATGCTGCACTGGCCAGTGAGTAAGTGTTTAGAAGTATCCAAAGGCTATGAAGACACTCCTAAAAAGGGAAATATCAGAATTCAGCAGTAACAAACAAAACAATTTTTAAAAGAAAATGTCAAATATTAGTGGCATTGTCCTAATCAGCCAGACAGCTAGCAGACTAGAGCAAAAAGGTCTGAAAACATATGATCAGAATCCTAACTTACCATTGTAGTTGAAGCCATGTGGCCAAATGGCAAAAGAAGTACTTAAGGAGTTTCGTGTAGCAGGCAAAGAATCATATTTGATGGTCAGACTTGGGATACTGAAAACAAAAAATTAAAGGAGAAAAAAACCACCACTTACAAACGGAATGGGCATTTTATTTAAATACAACATTTCCGGTGGTTAATTCTACTTTAATTTGATTAGCATAGTTTCCTCCAAGAGTAGGAACAAGTGCTCCATCCACTGCTAGTGCAGAGGTTCTCACAGCAATGACTACTACTACTTTACACAATCATTTTACATTAGTTTTATTCAGCAGTAAAGCACTAAGTAAATGTAAATATTGCATTTATGCAATAAATGTACATATACTTTTCCCTATTGCAGCAGTTTCCTAGTACATATACTATTATACCTGTAAATATACCGTATGTACATATACATACATATGTACATATACTTTTCTCTATTGCAGCAGTTCTCCTAGGCTATCTCAAATGTCACATCCTCAGATGCACAGGAGGCTAAAACACTTAATGAAAAGCAGAGTGTTTAGCAGACAGCATCAGCTCTTTTGTTTTGCTTTTGAGAAGGTGTTATTCCATAGCCAACACCTCCACTAGCGGTGTCTTCCAGCATTGCTTGCTTTAAAACTGACTCGCAGCAAGCTGTCAATCAAGAAATGAAAAAAATTTGCTGCCACCGCCTCCGGGACGCGCCGGGGCGGAGAGCGAGCGGCGCAGCCCCGGACGGCAGCAGCCGCCCGGGAAGAGCCGGGCCGGCGCAAGCCAAGGGCGCAGGCCGGACCGCCGCTTCCCCTCCCTTCCCTTCCCGCCCGGCCCCGTCCCGCCGGCCCCTCCCCGGCTGTGGGTCCCCCGTGCCCGCCGAGCGCCGGTACCTGGCGGCCTCTCCCGCCCCCGCCGCTTCCGAGCCGCGGCCGGAAGGGGCGGGCGGGTCGCCGTGGAGACCGCGGGGGCCGGGCGAGGGCCGGGAGCGGCCCCCGGCGACGCGGTGCGGGCGGGGATGGGGTTTGGTAGGGGGCTCGGATAGGCACCGAGGAATTCAGGGGGTTTAGTGGTAGTAAAGAGCCTGCAAGTCACCGCTTTAATGTCTTTGTGAAGATCAGGAGAGGATCCTGTGTGTCTCAGGGATGCTGTAAGGATATTTGAAGGGGTTTGGTATGTCCATCTCCTGGCCCTGCACAGGACCGTCCCCAAGAGTCACACCGTGTGCGTGAGAGCAGTGTCCAAGCACTTCTCACGCTTGGTGCTGCAGGCACTTCCCTGGGGAGCCCAAGGGCCGATGGAGCCTGTGAGCATCCTTACTCAAGCTCTGCCAGGCACACCTGCACCACACATTGTACGTGTGTCCCTGGGCACAGCACTTTTATGACTTGTACCACGTTTTTTTCACACCTTTGCAGCACTTCTGGCTGAGCCATAATTGTTCACAGCAATGAGCGAACGGCTGCCCTGTGATCCTGCCGCCAGTCCTATAGGAAAAGCCACACCTAACACCACCCTTCAATGCCTTTGTTAACCTTGTGCGGACATGTCCTAGCAAGGGATGACTTGAAAACTCAAGAAAATGTAGGCACTAGGAGATCCAGGCAGCTCTGGATAGAGTGAAGCACTTCTTGTAGGACTACTCAGGTACTCTGTCTTGGTGCTGGCACTGTTTTGCTTTCAGCACTGGATTCTTAGGAGCCCTTCTTTCACAGCATAGCCCAAATTTTGGGACTCAGTTACTGGTTGTGTCTAGAGTTTCTCAGAGATTCTCAGTGCATAGAATAAAAACATCTGATGAGATCAGTGTTCTTCAGCTATGGGCATAAATAAATTGGACACCAATTTCAGCAACAGGAAGGCTAGTTTATTAATATTTTTTAGAAGCCCATGTTGTCCCTGAACACCAGAGAAAAGATGGCCAGAATCCTGTCCTGGAGCAGGAGCAGGTGGCAGTTCTTCCCTGACACATCTAGGCACTAAATCAGTGCATGGTCCAGCAGTTCAGCAGCTGCATTTCATCCAACTTTGAAGCTCCTTTGAGGATGCAGTTGTGCCATCCTTTAACCTGTTTTTTTCTAAATTTCTGTGCTGTATGCCTGGGAGAACCAGAGTTCTGTAGCCATACTGATAGACCTGTCCCAGTACAAAATTGCAAAGCTGTTTTTCATTTTCCTGTGCTCTTTCAAAATTAAATGGCTTACAGGCCTATGAATCTGAGTCAGATTTATATGCTGAGGCTGAGGCAGTGATTCAAGGGACCACCCTCTCATTTGAGTACAAACATTAAAAAGAAATGACAGCATGCTGTAAGTAGAAAGTGCTTCATTCAAATGAGACAGACTGTAGGCATGTGGATGAAGCTTAGGGCAAACAGCCATGAACTCCTGAATTCTAAATCAGTTATGTCATTGGCTTTCTGTGTGGGCAGTTATAAATCCCTGTGGTAACATTTCCTACCCTGGTTATGTACATCTGTATTCAGGACTTAAATGATTTGCAGACATGAAGAAGCCCCACAGCTTCCATTTACTTTTAAAATCAGATGCACTTTGTCAGGTATAACATCCATTCTTTTGTAGGCAGGTATTTCTAACTTGACTGTTTAAATAGAATTTTAAAGGTCTGGCAGGTGTAGCACGGAAGGGATCTGTGTTCTTCAGCTGGGGACATTACTCCTGTGTTAGTCAGCCTCCTGCTGGTCAACCAAGTAACTCCCTTGGGACTTCTTGGCTGCCTTGAAGAGTTCCTCTGACTATGGGAGCATTACCTAGAGACATCTAGAATTATCTGTCTCCACCTCAAACTGAGCCTTTCTGCAAGTTCATACCTGAGTTTTGAGATGCTTAGTAGAGATACCTGAGAACAGCCTTGATATTCTGAATTTTCTGACTTACACTTTGTGACACAGGCATGTTTAATTCCATTATTTTCTAATCGCTCCCTATTTGTTTGAACTTGATAGTTCCTATCAGACACAGCAGAAACTGTTCAGCAGGAGATAAAGTGGGTAAATGCTTGCTTGCATTTCTGTACACAGAAATGTGGCTATCAGAGAATGAATTCAGGAGCTAACAATCCTTTTCAGGACAGCAAATAAAGCAAGGAGATTTAATAGAGGTGGTAAGTCTGAAATGTTATGAGCCACAGGGAATAAGCCAGAGGCTGAGGTTACTAGGACTGATTTTTGAATGCAGTTTTTTCTGTTTTCTTGAGAAAGGCAGGGAGAAGGAAGTGAAAACTGAGGACCTGGACAGTGGTCAGAGTAGATTGGCTCTCTGATGATCTGGAGGCAGGCAAGGCAACATTAGCTTGGGCCTGAGGAGGTTATGCAATCCAGGCTGTGCTTTATATAGGAAGGCAGCTCTGGCTGGTCCTTTTCTTGACATGGGTTTACATAGAAACCCTTATGAGAATGCCAAAGCATGCTTATAGTAATTAATGTCTCATGATGCTAGCTCAATCTGGTATTTGGATTTGGGATAGGTGTCATATTCTTTCCAAGAGCCAAGGAACCTGTGGTTGGAGGAGTTTGGCACTGAAGGCATTTCAAGGAGAATTTAGGGCAATACAGATACAGCCAAAAATTTGAGTCTATGATGCCAAACTTACCTAGCTTGTGAGCACATAAAGAGAGGCTTACAATGAAACCATTGTATTTAGAGTATTTCTGGGAAGAGAATTTTGTCCAGTACCAGTTGATCCAACGTGACCAATCAAAGCAGTCAACTAAACAGTGATGTTGCCATGGCAAACCATAGTGGGACAGTAAAATGAGGCACTCTAATAAAGACAATGATGTCTGAGTGGAAGAATCACAGTGTAACAAAGTTAAGGGCAGCTTCAGGATCCCTAGAAATTTTTGTCAAATTATTCTTATTTGGCAAAGTCTAATATATGTGCTTGGATTATGAACAAAATTTATGCAGATATTGAATTAATAAATCTGTAATAAGAATGGAAATAGGATGTTTTTTTTTCTTCTTAAAAGATTTAAAATCACATCTTTTATTGCGCCTCTTCTGTAATGAATAAGCAAAGAAATGTACTGTTTCTACATAATTAATTTTTGGATGGGCTGCTCTGACTGAGTAGTCCAGACTTCATAAGTAACAGATTTGTTGGCCTTCTCTTGCAAAACTCAGAATCTGGATAACATATCTGCATATTTGCATTTTTTTTTAACTTTTACAGATGATGTGAAAGTGCAGTGCATTTGTCACTCTTTGGAATAGGTATATTTGTTTAATTTTAATTTTAATTTTAATTTTAATTTTAATTTTAATTTTATTGTAATTATTCTTAATGATAATAGTAATTTAAGTAGTCACCCTTGTAATGTTCTATCTATCCAGTTTGGCCTGATTCCCATTTGCTTAGTTCACAGCAAACCAGAACAACATTATATTCATTAATGTAGGTACATAATGTTACAAAGAGAACCAGCTTTCATGAGACTTCTGTGCTGGAGACTGTAGGACATGTAGGAAGGAGTGTGACAGAGTATCTGTGGCTATCCTGTTAAGGCTATCCATGCATCATTTACCCCGTGTCAGGAATTTGAAGGAGGCAGACCACATTGCCATCACTTTGTGTCTTTCTTTGGCCTTCTAGATGAAGGCACCTGAATTTAATGTTGTCTCTTGCATATTTTCTGCAGTCTTTATGTGGAAGCCTCCCATACTAAATTGGAAAATCATTTCAGTAATCTTTTCAGAGCTCTGGATTTAATTTTCACTGTGGGATAAAAACAACAGGAAACCTAAGATACTCAGTCTTTGAGTAACTGGAGTGTATCATGCAAGTGTTAAATTTTTACTGAATGTAATAGAGGTTCATAAGCCTTTGCAGCAATCAGGTCTTAATCTAATTCTTAGATCGCAGAAAAATTGGAATGTACTTATCCCTAACCTGTCTTACTTGTTTTTCTGAATCCAGTCATAGGTATCTTTTGGTCTGAAGGTAAGTTAGCAAAAAAAAAAGACAAGTCAAGCAAACTTTGCAGATAACTAAGAGTTACAGAGTGCAGAGTTCCCAATGGGAATGAGTAGTCATCTGCTGAGAATCAAAACACCTCATCAATCAGATGGATGTTGGCATAAGGCAAACACAGTACTGTTAGCCTGCAATTAATTTTCATTTGTTTAATAAAACAGCTATTCCTTGGCTGATTGCATGGCTTTGCTTTCTACATTTTCCAGGTTTAAATGATATTGTTTATGAAACCAAGTTAGCATGTGATCCTGCCTGCAATATTGTTTCACTGAACCCACTAGAGGTCAGGGCTGTACTGCTAAGGTAAATGGTTAAAATCAGCTAGTGAGAAATCTCTAAAGAAGTTGCCAAAAGGGAGAGTTTTGTGAGAGAGTTCTAAATTATGGAAATTTAGAACATGTTACATAATGCAGCTAATATTAAACAATCCATTGTATTTACTACTGCTGAAGTATGTATGTTGGGCAGGTCCATGGTTATTATAAAATTAGAGAGCACTGACAAAAATATCTAATCTGTTTTTTAATTATTATGTCTCTAAATTTCTATTAAATTGATATTGCAGTTTTAATTCTAGCTTTGTGATTGCATTTTATGCACTGGTTATCTAAGTATCTACTTAAAGAAGATCAGAGATAGGTATAAGGAATTTTATTTAGTTCCATAAAACAAGGGTTAATTCAAGTCCCATAACCTTCTCAGTAACATTTTAATTGAAGGGGTTGCAATACTAATGCAAGGGCAAGGTCTTCAATATCACATTTCACACACAGTCCTGGGACTTCTATACTTTAATGGCTGGTAAGAGGAAGTGTTTTTTTCTTGTTATGAAAAACTAAAATGCAGCACATGATCAGTACTTTGTTCATATTTTATCCTTCTCTTTAGTAGTGTTCCTTTTGAAAAATCCATGCATACTAAATCAAGGAGAGCCACAAGGCTCATGGCAAACTTATACAAAGGCTTAACACACTGACTACATCAGTGTATGACAAAGCCAAGGGAAGGCAGATGAGCAGCTTCACATTGCCTCTGGAGTGAGAAAGAAAACATTCCTTTTTTCTCCTGTATTGACTGTGTGCCTGACAAGGCCAGGTCCACCTTGTGACAAGAACAGGCAACCCAAAGAGATGAGAAATTAGTATTCATCCAGACTGACAGCAATGCTCTTTTCTTTGCCATTGTTTGTTATGAGATCAGCACCTAAAACATCTGAGACATCTCTCTCAAGTGACCAGTGTGTGTTTAAACACACAGCACTCGTTTCTCATTTTGATGTCTACGTGCACTATGGATGTGTGCCTGCAAGTGGGGGTGAGAGGAGCAGCCTGTGGCATTGCAGGAGGGTTGTGTGCCTGCCTGTGGAGTAGGTGTGCTCCAAGCCACTGCTGGGGTGCTGCAGGGAAGGGCCGTGGCTGCAATAGAGCTGCATACAGTGGGATTGTGCTCCTGGCTTTGCTGGCATTCTGCCGGCCCAGTAGCCATGTTGCCTGACCAGTAGTCAACAAATCCCAGATCAGGTTCACATGTGACCTCTGCCATGTGTGCCTCTGGAGGAGTGAAGCTGCAAAACCACAGATGGAAAGGACTGTGGGAGAGCCCGAAGACTGAACATTAAACTGAGAGCAAGATGTTTGAAAGGTGTGATAGTGTTTATTTTTATCATTTTATCATTATCATGAAACCTCCCTCCTTCCATAAATTTTTGGAGAAGTCAATAATTTAAAAATTCAGACATGCAGTTATGTTTTTATCCAGAATCACTAAGATTCTTTCCATGATAATTGGCTTCATTATTATTTTGAAATCTCACACTTACAGAATTTGATTGAATTTGAACAACAGAAGTTTTTATGTTTCTGAGGAGGTCTGATATAAGTATTTGCAGGACAGTGTGATGTGATGGGTTTTTACATTTGTTAATACTCCCTAGCAAAGGAAATAGTTTTGGCTGTATGCTGGGATTTGTTTACAACTTGTCTTAGTGAACCAAAATTAGGAAAAGCAATGTGGACTGTTCTAAATTTTTCACAATATTGTAAGATGGTGCAGAATAGACTTACCTATCTCTGTCAGCAGGAAGGATGATATATGTTGTGAATATTTGTTACTATAAACTTTATTGAACTTTTGCTGTAGCACACTGACAGTCCAAGATAATTTAATATGGGTTTTTTGCAAGGCCTGGCTGAGCCACCCCATGCTGCAGTATGAACAAACTATGGTGTTGAAACCCCAGTTGTTTAAGCCTTTTGACTCTCACATTTTACCTTTCCCATGATACTGTCTTTCAGGACACTCAGTTTAAGAAGAGTTACTTGCTCAATGCATCTCTGTACTACTACTTATGCCAAAAATAATAATCAAGCATTGCTGCTATGTAGTAGTGACGTGTGTATGGTGTAGTTGGTAATCTCAGCAAACCTTCCTGCATGTCAGAAGCTTGCTGAAACTAATTTCAGCAATTTTACCCAATATTTGGCAAAAGTTGGGGTAATGAAGTGAAGAGTAACAAATGACAATCCTTTTCTCCATTGGGATGGGCTGGTGGCTTGTGATGGTCTCAGGCTGGATATCTAGGGCCAGTGAGAACTCCAAAGGTGGCCTTCTGTATGGGGAAATTCTTCCTCCATTGTTGGTCATCCCACTTGTAGCACAGTGCAGTCTTGCCAATGGTAATGCACAGCAGACTTGGACCCCATTGCCTTGGCAAGGAATTGTGGGCCTCAATAGCACTTTGTTCCATTGCTGAGTCCCAAGACAAGGCGTAGGTTATGTGTATTGTGGATCCTTTGCTGACACATAACTTTGTCACCAACCAAGAAGGCAAGCCTGAGAAAGCATGCAAAGCTTTCTGATATGGATAAAAGTAATAAAAAAATCAAAGCAGTTGGAGCTTTGGGAGTATGAGCATCCAGAGGCAGCACGTTAAAACACAGAGGGTTGAGCAGCTGCCCATGTGAGAGCACCTGTGGGTCTGAAGTTATTCAGTGCGTGTGTCCTATCGGACGTGCAGAGAGGTGTGTGGGCCACTTCCAAACTCGGGGAGATGGATCCCATGCACTAGTCTCTGCCATCTAACTGGCATCTGGCCCAAGACCACTGTTTTGGAAAGTGGTGAGTTTACCAGCCTGCATGCACATCATGCTATGTGCTGAAGGGGCAGAGCAAGTAAGTGCTTTGGCATGCTCCTTTTTGTATTGGAAACATATTATAATTATGTTAGGCAGAACTAAGTACCTATGGATGTTTCATGAGTGCCAACAGCTGATTGGGAAATCATATATACTGCACTGTTGAAATTGTTGTAAACAGCAGTGTTAATCATAACATTTCTCAGCTTTCTCTGCAGCAGGATCATTGCACAGGAATTCCTTTGAAGGTAAAGCCATAGTAACAAAATTAAGGCAACATCAGTCCTTGCTCTCAAAAGATGATCAAAGATTAGATTCACATTTATCAGTCCTTTATCTGGGTTTTTCCTCACTGTCTTTCTTGTTCTTTCTCCCTATCTAGTTTGAAGAACCTTTTCTTAATAATGAAAATTGGGCCAATTTGAATGGAGCTAACAAAAACAACTCCAATTTTTTCCATTCTTCCCTCACTCTGTCTTATGCTAGAAACATACATTTTTCTGAGTATCCTAGAGCTGTGGGAATGGGATCCCCTGGGACAGCAGGAGCAATATCTTTAATCACCCAATAAATGAGTGTATTTAAATGGCCATCATACAAATCTTTGCTAATTGCTCTAATCATTGGGCAATGATGGAAAGAGGAACACTTCAATCTTCCTTATGGAGAGATTGGTACACTTCATGTACTCTGGACATGCCTCAAGAATTGAGCTCTTAAGGTAACAGGCCTGGGCCTGGAGGAACACTTCACTTGGTTTATTAGGCATGAAGTAGGTGTTGAGTTTTCAGAGCTCTCAGGAGCACATTTCTCCTGACAAGTCCTAGGTGCAGCATTCTAGGTGTCAGGTGAGCTCTGGTATCAGAAATTTAGCCAGCTGCCGAGCTTCTCTACAGACTGAACAGACACCAGCTGGTGATGCTGCTGAGCTGTGCTTCCAGTTAATGCCTGAAATGGAAGCTGGGACTCCTCTGCGGTGAGACTTTTAAAGGAAGTTTGGATCAAGCTATTTAATACTAGCTTTAACTGTAGTAAAACAGTTGATTTAACTAGTTTTTAACTGTAGTAAAATTAATAATTGATAAATGCAATAACTGACAGCAGGGCCCTTCATTTTTTTCCCCTCAAGCCTGGAAAGAATGTTATTATGTTGCAATTATCTTTGTGTGTCTGAAAATTTTAAATTTTTCAATATGTCTCTGGTTTAAGTCAATTTTAAATGGTGTTCAGTGTAAATAATAGTCTTTCTTATGAATAAGTAGTTCTGAAAAAAAGTCAGATTAAATATTGCTCAACTGAGAGAGCATGGAAAAATCACATGGTGAGAAGGCCAAGTATCCTTATGATGTAACTTTGTCTTATATATCAAGTCATAATTTTGTTTGAGAATACATGTTTGTTTACAGCTGTTGGCAGCCTCTGCTTTTCATCTTTATGACCTTCAAGTGTGTCTGTTCAGGAGAACATCAACTCAAACCATTTTCTTGTACTTGCTTTCCAGATAGAATCACTGTGTCTCCTTTTTATTTAGAGAATCCAGAAAGCTGTTGTATGAGAATTTGCCTTTTTTTTTGTTTGTTTTGGCTTTTAATTTTCTTTCTTTCATGTATTATTATGTGAAATAAATGGGCAGGAGATCTTTCTCCTTTTTAATGCCTTTATTAAGAAGAATCAGCTCAGGTGGGGAGAAATCGACAGGTCGCGCCCACGCCGCCGCTGCTCCCAGGCGTGGCACGGAGGAGGAGGGTGATGCAGCTTTGTCCGCTGGTCTGCAGACAGAGCTGGGGATTCTGTCCTCACGGGAGAGTCGCAGAGTCCTGCTTGTTTGTTTAACACCCCGGGGCATCTCTTTAATCAACATCTTTTCAGGTTAGGGTGAGAAGCAAAAAGGATCCAAGCAGGTACGGGACTACGCTCCCATCCTTAGACGTCACTTAGGTCACTTGTTGGCTCGTAATTTTAGGGGTTTTCCTGGGAAAAACTGTAAAAATTTGGGGCGCAATGCATTTCTCATCTGCATACTGGCTCTGATGTCACTCCTATTCTCTTCACCTGGAGGGTCTGTCCTGGTGTCCCTCCCTGGCAAGCAGCCAGCATCAGGGGGACAATGGTTAATCACCAGCCATTAACAGGTAATTGAAGAACTCCTCAGTATCGAAGAAACTAGCTTACAGCAACTGGTCTGACTTGTTTTTAACTCTGCAACCTAAAAAAATATAACTTTCTGTTCATAACATTATGTGTTTATATATGCTGTAAATGACAAATAAATCCAAAACTTTGAACTGATGCTGAACTCTAAAGTCTTTAGGCTTTTCTTACATAAGCACAGCCAATTTATTCCATATGTTAATGAAAAGATCACTTGTAAATTCTGTTTATGTGTTAAAAATAAATGTCTTATCAAGACTAACATCTACTCCTCATGATTTTAAGGAATTTTTGCCTATGGATTTCATTTCAGTCTTGGAAGAAGGTGTAGGAAGGTAGGCCTACTGAAGGGACTGACCAGCCTAAAACCTGTGGCTTTCAAAGAAGCATAGTGTTTTTTCACTAACCTGGTCCCTCCACAATCTGAGGTCTCTTTGTCTTTGTTTTGTTTTGCTGAAAGTGTTAATACTATGCCCAGGACAAACTACTGCCTTGGAAACAACATACTTTTTGACTTTGCAGGTCACACATGTTTGCATATTCTCAAGTCAATGGTACTTTTAGTTATCGTCTAAACTCTTGCTTTGACAAGGACTATTTTTTGGTGCAACTGGTTTTTTGTATAAATAATACCACATTTAGTATGGGAAATAAAGTGTGTCATGGCTTCTGGTGTGTGTGAAGGCAAGGAAAGGACATGTCTTACTTTGAACTTGTCATTCTACAGCTGTGGAAAAGTGGACTTGATACTTGAGAGCATTCTATTTGTTTCTATACATTTGTAATCACTAAAGAACTCCAGACAGGCTATGCTATTTCTGGTTTAAATTCTGATGTATATATATGGAGGTATCATTCAAGTATGTGTACCTTCAGGAACCCGAGATGGGAGTCATGCCCAGACTACAGTCAACTAAGCTTCTGCATCTCAAAAGAAATTTCCACATTCACGTGAGGCACCTCAGATGCCAATATAATGAAGAGATCAGTATGGGAACAGAGTGGGATTCAGTTGCATTAATTCAGCTCAACATTCTTAAAAGATTATTCAGCTGATCATCTGTAAGTGTCTCTTTTAGGATAAACTGGATCAGTTGATTATATAGGTGGGAAGATGATTTTGTTTCCTATGCATGTGAATTTAATACCCTTTTTTAGTGACAGGGGTACATTCCTGGAATTCAGCTGCTCCACATTTTTCCCCGTGAGTACTGTGACATAGCTGTCAGCTCTGTCCAGGTGTTCTGGATTGTCCATGATGCTGGAAATCTCTAAGGTCACTGAATTCCACTCTAGCTCAGGTGACATCAAAATGTTATATTCAAAGTCTGACACTGATTCAAGCCTTTGTCCTTTACTGTTCTGCTAATCATGTCTTTGTTAATATATCTTAGATTTTTGTTTCGTGCCCAAGTGTTGGACACTAGTTCTGCATTTATGTTATAAACTTTATATCATATAAGTAATCCAATCCTGGTTTTAAGTTCACAGTATTACTCAGACAGTTAAAAAAATAGAGATACATTTTTTAATTAGAAATTTGAATCCAAACTGTATAACCGTTTTGTCTTTATGAAAGGCCTTCTGAACAGTATAATGTAATTTTTTGAAGTATTGCTGTATTTAAGTTATTTGGAAAGTAATTCTTAATTGCAATTTTGGGATCCTTCAGAATTAATATAGTTGGTGTAATTGTTATTTTCTTTCATTATGAGATTTACCACAAATTTAGTGATGTGGGTTATAAATACTGGATGTTCTTTCTCTTGACTTCATAATCTTGTCTTTAAGCAGCTCAAGCATTATTCTGATGTAGATGGCAACTCTCCAGTTCTGCAGATGCTATGAACAGGCTTAATTAAAAAACCTTACTTTTCTATTCTGAATGGCGAGACAAAAAATCAGATTTTGAAGTTGATCCAGCTGTAAGCTGGAGAAGTCTCTGGCATTGCCTTTTGCTATTTCTGTCTGAAACTAATGCCTTCTACAATAACTACCTTGTATATCATTTCAGACAGCTACCTCTTTCAAATGCACCATTTACCCTACCATATATCAAAAAGTAGATAACATTTTATGACAATAAATGAGTAAGAATTCATAGTAAGGAATAAGTAGAAATGCCTCAAATGGAGTTTTTCCAGGTATTAGTGTTGCCTTCCTGAACTTCAGAGAATTATAAAGAGTCAGAGTATGTGTGGCTTATGTTTGTGTTTCTCTGTAACAAAGAGACAACTTTAGATTCAGATTTTATTGTAGCATTTTGCTGAAGATTTTGTTCAGTACTGATTGATTCAGATAATACTCAAATAATGCCACAGTCTTAGATGTTGTAAATGTAGTTAGGAAGACCCTTGACACAGCAGGAAGACTGAGGAAACACTGCACTAGTGGTCGCAAGAAGTAAAGGTTTATTCACTAGCTGTGAGAGTTTACATGCTGCACACCCCTCACCTTCCAGTGCTTTCCTGTCCTGCTGGGCCATGAGCAGGACTCTAGCACTCTCTAGCACTCTCTCCCCATCAAAAGGTTAGGGGAAGAAAATGCAATGAAAAGCTTATAGCTGGGCTATCACTTTTCAACTGCCATCATGGGCAAAATAGACTCAACTTGGCAAAATTAATTTAATTTATTATTTGCCAATAATGAGAAATAAGAAACAATCTTAGAATACCTTCCTCCCCACCCCTCCCTTCTTCCTGGGCTCAGCTTCACTATCAGCTTCTCCATCTCCTCCTACCCTCATCACCACAGGGGGATGGGGAATCAGTTCATCACGTTGTCTCTGCCACTCCTTATTCCCTGGTCTCTTCCCGTGTTCCAGTGTAGGATCCTTAAACATAAGCTGCATTGGACCTTCTGCAATGCGAGTCCTTCCCATGGGCTGCAATACTTCACAAACTTGCCCCTCCATGTGTTCCTTTCACAGGGTGGAAGAGTCTCTTAGGAATGGACTGCTTTAGTGTGGATCCCTCATGGGCTCCCAAATCCCACTGGAAAACTTGTGTCAGTGTGGTCTCTTCTCCAGAGACGGCAGCTCCTGCCAGCAGCCTGCACCTGTGTGGGATGTCCATGGGCTGCAGCTTTGTTTGGGGCACACTCACCTGCTCCAGCATGGGACCTGCCATGGGCTGCAGGTGGATATCTGATCCTCTGTGATTCTCAGGGCTTCAGGGGCACAACCTGGCTCACCATGTTGTGCATTGCAGGCTGCAGGGGAATCTTTGCTCTGGTACCTGGAGTTCCTCCTCCCTCTGCTTCTCCAGGGTTCTTGGTGTCTGCAGACTTGTTTCTCTCATATTTTTTCACTCCTCTCTCCCAGATGCTGCTGTGCAGCATTTTTCACCCTTTTAAAAATATGTTATCACAGAGACATTACCTGTGTCTCTGATGGGCTCGGCTTTGGGCAATGGTGCATTCATCATGAAGCTGGGTGGGAACTGGCCCAATCCAATGCAGGGGCAGCTTCTCACTGAAGACAAAAGTCTGCTCTCCAGATCTCAGCAAACCAGCATCACTTAGGCACCAGGCTCTTGTGTAACCACAAAATACATAATTAAATTGACCAGTAAGCTTTACCTCTTAATTATATTGCTTCAGAGTTGTTCTAATTATCCAAAGAAAAAGCAGCTGAAAATGTATCCTGTGAGACATAATTGTTTCATATTTCCTGTTATGATTTTAGAAAAAATCCCGCTCTTCAATCAGTTCCACTTTGAGAAAAAGAGCAACCTCCATAAACATTACCCAAGCACTCAAATGGAAACCTCAAAATTGCTTGAAAGGGTGTGAGACATTTCAGTAAAAATCAAATTTGTTATTCCCTCATTATGTGTCTGATTTGTCACTGATTGATTTTCCTTTTCTAAAGCCACCCTCTGCCCCTAAAATGGTGCAAATAACGTGGCTTGCATAGCAGATATCATAGATATTCTTTGGACAGATAAATGTTAAAACCACAGAGTTTGGAATATAGTTTAGCTAAGGTTTCCAGCTGGAGTCTTCTTGCAAACGCAGCAAGAACTGGACTAATTGGTTTGGGGTTTTTTCACAACTACTCTTTCCTTTTTCCTTTTCCTCTTAGAATGAATTAGAATAACATTTAAGATTTGTTCTATATTCTTGTAAGTTTATTGTCTCTTCATTAAAAAAAAAAAAAAGATAAAACAGCAAAAAAGAAAAGGAAGAAAAATATGTCCACATATGGGGGAAGCTTCTGAACTTTACTTACTCTCTTGTATTTAGTGATATAAAGGGGAAAAGGCGTTTCTAGACATTAATTTTCTTACTCTCTGAATACATTTTGGTTGAGAGGTTAAGAGTATGACTTTATACAATCTCTCATTATACAAATAGAGAAAAAAGGGTGTTGCTGCTAAGTCAAAGGGGTGAAAGATGTTCTGCATAACTCAGTAATGGTGGTCTCTGGATTGGAAATTGCGGGAAATGAAGAAAATATTATTAAAAGAATATCTCTCATATTTTTCTTCTCTTTTCCTGTAATCAAGTGTTAGAGGGCACTGTTGAATCAAATGAACCTCTTTTTGTAGCTGGAAAGGCAGTTCTTATGTTCTTAAGTTCAAATATTGTCTTTATTTTTTGAGAATTTTACATGCTGACACACTTTTCAAATCCACCCAGATTGCCATATGAACGAAGGGTTGTTCTTCATTTTAGATTTTCTGTTTTGAGAGTCAGATGTTTTGGAGCCCATTGTTTGACATCTCTCTCCCAGAGAGATGCACAGCAGTCAATAAACTCTGTGTCTCTGACTCAGATTCTGTCTGTGTCCTACATGTTTCCTGCTGAGTCACTGTATGACATTCTCACTGACTTTTAATGTTTTCGTTTCTGAGTGGGAAATTATTTTGGCTGAAGACCATACTTTTCTGTATTTCTGTGTATTATTTACAACAAAGAAACTTGATGTGAAAAGCTGTGAAAAACAGCCATGGGGTGATCATAATAAAGTATTTTTGAATTAAACAGGTAATTAATTTAAAAATTAAGAGAAAACTGTAAACTAGTCTTCTTTCCATTGACTGGCCACATCTTTTTGTAGCAGCTGGAAGCAAGTGAACAAGGAAGTCAATCTGCAAATTTTCATTTGGACAGAAGGGATTTTCATGCTCACCACACTGATTCACAGAGAAGAAATGGAGCTATTAGTTCTGTACTTGTAATTCTACTGCTCCCATATCACCAAGACTACCTGCAAGAAATCCAAATACCTGAAGAGTGAAGCAGGTGTAGTTGAGATGAAGAATTTTATATAAAAACAATGGATAATGCTTAGATGAAAAATGTTTTTCTTGATGGTTTTTCTCTCCCATCTTCTTCACAGTTGCACATCTAAAATAATCTGCTGCCAAAACTCAGCTACATTAAATGGAGAAATTAAATTAGTCTGTAATAATAAAACTGTAATACAGTAATAAAACTGTAAGAGCAGTTTTAAACTTATATAACATTTATACATTCATAAGAACATCTTAATGTTCATGTGGATGATAGCATATATTTGCACCTTTATAATAATAGTTAGAGGCTAATAATTAATAAAATTAATTAATATTTAATTAATTAATTAAATTTCTAATTTTCTATTGAGATGATAGCATATATTTGCACCTTTATAATAATAGTTAGAGGTTAATAATTAATAAATTAATTATTTTTAATTAATTAATTAATTTTCTAATTTTCTATTGGTCTCCTGTGGCAAGAGAAATATTACGGACTTACAAAACAATGCGTCGTTCCCTCTTTCTGTTCCTTCCAGGCTTTCTACTTAGTTACCTGTGTTCTTCTATTTTTTTTTCAGCTTTTTTTTCATATAAGGAAAAGTTTTAGCAAATGAAAAGGTTTTGTATTGTTAGTAAAGCATTTAAAAATTGTGGCTTAATATGTGGTAGCCTGTTACTGAAAATCCTCTGTCCTACAGTCCTCCTGCAGGCCTTTTTCTGTATGCACTACTTCAGATTGTCTGGGTAGCTCCGGACTGTCCAAGTCTCTCAGATCCCAGCCCTTAAATTATCATTACTACTTTGATTGCTTTGTCATTAAGTAAGCTGGAGACACCAAACTCCATAATTGGTGGATTACCAAGGTTGAGACCACCACCAAATATTGTAACAAATTGGTGATTTCATTATTCAGAAAGTTACTGCATAGCTTCTGCAGCTTTCTTCACTCATATCAATGCAAATCTTTGTATCTCTGGCAGATGAGTATTAACATTTCTGGTAGGATTGTTTTAAGCTCATTTTTGTATGGTCTTTGAACAAGAATGAACTTTGGATAGAAAGTTTTCAAAACTTGGAGATGCTTAGTTTTCTGTGTCCCCTGGATTAGACTGTGTATGTGTAACAGATTTGCACATGTGCCGCTGGCACATCTCAAGGACTTCTGGACATGCAACAGTCAGTAAGTGATTGCTTGGAGCAGAAGGATGGCAGGGTATTGCTGTGTAACACTTCAGGCAAAGCCTGAGAAGTAGCCTGAATAGCCACAGTCTGTTTCTCCTTTGAGTCATAGTCCCAGAGGTTCCAACATCAGCTATTTTGCTTTAATCCAGTGTGTGAATCTAGGCAGCTGTTTCTTGTGATTGTTTCCTAGTACTTCTTCTATGGTATTTTAGTTTTTGTGCCACAGTGATTCGGTTGTGTGAGAAGCTTAGCAAGATTCATTGGCACCCTCATCCCTTTTCTGTGTTTACTAGAATGAAGTAATTGACATATGGGAGTATTTATGGGACTGTGTCAGACAAGCTAGACTGAAAGCAACAGACAAATGTCCAGTGAGTTAAATATGTAAATCTTGAATGTAAATGATGAATTATATTAATGAACAGATGCAAAATAACTATATTAAAAATGACTGGAATCTGATCTCATTCCTTCTGGGAGAGTTTTTGTGTATCACATTATTATCACAGAGAAGGCATGTTTCTGTTTTAGTGTTATTCGGGATAACTGGAACATTATTTGCTATTATCATGCTATGTTTGAATGTGTTTTTTTGTGTCTAAGTGGAACTTCTCAGTAGGTACTTTATGATTATTTGTCATTCACATTCACTTTTATCTGGATATAGCACCAGGTAGTAAGTAACAGGAGTCCTGATTCATGCTCTCAGAAAGTTTAAAATTCTAACATTTGATGTAAAGGTGTCTGATCAAAGTAACAAAAATAAAGTTCTGCGTTTCTTTTCTCACATATATTTTCGTCCCTGGGAGCTGTGTGCAGACACACAAGACTTGATTTTGCACCACTGGAGATTGTAGAGTTTTGCTGGGACACAGCTGAACTGATCAGATTTAATATGAAATGCGTTTAATTACAACAGAAGAAATTAAGTTCTTTCCAGCAGACAGCCTAGTATGAGGTATTTTTTTAAACCTCCCTTAAGCCAGTGGAGAAAAGTAGACTGAGGTCATGGCCAAAGGCCCACTCCAAGTCCACATGCCTCTGGCTCCATTCATGCCATTGCTCCTTCTGTGTCTCTTAGCAGTTGCTGGAATAAGCAGAATCAGTTTCCAGTGTACTGTCTGTTTCCCTGGAGGGATGCAGGAGCATGGGGAATGTGGAAACCTCCCTTTTTGGTGACAGTTCAGGTTTCTGTTGCATAAGAATGCCCATTTAACTACAGTTAACAATAATGAGCTGTACTGCTTGCAGCACGAGTCCAGACAAACAAGTTACTTAGTTACTTAGATAAACAGAATTAAGGAAGATAAATCCTGGTCTTAGTCTACTAAACATTTACAGTCAAAAAAAAAAATGAAGTTTACATGACAGGCTGTGTGAGGGTGTGGTACAGTAAGACTTTTCTGCATTTCATTCTTTACAGCTACTTTATAAAATGTGAAATAAGAAAAAAATAAAAGATTAAATAAGTCAAAGATGAGCATGCAGCTATAAATATTGATGTAACTGCTTATTGTCACAGAAAAACAAAATGATTGGAAGTGACATCTGGAAATTGTCTGGGCCAATATTCCTGCTTAAGCACCCAAAGCCAGTTGATCAGGACTGTGCTCAGTTGGGTTTTGAATATCTCCAAGGATGAGGACTTCACAAGCTCCCTGGGCAGGTGTTCCAGTGCTTGGTCATCCTCACAGCAAGAAAAGATGTTTCCTGATGTTCAGATGACATCTCTGTGTTTGAGTTTGTGCCCATTTTCTGATGTCCTTTCACTGGGCACCACTGAAGAGGCCAGCTCTGTCCTCTTTAAACATTCCCTTCAGGTGTTTATAGACATGGATAAGATCTGCTTGAGCCTTCTTTTCTGAAGTCTGAACAGTCCCAGTTCTCTCAACCTCTCTTCACATGGGAGATGCTCCAGTACCTGTATCATCTTTCTGGCCATTTATTGCCCTCTCTACTGTATGTCCATGTCTTTGTTGCATTCACAAGGCCCACATGGACACAGCTGTCCAGGGGCAGCTTCACCAGTGTCAGAGGGGCAGGATCACCCCTTTTGACCTGTACCGTTTTGACATATACTTCTGTCTGATGTTGTTCATCCCCACATGTAGGACTTCATCTTGTTGAACAAAGAAATTACTAAAATGATTTAGAAAGAAAAAATCTCTAAAACTGTTGTAACCACAGGGACATTCCTTCTTGAGGTACAGGGCTTTCTTTACCCAGTCAGGTTTTCTCCTACTGGTCTTGTTTAGTTTGTCTGTGACATTTTTGTATAGTTTTATGATGAAAAAGCAATAAAGCATTGAGTTGAAGAATGTAGTTTAAGTATTTTGTAGTTAACCCTCAGATGTCACTCTTAAAATCTGGGTAGAGAATATTGTTTCCAACTATTGTGGGTCTGCAAGAAAACCACTTTCCCTCGCATTCTCATCAGTATATTCTGCCTTAAGCCTCAACTCGTGAAAAAGAGGAGAAAGTAAGGTTAATGCCTTCCTACTTATTTCACCCCTCTCATGTGGGGGCAGCTGAATTTGCTATTTATCTAATGAAGCAGCAAATTGCAGTGTCATGATTTAAGGTAAGGCGTCACTAGCTTTCATCTCCTTACATTCCACAATCTTTACTGGAGCAATTTGGAGGGTGATTTGTAAGTGGTTTAGTGCATTTTATTTCCTTCCACTGAAGACAAGGTAGACTTCTGGGGTTGAAGTTTCATCAACAGCCCTGTTTTGTTTTGTCTCCATTTAGGAATCAGAGCACTTTAATCCTAAATTAGCTTTTCAGAGGAACTTTGACTCGGTACATTTTAGTGTGTCATTTACCATAAGAGTCCCTCCATGTCACCTGAGACTTCCAGTCACTATGACAACACAAATCATAACAAACTGGTGAATATCTGAAAGAGGTTATGAAAAGGCAATATGTAGCTGGGTAGTTTTTCAAGAGATTTCATTAACCTATTTTCAGAACGAGCAGAAGTGCAGGGCTTGGGAGTGTCCCTGCTCTGTGAAGCTGAGTCATATGTGAGCACTTTCACTGTCAAAATGTGAGCTGAGTTTATGACCCAATGGTGGGATGTCTTCCAATTGCTCAACTTCCACTTGTGGATGAGGTGGAAGGATGTGGTTTTGGATATGTTGTAGACAAAGGTTGTAGACAATGGTTGTAGATTTTGGCCATTCCCAGAGGACCCATTGGGAGGTGCTGATCTACTTTTGTAGGAAAAATGGTGCTAAAGAGGCAGAGAATACAGCTGCATATATGTGTATTGAGCATTGGGACTACTTTCCAGCTGTAGGCATTGATAGAAATAGGTGCTTTGATTTACGCACTTCCCTTTTCCAGCTTCCTTTCATCGTGTGAGCAAAGGCTGTATACATGCTGTGATGTGCTTTTTTTCTGACAGTCTGCTGGTATGTGCTTCTATTTGAAGTGTTTATGTTTATTTTCTCAGCAGAGAAGAAAATATTACCTTTGTATAAATTTAACAGACATTTGTAGCAAATAATTAATCTCTGAGTATTTCCAGGTTAAATATGCTGTGACTAAGAAGTACTTGTGGCTCACAGAAATAATACTTTGACTTTATTATTGCAGACAAGTGAAGTATGCTACAAAGTATTTATCTGTGGGAACAGTGAGGTTTGATGACTTCCTAGGCATTTACAAATTAATGTGAGTCATTCTTACGATGTATTTGTTTCCTTGCATGAGGAAATATAATCAATGCCTCTCATTACTATTGTTCTTTTTTACAGCTAAAAAACTGCTTATTTGTGGTGGTGAGATATCAGTCTAACTAAATGACTAATTCAGGCAACAAAGGTCCTGTGGGGAAGGTGGGAGTGAACTACTTACATGAGAATTGGTCATTGTTTGTTACATGTCAGAATCAATCTAGATTCCAATTCCTATGAACAGAAGCCCACATTTTCCAGTAAAACATGAAACTCTGACTCAGAAGTTTGATTCCTAATTGTGAAGTTATTGTCTCTCTCCCTTGGTATTACAGAAACTTCTTTGGTGCCTACCCAGACAATGGCAGTGAATCCAAAAGTAGTTAACCTTTTAGTAAGGCATCTGGACTACCGCTGCTTAAGACATGTAAAACACCATTAAGAGAGTCTATTAGAAATCCTTAGAAAATATCCAGAGAGAATCTGCAATAGTAAAATTTCATATTCCTTTAAAATCCTTTACTAACTCATTTAGGTAAGTTTTTAACAATATTTTATTTTGTAGAGCAAATGAAATAAGGGGAAACCAGAACCTGTTTTGTGCTAGAATTTGAGTGAGTCTTTAAATGGGTGGCCACATTTTACCTTCCTTGGAAATGAAGGCATGTATGTGTGTCTCAGTGAATGGGTTTAAATACCTTGTCTTGAGGTCAAAGATAGTCAGAAGCAGAAGATTTGATGTCCTGTCCCATATTTCAGGCATAGGCATCACTATGAACTTTATGTTCTTTCTTTTCCAGTTTGCTTTCATTGAGTGAGAATAAGGCTGTAAATACACTGTGATCTGCTTTTTGTGACAGTCTACCAGTATGTGCTTCTGTTTGAAGGATTTATGTTTATTTTCTCAACAGAGAAGAAAAGAATAATTTCATATAAATTTAAGGGAATTTGTTGCAAGTAATTTGTCTCTTTTATCTCTACTATCTTCTGTGTATTCTATGTAAAGTTTTAGCTTTATTATAAAAAACTTACTTCCGTATATTTTTTTGCATATCTATGTGCATTCTGTATATGGGTGTTCATGTGATGAAGAGCCTGTATTGTGTATTTACCTTATATTACTAGGACAGCTACTTCCAGCTCAGCATACGTTATCTCACTTGCATGCAAAATTCCTTCTGGGTACTTTTTTCCTAGTTTATCTACTCTGGACTTAGAGAGTTACAAGTTAAGTTCTGTTAATGACCAGTTTTTCAACAGAAAATCTCCACCCCTAAATTTAGGAAATATTTCTTTTATTTCAAATATCCAGGAGCTGTACATACTTCACTGAGTCTACCTGGAAAAGTACAGTCTGTAGCTTCTTAAATTATACCTGGTTCAGAATTAAGGCAAGAATTCATGGAGAGAGATTTCAGTTTCCACAAGCATAAAGAATTTGTAAAGGGAGAAGCAGGGTAAAAAGCGAACAAGCAATAAAAGTCATATAAAAATGCTAAAGATATTAGCACACTTGACATGTGTCTACAGCTACTGGCTTAGAATTATCATGAGTTGTGCCAGGGACAAATATAAAACAAGTTCATTGCTTGCATATGAAACTTTAAAGGCAATGTGTTAAGTTAAAGTGCTAGTGATAACTTATCACATTTTATGTCTAGACATCCAAGCTAATGTGAATAGGAATACTTTCATGTGTTTTTTCCCTCTGGTGTTTTTCCCCCCACAGCTGTGCTCTTTTTCTGCTTCAGTGCTGCTAAGAATAATAATGGAAACTTTCTGTCAAAAAAGACAGGCAGACAGACACACACTCTCCCAAACCCCCTGTTACCTTTTCATGACGTAATGTGGAATATGGAGCTTTGGCCCTTGCAATGACGTGTTTCAATTTGAATGTGGTAATTTCTTCCTTACCTAGAATAGGTGATGCACTGTTTACCTATAGACTTATCCTTGAGGGGCTTAGAATATTTAGGTCTTGTTTTGCATCTGCTGTAGTACACTTGGGTTATAGAAGGGTTACCAGATAAGAAAGACAATTCTCCTGGTCACACAGTAGATTTTTACACTTTTGTAGAGCTATTCACTTAGACAAAGTTTTAAATCAGGGGAAAGTTCTTGAATTCATGGTGCTTTAGCTACTCTTGCAAGTGGTTTTCCATTAACTTTGTATAAAAACTTTAAAAGCTCTTCAATTAGTAAGGTTTCCCCTACTGAAAGTTTAAACAGTGATAAGACTGGGAATTGTCTTAAAAACACTATGGAAACATACCTAATTTATGTAAGTTCTAGCCATCTGACAACCTTTATAACATTCTTTGTTTTTCAGTAGATTTATAGATCTGCCTAAATATGATTTACATGTCTGTATAATATTTGCTTATATTTTACCCCATCATCCATTTGGCTCACAGAACTGATTCCATCTTATTGCCATTAAAATTAGGATAAATTTTCCTAACAATTAACAATATATAGTTACCCATGCTTATCTGTCAGGTCACTTAGAAGTTTTCAACAGTACCAATGATGAGATATCTTGCCTTAAGGAGAAGTAATATCCAGGTCAGCTTACTGAAACAATTCTTTCAAAACTGTATCTTCTAAGCAGTGAAAGAGGCTTGTATCTCCAACATAGTGTCTTTTGACATTTGACAAGGGTGCAGTGGTTGCTGGGCTGCTCTGCAAGGAACATAGAGCCTGTAGAGACCCTTGATCCCATGGTACCCGAACAAGAGGAGCAGAGCAGGTCTAGGGGGTTATCAGGGCAGTAAATGACCCTCATTTCTAGACCAGGTTGTGGTGACAGACTTGGTCTGAAGCTGCACTGGAAAGGCAAGGCAGCAGGTGGTCACAGCACAAGGCCAGACACAGCCATCCCTGAGTGCTGCTCAGACAAGAACTGTGGGCCAAGATTCAGGCCAAAAGCAGATCCCAAGCTGGGAAGAGGTCTCCAGAAAGGCATCTCTTGGGTCTTTCTCACATAGCTCTTTCCCAGCAGCTTCACCCAAGGTTCAGCCACACTGTGCAAGTATTGGTCATGAGCACCCAAAGCCAAAGAGCTGGCAGTGGGAAGGGTCTGCAGAACCTGTTGATACACTCAGCAGGTTGAAGCTGAGGAGAATAAAGTCTAATTGGGGTAATTTGATAACAGCCTGCAAAAGACTGTTAAAGAGAAGGTGAACAAGAGATGATTCTTAAAAGCTTGGAACAATTAATTTCAATCATGAGCTCTTTTTTTTTTCTTTTGAAAAGAGAGAAGATAAACTGAAGATAAACAGAAAGAAGTATCTTCTACATAGTGATTTACTCATGAAAAACTTGTGTCAGCAGAAGTCTAATTCAGAAGTAGCAAAAATACTTCATCTTCTTTGTGGAATATAGATCCCCAGATGACAAGTAAACTTCATACTCAGGATGTGACTTTTGGTTCAGGGACACCCTAAACCATTGGCTGTGAGCAGTTTGGAAGATGTGCCAGGCAAAAAAATGTCTCTGCATCAGGCATACTTGTTACATAAAGTAATTATGCTGAGATGGTTAATCATGCCTTCATAATATTAGCATTCACTATGATAATATAACTTAGCTGGACATGAGTCCATTAACTCTCAGGATGTTAGAAATAATGCAGTTTGCTATTGCATACCTTTTCACTTCTACATGTGCAAACATCAAACTTGTCCTTCAAACAAACAATGGGTTCCTACGGAACTTTTAGTTAGTTTCAAGAGCTCATCAAAATATTTAGTGTCTCAGGCCAAGGGTATCTAAAAGCCATCCTGAATCTCTTGGTTGATGATTTTCATCTCTGCACAATGCAATACTCATGAAGTTTTCCTGGCAATGTTGGAGGATTTGGAAAGTAGTCACTGGGGAACTAAGGATCATTACAAATGTCAGCATTTTTTTTTCTTTCAATCTAGAAAGAAATTTTTTTCTAAGAAAAAATGTGTGACTGTACTTTAATACAGTGTGGAAATTAACAACTCCTTCAGAAAACCCAAACCTTAAACCTAATAAAACCTGAACTGCAACAGAACAAAGCTGTCCTATTTCTGTCTCTTTTGCTCTCCTGTTCCTGGGGAATTGGTGGGGAAAATCCACAGCATTGCCTAGTCTTCTGTTCTCTTTTCTTTCCAAATTAAAGTAGCTCAGATTGTACTGTAATAATCACAGAGGAGAATAAATATAAAACAGGACAAATGTCCCAGTTTATGCACAAACTAGTCACATTCCACCATGTTAAATCAATTAAACAAACTAGTAGCTTTTTTCCTTTCCTTCCATGCAAGTATATGCAGAGAAATTTGGAAGTCCACTGTAGACTGAAAATGCAAAAAGGTATTAACTCATGCCATTTAATTTTTATATATTGTAACTCCTAATATGTCTTTACATTCTTACTATGTTTTTAATGAGTAGAGATCTCAAGATTTTGTATTGGGAAACTTATACAGCAAACCCCCATTTTACTCTTCCAGTCCTCTTTGTAGAAATAGTTTTAATATTGTCTGGACAGACAGTCAAGGAAGATGACTTGATATGATGTCAAATGACCCTACTCTGAAGATGTAAATAAATAGTCCACTGCTGGTATATGAAAAGAAAAGCAGCAAACCACATAATTTCCTTAGATTTGACTTCTTCTAGCTCAAAACATCTTTTGGAGGGAGAACTGGAAACTTCAGAAAATCCTGAATTAGCTACAGAATTCTCAAATTCTACCTACCCTCATAATGTCTAGCCATGTGACATGAACCTGAATTAATGCAGCCACACACAGTTATTTGCATTTGTGGTAGGAAAAAAATACTTCTATACATTCAGCGTGCACTCAGTGTTTGCCCAATATGCATAAACCATGTGATTCTATTTTACAATAACTATCCCAGAGGAGTCACAGTAAATTGCCAGCTGGAGCTCATTTTAGCACCTCATGGATAGTTTTTAATAGGAAGAGTTCACGCTGAGGAATACTGTGGCAGTGTTCTCCCCTTTCTCCATTGTCATCTTTCAAATGAAGTCCTGTGATCCTTAATGGTGTCTTTTGTTGCACACTTTCTTATGAATCTAAATTCAGATGTGAGTCCACCACAGGTGTAATATGTCTTTTGTCCCTGTTTGAGTTTTCTCCTGCTCTCATATTTCTGTGTTGGCAACCTACAGTCTCCTAATACCTTTTTGACATAATGTCTCTCCTGCTCCTTCTATGCTAGAAAGGTGGAATAAGTCTGGGGAGCAGATGGAAAATGTTTACTTGTCTCTAGGTTCAACCTAAGCTCATAGCCGTAGTGCCAGATTGGTTTTGGGAAGCAAAACCCATTTCCTGTATGTTCCTAACTGGGGATATGAGATGTGGATATTCACATCACATCTCTACACCACTGGGTGTGTTAATGAAATAAGGTCGAGGATTTGGGTCTTCAAATGGTTAATGGGGAATCTGCTGATGCTGGTGAATCCATTTTGATTTGAGTCCAATTCTAAGCATTCTTGTTATGAGATATTTGGATTTGGGGTTAACCCTATGCTCTATATTGATACTTAGATCAAATTCCATTGATACTGTTTACTCCTTAACTTTCATTTTCACATCTCTAAGTAGTCAATAAAACTTTTATTGTTGTGTGTCAATAAGATACACTTTTGAAACATTGGTTTTACGTGGGGAATTTCGCTGTCTACTTCTCTGTATGTATTTCAGGTAGAAAGAACTTCTAATTAAAAATTGTCATTAATAAGGAAAAGGAAATTATGTATTATATAAGCTTTTGAAATCCTGTTTTATATTGAAAAAATATGGGACATTATTTTAATTAAACTTCAAATAAACAACACCTCACTCTAAATATCTGCAGTGTAACCTCAGGTGGGGGTTCAGGCTTTTAATATTTTGTTTAAAATGTGTAGATATTTTGCTAAGGCATTACATATTCCTAAGGCATAAATAATGCCTTAGGAGTATGTAATGCCAACAGCAAGGACTGTCTGAAAACCTCATGCTCTGACAGTATAAAAGAAGATCAGATGCCTGGATCAGGCAGGAGAAACTGTCTGTAACCTCACTGCACACATTGTGTCAGATCCCAGAATGGCCTAATTAGTAACATTTGATTGAAGTGATCTAGCTAGTGCAGGTAATTGACAGCTAAGACAATTTTTGATCTCTTTGTGTCAGAAGAATAGCCAAATGACCGTGGGGTTGATTTTTGAAGTTAACTCCATCAATGCATACAACTCTGAAAAATGGTAAGTCTGTGTTGCTGCAAAATTAGAATTTTACCCATTGTAGATGATGTGCTTTATTCATGTCCTACCATGTTTAAGCTGGTCAGTCACTTTGGGCATGAGTAAATGTGATGCTGGATGCTTTGCTCTTTTTGCATGTGGAGCTGAATATGAAGAACTGGTGGGCCTTAACTTTGCTTTTTTACAGAGATATTAATAGGTATTTATGGACTTATTGAATGAAAGCAAAAAGAAGTGTGTGTATTACACATTATATGCACATTAGTTGTGATAAAGTGCAGGAAAAAATTTATTACTGATGAGTTTGAGGAATGGTTGTTGGTGGAACCAAGAAAAAGCTATGGAAGAAAATCAAGCTGGAGGCGAAAAACTGCTTCTGCACTCACTGTCTGTTTTGCAAATACTTTAGCTAGCCTTTAAAAAAACCAAAAAGCTGGTATTTCACTTCCTTCAGTTGTATAACTGTGAGGGACTTAGTTGGGGTTTCTGGAAATGTGTTGGAGGTCTTAATGTAAGCCCTCTGGGCTCCAGCTGCCTTTCTTTAGACACGTGGGTCACCCACAGCTTCTTGTCACACCTGCCAGGTCTGTGTCTTCAACACTGTAAGTAATTGCAAAATTACTCTAGGTACCAGTGTCCAGACAACTGAATCAGCTTGTCTTTCTTTTTCTCTGCATCTCAGAAATGGGATTTTTTAACCTGGATCCTGGCCACATCATCTGTCCTCAAAGTCCTGACCTCTCCGTCCTGCATCTTCAGCAGCTGGTGGAGGCTGCATGGAGCCTGTCCAGGGTAGGCGTGTGGATTTCCTTTGCAAGAAAAACAGGGCATGTGGGAGGATGAGGTGTGTAGGCAGGGAACACACCCACTAGGATGAGAAGCTGGGATATGGACATCTGGGCCTGAGGACTGGGATGTGTACCTATGTGGGGAGACTGGATATGGTCTAGACTATGTCTAGACATGATCTAACAAAAAGTACTAGATTTTTGGCTACAGGAGCTTGAAAAGTTCCCAGGTTGAGCAGGAGGGATGCTGAATCCCTCATCCAGCTGTTTCAGGACAAATTAATAATGGAAAATTCTCAAGTATGGTAGTTTTCACAGCTCTGCTGGTAATCTGGCAGTCTTACCACTACTAGAGGAAGGTAGCTTTGAACTGGATTTGTGGACATGAAATGAACTCTTCTTATTTGTCATATTTAATTGCTGAATTTGGTAAGAAACCCATAGCTCTGAAAATATTGTAGGAAAAAAAAAGTTATTTGTATCCTTAGAAAAATAACATATTCATACATATATAAGAACATTTCTATTCAGAAAGACATTTTTCAAAATAAAAATAAAGTATTCCTCCTCAGACTTCCCAACCCACCAGTTCCTGTTTATGTTCAAGTTTCAGATGATGTAATTAATTCAACCTCTTTGTGAACAGAAGTTGGGCTGAAAAGGAGAAAACTTTTTTTTCAATTTAACAAATCTTTTTTAGATCCCAGGACTCCACAGTCAGAGTATCAGGCTCTTCATTCAGTTATACAAATATAAATCACAGGACTGCAGAGGAATGTATTGACAGACATAACTATTCTTCAGGAAACCAGAGAAAAGTTCCAGAGTTTACTGGAATACTGGAAGATTGTCATGTGTGTCCTTAAATATTAGAAATCTTATCTTTGTCATTAAGTGTTGTACTCAGTGATGTCCTTGGTGACTCTTCAGTGAGCAGCGTTGGTAAATAGGTCTGGATATGCTGTGGGAAAACCACTGTAAGTTAAATCTGCTGTGAATCTCTTCTCTGAAAGCACATGCATCTTCAATCAAACATTCAAGCAGAACATCTCGTGTTGATAGAAAGAGTTTTATAACTCTGTATCAAGATAGATGATGGCTTCCAAGAAAAGGATGTTACCATGAGATTTGTTCACCAATCTACAGAGAGAAACCTGTGATTGGAAAGATAAAGAAAAAGGGGGGAACCTGATCTAGAGTTCTGTTGCTGACTTTCAGGAAAGTTTTCCATACTCACTATGTCCCAGCTGAGTGTCCTTATTGCTAGCCTCTAATCACAATTCCCTGTAGCTGCTCTCCTCTTGGTCTGGTGACTCTTGAGTGCCTGATCCCACAGCACATAAATCACCTCTCTCACAATTCCCTGTAGCTGCTCTCCTCTTGGTCTGGTGACTCTTGCGTGCCTGATCCCACAGCACAAAAATCACTGAGTGACCTGCTATCCTGAATCCCAGGGCTGTCTTGTGGAAGATGTGGATTTGAACCTCTTCTGGCTGAAGGAAGCCACTTCATTGAATGTGCTCTTGCACCTTTGTGGAAGGTAGGAAATTAGGCCAGGAAGTCCCTAGTCCTTCAAGGGAAAGAGAGGAAGCTGATCTAAAATGGATCTAGGTATTAGTTTCTTTGACTGCCGAACAAAGAGACAAGATCTCCCTTCAGAGATTTTCAGACACTGTTGCTTCTCTCCCTGATGTTCCAGCATGATTGGAAGCTAATTTATGAGGTCTAACTTATATCCCTGAGGCAACCACTGAACGTAAGAAAGCTGGATGCACAAGATGAGCAATGAAGATGTGCATTGTGAATTACATATAAAATTAATATGGGCCTTTAAAATAAACTCTTTCCAAATAGTTGTCTTTAATGGGATACATTCAGGCCAGAACGAATAAATTTGAACAATTTTCTCTCTTTGATTTGAACTGAGAAAGTCCTCATATTTCAGCATCATTTGTCTCTTTGCAATGGCACATTGAACCCATTTTACAGCCTGATACCTAGAGCAAAAACATTAGGCTAATATTTCTTTTTTTTCTGTTTTCTTTTATTTTATTTGGCTATCATTTTGTATAGGCTCTTTTCAGATCATGATAAATTTTGCAAGACGGGATTTAGTTGATAGTGGTACCAAAGGAAATATTTAATTTAATAATCTTTGATCACGAAACCACTTCCTTTTCTGTGGTATTGAAACTTAATTAGGTTTATTGTCATCAAGATCTCTTGCTGTAGCACTGTTTTCCTTTGAAATTTATCACGTTCAAACCCTCTAGATAATGCCAAAAGGTAATGGCTTTAAACTGAAAGAGGGTATGCTTTGATTAGATATTAAAAAGAAGTCATCTGCAATGGGAGTGATGGCCCAAAGAAGTAGTGGATGCCCCATCCTTGGAAGAGTTCAAGATCGGCTTGGATGGGGCTTTGAGCAATCTGGCTTGTGGAAGGTGTCCCTGGTCCATCCAACCTGGCCTACTGTAGCTTCTCTCAGGGGAATTTTTAATTACACTTTCCCTTCTTCCATAAGCCTTTGCCAGTTCCAAGAGTGAATTTTCCCTCTGAGGCAGACTGTGATAAAAAATCCCTAACCACCTCATCCAGGCAGCAAGCAGAGAAACTGCCAAGGGCCTCAGCTGTCAGCCCATAATTAGCATTTGTTTAACCTATATGTTATTTACACACTTGTTATGGACAGCTTCTCCAGGAACACAGTCCTTTGACCTTCCCAGCTGGGACTGGAAGCAGGGAGTTCAGTGTCAGGGCTGATGCAGGGTGGGAGCTCCCTGCAGAGGTGTGGCTTGCCTTGTGCAGACTTTCTGCAGCAAAATGAGGGGAAAGGCTGCTTTTTGGCTGTGTTTCACAACTACTCACAGACTTTGGAAAGTTTGCACATGAAAAATATTAGAAAATCCAAGCTCTGAAGTATCAACTGATTCTTGGAAATCACTGAAATACTTTGTTTCTGGTTTTTTTTTGGGTTTTGTGCTTGTTTTTTTGGTCAGGGAGGCAAGGGTTTTTGGCAGACTGAAATTTTTCTTTATGGAACCTCACCTGTTCTCATAGCATCTAATCCATGAACCACAAAAAGCAACTGGAAAATGCTACTACAGTTTTGTCAGGCTTCTGACTGGGCCCTTCACCTTGAGCTGGGCGTGTCTATACACAACACGGTTTGGTGCTGGCAGCACATGCAGAAGGGGTCACAGAAATGAAATCTAACCCCAGTTCTAGGTCCAAAAATCCTGTGCTACACAAGATTGGGCAGGGGATAAAGCAAAGGACCCCCTTCACATTAGGTAGGGATAGTACTTTCCTACTCAAAAGAGGTGCTCTGAGGATGAACAGTTCCTCAGATGTCTTGTCTGTGAGCAGGGCTGTGAGTGCCACTAGAACAGTTCCTCAGATGTCTTGTCTGTGAGTGTCACTGTCAACACTGAAAGGCTGAGGTAGAGGGACTAGAATTCCATAACCTCATCCATGGACACATGGAGATCAGCCCTGATATATTAAATTTGTGGTACACAGACTTCAAAATCAGATTTTTTGCTCTCACATTTTTTCAAAAATAGTTGGCTTAAGTAAACTTACATTTTTTATATATCTAATTTCACTAATTACGTGTGGTAAAGATTTATTCTAGAGGCAGGTTTGCAAGACTGTCTGTAATATACTAAATATAATAATCTCCCTGCTTTGTTAATATGTAACAATTAAGTTAAAGCTGTAAGAAATTGCTCTTATTTATGAACAAGTTCTCTCTTGCCTGTACAGGTTTGGAGGTTTTGTTTGGTTGGTTTAATTTTTAAGAGGTATAATATGGCAATCCTTGCTCTTGCTAATTCCATTCTGAAATTGCTGTTGTGATAAAAAATCCCAATCTAACTAACCCAACCTAATCACCCAAGTGTTTTACCCAGCACCTTATGCGTTGGGTTGTCAAAACTGGATGTGTTTCTCTCCCTTGACTGCATTCCTTCGAAAAGGACAAGTCAGCACAAGGTGGTGCTAAATAGCACACCATTAATCTTTTTCTAATATACAGCCCTGAAGGGAGCTTTGGGAAAAGGCAGTTAAAGGATCTTTTTTTAACTGCCTGATAAAAGTTTCTTTATTTTTATTAGTTAATTTATTTACTTGTCTGTCATGACTGGGAGACTTTTCCCAGTAAAGCCTGCCCACTTTGGCTGTCAAGGATGACAGCCAAAACCTCTGAGAGGTGCGGGCCCCCAGTCTTTGGATAAATGAAGTAATGGCATTTTAAGCTTTCCTTACAGGAAAGTGTAACCATTATCTACTTATTTTTAAGTGGATGGTGGTATTTTTTCACCTCTGTTCCGCAGATCTTTGGGTTTTGCGAGTAGTTTCTGAGAAAATCTGTACATCGTGTGCTGTGGGCTGAAGTTACAGGGTTCTGTATTTCATTTGGACAAATTGCTAAGGAGAGGTGCAAATGCAAAATGGGTGGAGAAAACTGGAATGCCTGAGCAGATTCAGGGCTGGCAAGTCCAAGGAGGATGGGCGCCCCTTCACCCAAGAGCTGTTCTGTTCTGTGTGCTGCTGCTCTGCCAGAAGGGAGGAGGGATGCAGTGTTTGACGGGCTGCTGACCTCTTTGCTTTGTCCACAAGAAGAAGCACTAACTATTTTGTTTTCTTGGCACCAAATCACCTCTTCTGAGAAAATGCTCCTGTCATGCAAAGGAAGGGACGGACATCTTTAAATACTCTATATTTTAGGGGAAGACAAAATGAAAAGATCTTTCTAAAAAACCCCAACAACCAAATTTTGTTTTTGCTAGTAAACACAAATTGGATCAGCTGGAGTCAACTAGCCAGAGTACTGCACTTGCTGATGCTGTGTTTCTCAAAGAATCTTGACCCCACAGATATTTGGCAGCACTTTAACATTGTATCTGCCTCAGAGACTTCCTTTCATGTCTTTTGCCCTTTAAAACGTGTTATAGGTAGGAAAGGTCTCTGGGAAAGCCTGGAACATTATTTCTTTTGCAAAACAACATAAGTTTCAGAGAGGTTCTATTTCTTTCCCATCATTTAAATCCCATTGCCAGAGAGGGCTTCCTAAGGAACTAGGGGAGCAGTTATTAGGCTTCCTAGAGAGGTGGTTGATACCCCAAGCCTGTCAGTGTTTGAGAGGAATTTGGACAATGCCCTTAACAACATGCTCTGACTTGCATGTTGAGAGGATGATTGCTGTAGGTCCCTCCCAATGGAAATATTCCATTCCATTCCATTCCATTCCATTCCATTCCATTCCATTCCATTCCATTCCATTCCATTTCATATAATGAAATGCTAACTTTCTCTCTTAATTTGTTTGGACAGGAGTTAAACTAATGAGTTAGAGGAGGTTGGCTCTATTCTCTCTTATGTGGACATATCTTAGTTAATATATACTAATATAATAATATTAGCAGAACTGAGGTTTGAAATCCAGGATGAGTAGCTCCATAGTTCTTATAACCTAATTTTCCACCAGTGGCATCAGATCTCTAAAACACATTTGTAACTGTAGTAACATATTTTCTGTTGGAAACAAAGTGCAAATCATGACTTGTTCTTCCTGCATGCCACTGAAACTCCATTTCATTAAGAGACATTAATTTGATTGAGAATTAATGCTTTATCTATTGACTCTTTACCAGGCTTGACAATGTTGTTGTATGTTAGCATTCTAAATCATGTTTTATAACTATTCATAAGCATTTTCATCAGAAGATGAGTCTGGACAACTCATTAGGATCTGAAACATCCAAATTTATGGTGCAGTTCTTTAGGTGATCGTGGTATGAGCTGTTGGAACAAAATTTGGCAGGCATCAAGAGATTAGACATGTTTATATAGTGGGAACATTGAATTAGCTTTGGATAAGTACCTGGACTTCAGAATATAGTTCAGTGACTGTCTGGAGTAAGCAAGACATTCCTTCTTCAGATAGGTTATCCCACAAGTTTTTACTGGATAGATGGATCAGAAGTCTGCTCTGATATGGCAAACCTTGCTTTGTATGTTTTAAACATCAAGTGCAGAAAAGATCTGGAAACACAAAGTGGCATTTCCAAGGGTGAGATCCGATACTCCTCATGTGTGTATTTAGTTTCAGCCAGGAGTCTGAGTGGCTGAAAATCAGACATTATTAGACAATGTAGTGGGGTTCAAGGGGGTGGTGGTGGTGGCATTTTTTGTTTGTTTGTTTTGTTGTTGTTTTTTTTTTTTGTTATTTTGAGTTTTTTTCTTGTGAAGAACATGAATTCATATACCAATAATCTTCCTTTTTCTTATGATCTGTCCAGTTTCTCAGATGTGAGTCTGTGGATTCTGTAGCTTTGCAAATCCTAGACTGGTGACTTTTTATTTGTCCTCCATCCCCTACCTCAGTTCATTTATCACCCATTTCGACCATTAGCAGTAAATTGCTTTCTTGTTCACCTAAGGTAGACAAAGAAATCTACTTTCAGCACCAACATTAACTTGGTGTAGAAAGTAGATACATTTCTATTTGGGAAGGCAAGAGGGAACATGTGAGGAACCAGCCCAGTTTCTTTGTTAATGGAATGTTTCTAGGAACTCTTTCATAAGGCAGCTTTGCAGTTACTGAATTGGCACTGAAAGCAAGTAAAAAAGACAAAACAAATCAAACCCCAAAAAACTAACACCTTTATAGATAATGATTCTCTAGCTACCAGGAGAGGCTCAACAGAGAAAAAGCAGATGGTGAAGTAGAAATAAAATTGATTTCTACTGATCTCACTGCTCCTGTCAATACTATTGCACTGCTACTTGTTTGTGCCAGTGGGAGAGAGAAATTTGTGTTGCTGAACACCATAGCAGGGTGAAGAGCTTCAGAAGTGCTCTGTAAAAATTGAGAATGAGTTTACCTTGTTCCCTAACCTGGTCCTTCCAATTGACTAGTGAGAGATTTTGTTTGATGTTGTAACTATTCTCATTTAGCACAGCTGAGTCATTGGTTTCTTTCCTCTGCTTTATATCTTGTAATTATAGGGCTGCATACAAAGGTGTGAGCCTTTGGCATCTACACTGCCGCAAGCGATTAAAGTGCTGAAAGAGGAGACATTTTCCTCATTTTGTAATATCACTGCCTTCAATGAGTGCTATAAATCATTTGGTCCTTATGCTGATTTTCCTTTGGCCTTCTGGTGTTGTCCCTCCTGCAGTCTGGAATGAATGCCGCTATGAAGCACAGTTTGTTTCTGAGAAAATCATGCTGGCATTTGTAGCTTGAGCTCCCCTGGAGGATACAGCATATTCATGTACAGAGAGGCCTAGTGCTTCACTTGCTGGAAAACTGTCAGTACTCTCTGGAGTGTTAGTAGCTTAAGTTACAAGTGACTGCATCTGTCAGGCTTCCAGCCTCTTATTCCACTAGGATATAAGAATTTGACATTTTGATTTTTTGTTTAATGAAAGCATTCTCTTACCTATAGCTCAGCTGTTCTGATATTTAAAAAAGAAAAAAAAATATATATTTTGGAAACCAGAGATCTTGACTGTATAGGAACATTGTTTTCCATCCATCCAACAGTGTGGCGCCAAGCAATTAGAAAGAAGAGTAGCATTGGCCTTCACACTGTGTTACAGTGAGCAAAACATGACCAAATATTAAACATAATTTGTGCCCATAATCTTTGATTCAGATCCCAATTTGAACAACTTCCACTATTAGAGGTGCTTACACTGAGTCTTGGGTTCAGTCTAGGGTAAATGGATGGATCATTTGCGTGTGTGGTTTGCAAATGGGCTTGGGTTTGAGTCCATTTCCTCAAGACGGACATGGCCCTTTGCGTATAATTGTTCTGGCATACTGCTGCTCTGCAGTGTGCTTTGGTGTCTGCCGGATCTTGAGAAACTTTTCTGGGTGGCTGCACAGTTCAGCTGTGTCTGAGCAGGGCTGCAGACACTGCTCCGCTGAGTGCTCCCCTCTGAGATCTTAGGGGAGAAATGGGCTGAGCTCTTGCAGACTGAACATAGCAACTGATGCAGCTCTTGCTATGCACCCTGCACTGGAGTCTCCAGGGTCAGCTGACAGCAAGAGAAACCCTTGGAAGCACGAGGTCTTCAGGAGCCATGGGGACGGGTGTGGTGCAATGAGTAACGGTATGTAATGCATGTGCAAGGGGCCTCTGGAAAATACCTGAGAGCACCAGAGATAACAGCAGGAACTCTGTATTTATCTCTGAGCTGGAAAGAGTTGCTCATTCAGTTCACTATCCGGTTCTAGCAGAGCCAACATCTGAGAAAGATATATGCCAGGTCAGACAGATAGCTAACCTGCCTTTCAGAAAGTTCCTCCTCCTGGCTGTTTCATTAGTTTGTGAGCTAAGGTAAGAATAATATATATCTTTAACCTTTTCAAAAAGAGCTTTGGATGTTCTTATTATCTGTATGAATGTCTAATTTCACTTTTATTGCGGGCCAATGCTTGAATGCATCACACAGCAATGACTCACATGGCATAATGGTATGTCATGTAAAAGGCACCCCTGTAAAATGTATTTCTTTTCTGTTTCACTACTTGTGGTTTTTCTTCTTATGTTTATGGAAGACTTGTTTGCATGAGACTTTTTTCAAAATTTATTTCTCAGAAAGAGACCAGTTTCACATGGAGGTCCGGATTCTGATTCTACAGGCATGCAGTTTAGAAGCAGTAGCATTACATGAGAAATGGCACACAGTCTACAAAAATGTGCATTATGGCTTTCTGTTACAGCTGCAGGAAGAAGAAAAAAAATACAGGGAGTTGCAAAAGTCCCTTTAAATACTGCATGGTCTCTTGATTTGGGAAGATCTTTGATTTATTTTTTTTTAATTTTCACTGAGTTTTTAGGCTATGAGAAAGTTTTTGGTTTTTTAAAAATCTTTAATGTAGAAAAAACTGTAGCAGGCTTTGAACCAGCCAGAGTTTTTGAAAGTAGCTGGGAAGCTGACACTCCTTTTCAGTAACTAATGGGCATTGCTCTTGTGCTCAGTTATTATCATGTTAACTGGTCTTGCCTCTGTCTCTTGTGCTCCATGGTGGTGTGTGTGAGTGTGTTAACCAAGAAAACTCACAAGAACAGTTGAGCAAGACAGTGGTTTCTATTTTTCATAAGAGGAGTGGCTTTTCTCTGTTTTTTTTTTTTGTTGGTTTTTTTTTCATACAAAATATTTCTCTCATTCTTTGAGGAAGATTGCATTCTTCAAATTCCTCAGAAATCCCTTCAAATGACTCTGCTTCTGCCTGGTAGAAGTCATCTTCACAGGAGCTTCAGCTCTGTTGGCTGGCAAAGAGGCTGGTACACACAAAGGAGCCTACTTAAGCTTCCTGAACTCAACAGAATGTTTCTTCATTTACAATAGCAGTTTCTGGACATGATTACTCTTGCCTGATGGACTTTTCAGAATGGAAGAAAATCTATTAATAAGTTTTTCAAGAGTTTGTTAAAATGTTATATTAAGACTAATTTAGTTTGCAGAGGGTGTATCAGAAAGTGAAAATATCCCTGAGGTAAGGTCACAAAAGGGCTTACAAGGGTAACACAGTAAATGGAAGTAGCAGGTTATATTGACAGATGCAGTTCCTAGCAGATTAAATACTGTGGAAAACTGAGAAACTGCTTCCAAAATTTTATGTGCTATTTTGAACTTCTCTCATTAATTTATTATAGAATTAATTTACTTCAGTGAAACTCATCTTATTTAGACCAGCTGGGGGTGGGGTCTACCATATGCTGTTGGGGAGAAGCAGGAGCGCATTTGAGGATGTTTGGGAAAAGTTTTCAAGTTATTCTTGTTGCAAGTGTGAACAAATGTCTGTGCCTGAAGAAAGTAATCAAATTACCTTAACCAATGGCACTTCTTTATTTCATGTGTATTTAATAACTATGTATTTAATGCATGACGTTCACCACATATAAACCCAAAAACAATTGAAGGATTTATGTTGAACTTAAAAGCGAACTGAAGGCTTTTCTTCTTCCAGTGCCCTTGAATAATTTTTACCTCTTTTCTGTCTGCACAAGTGCAATTGACTGAAGGATACTATTGTGCTGGAACACTGTGAAATAAGGGGGAAAAAAAGCACACCAATACTGTCAAAACTGAGAAGATTTCCGTAGCAATTGAATGAGTGTGAATTTAGTTCACTGACTTTAAACTAAAGGCTGAGTGAGTTTTCTGCTGATAGGGTTTGAAGGGCAGACTGGCAATATGGTGTATTTCTTCCTCATGCTTTACTGATGGAAACCATTATGAATTCATATGGAACCATAATTGAAACCCCATGATTTCTAATATTTTAATTTTGTCTTCATAAAGCATATAATCTATTATTTCTTCTCTCAGTATGACACTATATATACTTTCTCCAATACTATGAAAATACAGACAGGTCCCTGCATATAGTGGGGTATTTATTTTCTAGCCTCCAACAGCCTTCTCTTTCCATGCCTCAGGAGCCCTAACTCTGCAATTTTCTTTCTGTACATTTTCATCTCTTCCAGTGAGCATTCATTCCTACCACAATGTCCTCCCAAATTAATTCCCATCACATTGTCCTCCTAAATTATTTCCCTTAATAGTATGTTCTTCACTGCTGAATGCCACTAGTGCACCTCAGCTATTCAGCAAGCTGTCATACCAGGTGGATAGAAAAAGGAGTTGCTAGGAAAGGGATTTTCCTTGCTTTGTGCTACAAGCTGAATATAGGACTGCAATAGTCCATTGATTTAGACAGAGCAAGGAACGTCCTTTCTGTGCACCACACAAAACCTCCATTTTTTAGTGTGCTATGACAAACTCAATATAAAAACCAAGAAGTCATAAAAATGTCTTGAATGGGTCTCAAGGATGCAGCAGCCAAAGGAAAGAAATCATAGACAATTGAATTTAACGTGTGAATGAGTGAGTTACCCAATAATGAATTTTATGTAAATATCAAAAATTTTAAGAGAAACGAAATGGCTTCATTTGTACACCCTTGCTTCTTTTCTTGTTTAAAATAATAATAGTAATACTCCTGGTAGCAGTGAAATAATTTAACTCCACTATATGAAATGTAATGTGCATTATGATTTATTTTTCTGGCTGCCTTCTATGGACAGCTTTGCCTAAATTCTGTAGAGCTGAAGGCAGTGGATAGTGGCATGAAGCCATGGAACATTAGTTAATGTAGCAAAACAGAAATGCAGGAGTTATTGTAAGTACTGAAAATCTTGGAGAAAAAGGAAAGTAGCTGAAGAGAAAAGCTGAAATAGCCACTATAACAACTTGATAAGCCTAATGTGTGGATTGGCCTGAACAATGGAATGGGAGCTAAGTTTGGCCACACACACAAATGTGATTTGTGCTATGGAATTACGTGTACATGGAGGGATTTCAGGAAAAGTTGGTAGGTTGAAACTGAATGTGCAAGTCCTCCTGGCACAGATCACCTGATCAGCCATGAAATTCCAGGGAAAGACCTCCTTTATTTTTCCTAGTCTCACATTTTTTTTTGATATTTCAAAAGTAATTGATAATAAAGTGCTCTCATAATCATCATCTTTCCTCAATGTTTCCTGGAATGTCTCTCCCTCTTTGATTTTGGCTCTTGTCAACACTACTACCATTTCTTTTCGCCCATCACAGGACAAAGTGCATTTTCACCACCTTTATCCCCCGGAATTATTTAAAAACGGGCTGCCTCTGAAAACATCTGGCTGTGTTTTAGCATGCTGTTTATCAAACTTGCGTACTATTAGGCAAGTACAGAATTATGAGTAAGCCATACCAAAATATGAGCAAAATAGTCATGCTCATAGAGCATAAAAAGAAACAAGCAAAAATGTATTTCATTGGAAACTCATAATTTTTCCTTGAAGAGTCATTATGTAGAAGTATGTTTGGCTTTATATATATATGCTCAATATTAGTTTGATTTAGGGGAAGAAGAGAGGAAGAATGGGCAACTCTTTCATCTCTGCTGCTCTTATGATCTCAGTTTCAGTGTTTGAGTAATTCCTAATTTGTGCAGACAGCAGATGTAGGCTCTGGGGTTCTCTGGTTTATCAGTTTCCAAGAACTGGCTTAAGAAACCTTTTTTAAAAGTTCAAAGAGCAATGTTTTGAAACTATCTCTGGGATACATTGTATTCTAAAAGAAATAATTTCCATGTCCTTTGAGGTTTGGTGCTCAGTTCTGTTTCACTCTAGATGAATTACAGTGTAGGAAGGCAAGAAAGGAAGGTGTTAGTATTTAATCCTACTCCTATTTTAAAAAAGTCGTTTAGAAAGGATCAAAGTTATTTTCATGCTCTACTGAAGACTAGCTAAAAGATAATCCTCCCTTGTTTTTGACTCTGTCCATGATTATGGATGCATTATGGACATTCATACTGCAAATGCAGCTCTCATTGAAAGTTCTGATGTGAACACAATATGGGCTCGTAGGTGTTTACATTCAGAGCTGTACAGGGTCTATCTTGCTTCTTGGTTATGACAGCTGGTTTCAGTTTTTGAGGTGTGTTCACTGTTTCCAATGGACACTACATTGCATTAAGTAGGTACGTAATGTCTTCAGAACGCTGAGGACCTGCCAGACTGTAAGATACGTTCATTGCTCAGACCTTCTATCATGAGTAGCTATTTTTCATTAGTTGCTCTGAAATTTGGTGAAAATAGATGAAAATATAGCCATAGGTGAATTTTGGTCATTTTTGAGGAGACTTGACTTTGCTTTTAATTGACTTTTCCTTTTTACATTGCAGATTTTATTAAATGAAGACATGATGGATGCACAGATTATAAAACACTTTGTAGTGAGAGGTCTATCCAGTCTGCACTTCAAGGGTTTGTGGTTTTTTTGCTGAGTTTGTTGGGTTTAGTTTCTTTCTCTGTCATGTATACTCACATCCATTATGTTGAATAATATTCCTGCTGTCCACTGAACCATCTCAGACCTGTAATTAAAGTGTGCTCTCTGCAGCTTCCTTAGGCTGAAATCAGACCTAGAGCTAGCTACAGCTTCTCTGTAGCATCCTTCCAGTTAGAGCACAAACAGCACACGTCATTGCTGGACACCGAGCAGAGAACAGAGCATAGTTCACACCCACACTCATCTCTTGGATGACCTTGCAGCTCTTGGTGGGGGAATGTATCCAAGTTTCTTATCACCACATGGAGAGCTGGAGGGAGAACAGGAAGAGAAGCATCTGTTTCTCTCCTGTTAGAATACTGGCTCTAGAGTTAGGGGCAAGCTAGAGAGCTTCAGAGCTTATTAGCACTTCCAAATGTTTAATTTCCAAGTCTTACAGCTAATGGCCCATGCATGTCCCATCCTTTGCTGCTTATGGACAAAGACAGGCTTGAATAAATGCTCTGTAGTAATCTGGGAAAAGGGGAATGAAGAGAAAACTTGTTATCCCAATTAACATGTCATTAGACTGACTATTAGCTTTAATATTGCCCTAGTAATGTTTGGGATGAAAATTTATTACTTCCTATCATTTACTGATCACACCATCATTTACTGATCACATCCAAGAACCAGCTAGCATAGGCCTCCTCACCTGGGAAAAGTAATAGCGAACAGGAAGAGAAGCATCTGTTTCTCTCCTGTTAGAATACTGGCTCTAGAGTTAGGGGCAAGCTAGAGAGCTTCAGAGCTTATTAGCACTTCCAAATGTTTAATTTCCAAGTCTTACAGCTAATGGCCCATGCATGTCCCATCCTTTGCTGCTTATGGACAAAGACAGGCTTGAATAAATGCTCTGTAGTAATCTGGGAAAAGGGGAATGAAGAGAAAACTTGTTATCCCAATTAACATGTCATTAGACTGACTATTAGCTTTAATATTGCCCTAGTAATGTTTGGGATGAAAATTTATTACTTCCTATCATTTACTGATCACCCCATCATTTACTGATCACATCCAAGAACCAGCTAGCATAGGCCTCATCACCTGGGAAAGTAATAGCTCTGTCTGCTGTTTCCTTGAAATCCAGGTGGAAGATGGAAAGTGCAAATATTACTAGGTGTAATGGTTGATTTAGCCTCCAATTTTATAGTTATACTGAGGAGAGCTACTTTAACCCCTCCTAAACCATTAAGTGTGCAGCTCTCTGGCACAGGGCATGTCCTGACTTAGTTCCTTAATGTGAGCTTTCAACAGCTTTTATATTCAAATTAGTTTTCTTTACAAGTTTTAGGGTCCTCTCAAGTTCCCTTTTCAGCCAAGCACTCAGGCAGAATGACACTGTTCATATTTCTTTATAAGAATCTCAAGACAACACAAATTTTATTTTAAATCTTAAGTGTTCCTCACACTGCCCTATTTTTTGCTACTTCTATACATTCAAATACTATAGAGATGTGTTAATTGACATTTTTTTTCTAATGAGAAGCAGCCTAACTTTTTTAAAAATAATTCTTCAACTGTCTTGTACAATATACTGGCTTTAATTCACAATCAGATGAAAAATATAATGCATTTTTAGTGATAATTCATTAGATGTATGTTTCCACTTTACACTTTTGTACAGTGAGAATATGAATGCTTTTGATGCATTTATTTCACAGAGCAGTCACATCACTCTCATATCTTACACGCCACTTCAGATCCTCATCTGAGCAATGCTGCTCTCAAGCAATGCTTTCCAATCCACAGAATGTGGGCAATGGGCCCAACATTACTCATGGTACATTTGTTCCTATAGATTTTAATTTCTTTAACATGACATGAGATCAGAGTGGCACGTGTCCTCTAAAAGCAGCACAGACACTCTTAGTGATACTTTTATATACCTCTCATAGTTTACATATACTTTCCTATCTACTCTGGAATATTGATTATATTTTCCAAGGAAACTTTTGGACTGCTCAGATACAGTCTAAAGAAACCATATACCTTAAAGGGTATTCTGCATAAAAAGATCACTGTATATTTATGGGTGCCTTTATCACCTCTTTGATTCATTAGGCATGAAAAAATTTCCTATAAAGAAAAAAAAAATCAAGTATTAAAACATTTATTGCTTCAGTTGAAAACACTTTGAAAAAAAGGTCTTTATATATATATATATGTGTGTGTGTGTGTGTGTGTGTGTGTGTGTGTGTGTATATATATATTTATGGTCTATAATATCTGATAGAGTTTATAAATTTATTTCCTACAGTGATCATGGGTGGATACAAACCCTATGGTGTCATTTGCTTGGCTGCAATTTCTGGAAAAATTATCTTATTTAACTCTTCTTTTAGTACTTGATTTCCCTCTTGTCATTACCTGGTACTATTCTATGCTGTATCTATCTATATCTAGATAATCTATATCTAAATCTATATCTAATCTATATCTCTATATCTATATCTATCTATATCATCTACATCTATACCTATATCTCTCTATATCTATCCATATATCTATCATCTGTGACTTTTCACTAAGAAAGAAAGATTTTCCACTTTTTTCTTGTGTTTCTGCTATCATCTTTGTCTGTGTTACTCTCATCATGATGGCATTGTCAAGTTCTTGCAAGCAGTGTAATCAGTTATTATTATTCCTTCTGTTTTCACAGAGTCTGGTTTCTGCTATTTGTCACAGCATGCAGGGGTTTTTTTGACTTTGTTGCTTTTTTCTCTGAACTCTAATTCTGAGCTCTGTGTATTTTTCTGTCTCAAGTCGCTTTCCTTTTAGCATGATGGGTTATTTATCACATACCTATAAAGTAGTCCACCATAAAACACTTTTCATTAGCAACAGAGGAGATTGAGAGCGACCTCATCAATGTCCATAAATATCTGAAGGGAAGATGTCAAGAGGCTGGAGCCAGGCTCTTCTTGCTGATGCCAAGCAACAGGACAAGAGGCAACAGGCAGAAACTGATGCACAGGAAATTTCACCTGAACATGAGGAAGAACTTCTTTACTGTGTGGGTGACCATGCACTGGAACAGATTGTCCAGAGCAGGGGTGGAAGTCTCCCTCACTGGAGATATTCAAGAACTGTCTGGACACAATCCTGTGCCATGTGCTCTAGGATGGCTCTGCTTGAGCAGGGAGGTTGGACCAGATGCCCCACTACAGTCTCTTCCAACCTGACCCGTTCTGTGATTCTGTGGTTCTGTCTCCCTTAGGTTACCATTTCCAATTTGTTCCCTGGTTGTCAGGTAGAGACTCTCCTTTCCCAGTTATTATTTGCACAGATGGCAAGTGCCCAGACTGGACAGTGAGACATGTTCAGTATTCATTTTTGGTGAGAGAATTAATTTTTTTAGTTTTACCTTCAGAACCATAGGCCATTTCCAAATCCCAAGGAGCCTGGCAGAGGCTGGTTAAAGTGAGCTCTGCCTTCTGACTGTCTCTCTGACCCTATGACACAGCAACATCCAAGTGCCACAGCAGTGCAGGTCAAGTGGCTTTAGCGGCCAACTTACAGGTACAGTTTCCCCAGATGCACCAGGAAAACAGCAAACACAATGTGTTTCTGGTTGTGTGACCAGAAATAGATTTTTTCCATAGGCCAATTTAGGCTTTTTTGACTGTTTCAAGCAATAGGGTATGTAAAGTCTTTCTGTAACTGACTCCGGTGAAGCTTGACTCTTCCTTCCTCCTGACCTCCTTTTGACTTTTTCAGCTATGATGAATGAGTCAGGGTCTGAGGGTGGTGATCCAGGCACAGCTTTTCTTGTGTTGCTGCCAGAGGATGTTTTCAGAAGGAGAACCAAACACACCATCCTTTAGGAGTTTCCTTCTTGCCCTCCTTTTCATTTATTTAATAATGTTCAAATATTACAACATAAAATACTGCCATATGTCAGAGCTTGTCTTGTTGCTTGGCAGCATTCAGGCAACAGATTATGATAAATTATAGAGAAATAAGCCTCTTTCTTAGAAAGCTAGGATAGATCTGTCCTGTGCTGTTGTGTCCTGATGTGTGTACATAATCTGTTACACACCTCTGGAAGAGTTCAGAAGATTAATGCTCTAATATAGCCCTACCCAGAAATAAAATTGTAATTATATCCTGTTGGCTACAAAGTGGGTCTAAAAAGTCCTCAAAGCTTTCCCTCAGCTGATGGAAACAAAGAGTTACCAAAAACAGAGAGAGAAAAAAAGTGTTTCTTTGGGTCATGTGCTCATCATCAAAAGGGGAAAGAGACAGAGACTCCAAAGAAAGCCTTTCAGGTTTTGTAATCATCCTCCTGACCCTTCAACTAGAGGCACTTAACATCTGCTGGGATAAATGGTTATAAAACCAGGAAGAAATTAGTGAATTTTTTTTATATTGTCCTATTTTATTCCCAGGACTACTTTCTGATGTTGTGGAGTGCTCTGTACAACCTCCAGTAGCACTTGAAAGTATGTCAAAGCCAATAAAGCTTTATGATTTCAGCTAAACCCCAGACTTTTGAGCAAAAAAAAGAGAATTCAGGGATTATTTCTATCTGCACCTACTAAAGCTTTTGGCATGATGTGAGGTGGGCAGAAAGAGGCAACATTTTCTTGAGGTGCCACAACCTAAACCTGTTCATCTGAGCTTCTTGAGTCCTTAGGCTCCTCTCTCTTCTCTGCATTCATAGCTCATGAGGTAGTTACATCTGAACTTCACCCTACTTCTCCCTATTCCTCCTCTCCCATAGGACAGTGGGACAGAGCCAGAAGTGATGCTGAAATGATGAAAGGTGGAAGTTTTCCATACATGGATGAGGAGAAATGGACTAGGAAAAAGTCTTCTTCCTTAAGTTTTGAAGATAAGAGTCTTTCAAGATGTGGCCATGGGAAAAGTCAAGGCAGTCCAAGAGAATATGAATTTGTGGGTGGTAAGAAAAGATTGTATGTAACTTGAGTTACAAGCTTGTGCTCACATTTTAACGCATAGGAAAGTGTAAGCACGTAAGTGCTTACACTGAATATTTATTGATGTAGAGAGATAGATAATGTTGAAAACCTCTACGTATACTTATTTTCTTTCTTATTTTCTTTATTACCTTTAATAAAAAACCTATTTGAAATGATACTTTACAGAGTCTGAGTGACTTTCTTACCAGGATAATAGAGGACCTGGTGTAAGAACAGTGCCCCTTAGGATCAAGAAAATGACAGGTTTTTAAAACAATGAACTGTGTCTGAGGAATAAAGATTAATCCAAATTTTGTCTTTCTTTTCATAGAAAACATTTTGTTTTGATTCAGATAGAGAACTGCAACACAGAGTCTTTAATCTATTATAATCAGTAAGGTTAAAAATTTTTGATTGATGGACTCACTTTTGCTATAAAGTTCAGATAAGGTAGATCAGCTCCTGATATGGAAAAAAACCAGTCTGAGCATTGTTTGCCTGGCTCATTCCTGTGCCTCCTTAGTTGCATGAAAACATAGCTATAAGTCACAGTTTCTCTCCCACTGGCATCCTCTGCTCACAAGGGGCACTCAGGAGTTAGCTGTTAATGCTGACTTCCAGAGCATTTATACTTAAATAACAAAACTACTGGGAGAGTTAAGGAGGAAATTCAGCAGCTTGTTTCCACAGCTGTGATTCAAAACCTCAAAGACATTCATGCCCAGTGAATGAGGCTGCTGCAGACCAGCACTCTTTTCGTATCCTGTCAGCTTTCTATCACCTCATTAGTTTTACTGGGTTTTTAGTCAGAGGTCAGCAGTGTCCCTCTCCCATTTGTACACCTATGGAGGGAAACACTTGTTGAATTTTCCCAACAGTATGAGATTTCGTCTTGTGTTATACAAGTTATACAATAACTCCTTTGTGAAAGTCTTAGTTTGACTCTGCTTATTTTATTTCTCATATTTCCTCTTAGTCCTAGTCAGGACTATTCCTCTGTGGGCAGCTACTGGATACTTTTCTTTATAAAACTGATCCTATGTAAGAGGTGGGGTGCTTTTTCTGTTTTAAAGTATCTGCAACTGGTATATTCTGCTCTGTATGGCTGTGTTATGTTGTATTTCAACAAGATAGGGAAATGGGCCTGAAAAGATGTGCTCTTATCTGTAAATGGTACTTAGGGCTACATTTGTCTTAAGCACATGACTGTTCCCATCAAAGCTGTCTGTGTGTGTAAGTGCTTTATTAGGTCCTTGTAACAATAGCAAAATTTCTTTTGATATTAGGGCAAATGCATATTAAGAAAAAATTGTGCTGAATTCTTAATATTTACCATCCCCTAAAGACTGGAAATAAGTTTCTCATTTTTGGAAATGTACTTCCAAGGAGATGTTAGGTAAATTATTAATATTTTTGGAATCTGAAAGTCAGTTTTAAGTATTGGTGACAAGTGGGAGTAAAACCTTTGATAGTTCTTCCAGATTTGTATGCTATGAGTAATCTCCACTTCCACAGATTAAGAAAGATTTCCTTAGAAATTTCAGTTCCACAGAGGATGTTTTCTTTTGACCTATTATAATTAGTTCTGGGGAAACAGCATTTTTGTCTGTTAACTTGGAAAATTTTGTGACAGACAGCACTAAGCAGCAGATATCTGCTTACTGCTCCTTGCTTAGTGTTGTGTGCATAAACCCACATGTACAGAGAATGCATTTGCCATGCACAATGAGTAAAGACATTAGACGTGACAGAATGTATTTTAATATTTAGGAACATCAGCAATAGTGGAGAGGATCAATTGTGAGATACCTCTTACCTATCTTGAGGCATGTGAACCCACTTTTTCATAGCCTGCTCTGCATTTTGCCCCATAACATCTTACAAGAGGGTTGGCTATTGTAAGTAGGGATTTCTGAGAGTGGTGTTTATGCCTTCTTGTTTTCAGCTATGAAATGTAGAAAGCAGGTGATGTCTCAGCATGCTGTGGGAAAGCAGGCTGGAGGTGCATGGGACAGGGTTATCCTCCTGACTAAGCCCAGCAGATATTTCAAGGTCAAGTTGTGCAACCACAGGATGCTGAAGGGAAAGTTCACAGTGCCAGGGGTCAGCCAGAAGAGAGCTGTCAGAGCAGAACGCTTTCTGTTCCTGGACTGTGTTGTGGGATGAGGAGGGAAGATAAGATGCCATGACCTCACTAGCTGCCAGCCAGGTCATGGCAGTGACAAGGCAGGCGTCTGGGTCCCAGTGTGAAACAGCATTCATTCACCTTCAGTGTATGGTTCTATTGAATCATAGGGGCAGAAAAATCCATTCAAAGCTTTGCTGAGGTTCTGTGCATGGAGGACATGAAGGATAACCCGACTACAGTTTTCCACCCTGTATGGGTGAAAAATGTGCCCAAATTTCAGGCTGCAGAGCTGCCTCCCATGGAAGGAAAGACAATGCCACCAGCACTCCTATAAGTTTGCTGTTACACTGCACCTGATGCAGGTCATCTGCACGTCAGATATAATCTACTTGTCCTGTAAATCACCTACTGCTGGATGCCCTGGAGACACAGCATGAGTATGGTCAGGGTACTGGCATCCCTCTTCCTGTCCTGTGTGGAGATCCCTGGGAAAAGGAATATTATTATTATCATTAGCATTATCATTATTATAATTATTATTAATAATGCACAATAGTATTTTAATATATTATATTATACAATAGTAATATAAAATCCTTCCTTCATTGAGGGAGGTAATTTCTCTTGACAATTTGAATTTATTTGATGGGGATTATTTGTTGGTGATACTTCTGAGGATGAAAAGGATTCTTTTTTATTATGGATTTTGATAGCTCTCTATTGTCAATAGTGTCAGAGCCAATGTTAAACAAGCAAGTGATTTTTTTTTTTCATTTGGGAAGGATTTCTATTTCTTTACAGGATTAGTATTTTTCCACCTCCTAATGGTTATATTGTAGAGGTTGTGAGTAGAACGTAAATTTATTCCCGCACGTCTTCACCAAGAAACAAAATAGGAAAATATAGGAAAAAAAAAATCTCAAGTAAGTTGCTTGGTGTTTTCATGCTTTGTTTCTCCAGTTGGCTTGAACTGCATTAATCTTGTTGTTTTCAGGGGGTTTTGTGGCTACAGGCGTTCAAGGTGATAAATCATGAGAAAGCATAAGTAGTATCTTTTGGCTCACAGACAGGCTGATTCATGGTTGTGGTATGGAGTAGGTCAGGCTTTTCCCAACAAAACATAAACTGCCCATTACTGTAAACCTTAAATTTAAAAAATATCTTGGATACCTGTGGTATGGCCCTGTACTTTAGCTGTCTAATGACCAGTATGCAACAAATTCCAACTTTTCAAAAGTTTTTTTCACATGGGAGCAGGATCTTAAAATCTGGGATGTATAGCATTCATACAATAATAATAATGAGAAGTGCTAATTACTTGTTTTGAAAGTGAGATTACTCTTATTCCTGTGAGGGCTTCCTTTTCCCAAATGTATCAGTTCTTTTTGTTGCTGGAGCTGGGGAGGTTGGATGCGTATCTTATCGGTGTGAGTGCTTTCCTTCTGCCACACCTGCTGACCTTCCTCAGTCTGGATCCCTGACACCTGTGGGTCCCTGTTACTGTACTGAGCTGATGCTGAAGGCATAGTTTCATCATGAAGGAGTATAGAGCAAGGAGGAACTTGGACACAGATGTTTTTAAGTTGTCTAGTACAGTTTAGAGTAGAGAATGTGAGGGATAAGTGATAATCCATGAGTGCTGGAAGAAACATCTCTAACCACATTCTATAAGGTGTAGAGAAGGGAATGGGATGTCCTCAGCATGACCTTGTTTCACAAATCTCTGGAGGATGGATCATGGCTATTCCAGAGAGATTAAAAAAAGTACATGTTGCTTTTTCCAAGAACTGCTAGACCCTGGGACCAAAGGATGAATCACATCGTTTGTCATTTTCATTTTCATGCTATAAGGAAGTCGTGTGATCCCCTGGCCCAACGCTGCCACTAGCCACATGACTGGGTGGATGAAATCAGTATCTATGTTACCATTTTTCTGTACATCCTTATTGTTGCTATTTGTTTGGGTTTTTTTTCTTTACAACAGCTTTAGAAAACATTAGATTTTCATTGCTTGAAAAAACAAGCTCACTTTTTTGGCCTTCTACCAACTCTTTCACTATTCATCTTTTGGCTTTGGAAATCTGAAGTTTCTTAATATTATTGAGTATTTTCCACCCAAAATAAATTGATTGAGTCTACTGGTTGAATACATAGACTGGCATTGGATAGAGCAGCTTGGAAATAAAGTATATAGGAGACATATGAAGAGGCCTGCATGGTCAAAAAGCTAACGTAGCTGTGTATGTGGCCAGCAGGAACTGTTGTCAGCTTTGCTGGCAGATGTGATAACACAGAGGTAACTGGGCTGAAAACATGCAAATTGTCACTGTGAGCAAAGGTGAACCTGGAAAGAAACCATCAAGTTGTTTTTAGAGTATTGTCCAAGTCTCCAATACTCTTCCTTTGCTCTCCGCTGTACTAAGACTAAATACTGTCAGAGAATAAACTCAAGGGTCTCCTTCACAGTCCACAGGGTTCATGCAAAGGCTTAACAAAAGGCTTTGACAAAATAATGCATGTCCTATGTCTCTGCTGAATACCAGCCAACACTGAGAATGTTTATCTTCCTAGTAAACTTGATGTTTATCAGAGATCTGTTTATCTGGTCCCTGTGGCTTTGGGATGAGTGTCTATGCCTGATGGACTTCAGCTTGGCTTCTAATTCAAGCTCAGCCCTGCCTTGGGCCTTTCTCTGCTGAGGCCCAGTGACAAACCTGTCCCATTAGACATGGGCTGCACATGACTTGGCCTGAGCAAGGTGTTATGCTCATGGCATTGCCTGAGGTGTCTGACATGCTCATGGCCTGGCAGGACCACGTCACATTGTCACATCTCTGTGCTCTTCCCAGTGCTTGAGCATCACCAGATCAGTGTCTCACAAAGTCCAGTCTCACCTGGCCTCAACTTCACAGCCTTCAAACCTGTGTTTCCCCCCTTTCATGGCTGTAATGAAACCAGAAATCTCTGGGCTCTCCTTGGTGATAAACAGAAGTGCATAGATTTGTGGCATCTTGGCTGAAGCACTGAACTAAGAAGGTGGTTAACTTTTGGACATCTAAGCCTACACATTTTGTCTTTTAATTGCTTCCTGTGAAATGTACTTTAGAGGCAGGGAGGAAAGGAGCACAGCTCAGGACTCTCTTTTTCCCTCTGACGAGTAAAGTAGCAGAAAACAAAGTCTAGATCCACTGATAGGCTTCATAATAATTTTTATTCCTATAACTTTACCAAAAATAAAATATTTTTTCTGTCAAATTTCCCAGATTACCTGTCAGTGTTAGTCCAAATGAGTTTTGAAATAAGTTGTATATTGTATTTCAGGTATTTTTTACCCAATTTGTATGTAAAAATAATCAATGTAATTATTTAGGAGTGATGAGAAATGTTATCCATAACTAGACAAAATTTAGCTCTTACCCACTTTGTGGCAGAGGAAGTAACTCAGATAGTTGGACTACATTGCCTTGCTGGCTTCCTGTAGGAAAAAAAAGCTTTTCCTGGGCTCACTAACAGTATTTCACTTGCCAACATTCATCTGTAACAGAATTCCTCATGGTGAGACACACGCCCAGCCCCTGTGGTATTTAAGGTACTCTAAACCATGCAGCAGAGAAAGGCACAGAGATGCTTAAGTTCACATTGCTGGGGCTTTCTCCCTGTCCAGTGGCAGGTCTGCTGGGCCAGCACAGTGTTGCAGCTAAGATGAAAAGTGTCTGTGAAAGCCCTCATTAGCTCATGTGCTAGTGCTGCTGTGCTGCTCTGGGATCTGGGAGATTATCTCCATTATGTCCTAGTAGTGTTTCATGGATATTTCTACTCTTTCAGTGCTCGTTTCAGCATCAGCACACTGTCTTGTGCGATATGAAGACACCTACTGAGACAAGAGACACTTCAAAGGGAGGACAGCCACCACAGGGCTGCCTAGTGGAGCTGGGCAGCAAGGCAGCAGAGGTGACTTCTCTCTGCTGCCTGCCTGGGTAATACCACAGGCTGATCCATTAAGGGGAAAAGAACACCTAGATTAAAATATAACAGCAAGATCATTCTTGCAGGGCTGCCTAGTGGAGCTGGGCAGCAAGGCAGCAGAGGTGACTTCTCTCTGCTGCCTGCCTGGGTAATACCACAGGCTGCCACAGATCATTCTTACAAACCATTCCTGTGTTGAGATGTAGAATCTGGTATAGTGAGTGATTTAATATTGCAATGTTCCATTTTCCTGTGTCTAACATGTACAACATTTGGCATGCTTCGCTCAACAGTTCTGTGTTAGAAAATACCATCCATGTCTGTTTCCTCACTACTCTCCTTGTGTTCTGCCTGAAGACTGCAGAGCTTGCATCCAGCAGGCATTTCTTGATGGCTAGACACAGAGACTCCAAAATTCAGTTAATATTTGGGTCAGATTCTGATCTTTGTTCTGCTGATGTGAACTTGGAATAACTCTCTGTATTTCAATGATCCAGACTTGTACTTTCAGTGACAGAAAGTTTCTTGGGCTGGATTTCTGGCTGGGACAAATGGGTGTGCCTTTCTTGGACATGAGGAGCTACAGAGCTTGATGTAGATGAAGTTATGAATTTACTGAATATGCTGCTTTTACATTAGTAGGTATTAAAACTATGGTGTGTTTGGTATTTTGTAATTGGATTTGAAAGTCACAGCTGTGGAGTAGATTTCCATTGTGGTTACAGCCACTGAGCAGCTTTTAATTCACTGTCTGTAATGCAGCTGGCTGAGTAGACAAGAAAACACAGAGCTCCAGATGGGATGAAAGATCCACTTGAGAGAAGAGAAAAGGAACCTGCTTTGAGATCTGTACTTCTTCAAGCAGTGTCAGATATTCCTGAGCTACAGGCCTTGTGCTGCTGTCCCGGACTGCACTGAAGCACTGTTGAAATTTTATTTCTTTTCCCCTGGCATCCCCTGTTCTTATGAACAAGCAGTGGTTTCCTAGTGTACATATACATTTTTGCATAACATGAAAACCGTCCCAGTCTGTATTTTCCATTGCTGAAGGTATTTCTGTTATCTTTACCACATAAAAAGGGAAAGTGTTTTACATCCTTCTCTACATGTAAGACATATTAGCCCAAGGAAAGATGGTTGCGTGCTGGGAGGGCTTTTTCCTGTCTCTGACGTTAGGCAAGTCAATCAGAGCTTGATTTTCAAACAGATACTTTATACTTCTTGTTGTTACTAAGATCAACAGGTACAAGTAGTTCAGTAGTAGTTCCTTGCTATCCATCAAGTATTCTCCACCATTTTGATGAGAAAGGAGACCTTTCCTGGCTAACAGCGGTCATGACGGAGTGATTCATTTGCATCAGTTAACACCTGCTGCCAAAGGATATGCAATAGGATTAACAGAGAAGAACCAACTCTAGGAGCAGCAGGTTAATAAATTATTCTATTTTTGAGAACTTTTTCATAATTGCAAATAATTTCAAAACATTTATAAATTCTCTTTCTGACTTTGGACTAAGGACTTCACTGTACATTTGAGAAGCAATGTCAGTATGAGAAATGGTGTCCTAATTCTGACGACATGAAAGTTTATCCTCAAATCATTAGCAGTGCATTCATTAGCCATTTAAACCATTCATCGGGGTTTTTTATCCTCCAGGACCACTACTCCACTGAGCCAACATGACCAGCCTTCATCATGACAGCTTACTCTGGTCATATCAGGCATCATGTCTGGTTAATTTAGTGGAGTTCACTACACTCATACAGGACAAAGCTACATGAAAAAAATGGCTTTATTGGGTGAGGAATTCTCTGATGTGTTGGACTCAAAGAGTTATATTAAAGGGGTTCACAGAGTCACAGAACCACAGGAGGACTGAGGTTGGAAAAGACCTTTAAGATCATCTAGTCCAACCTATGACCTAACTTAACACCTCCTCATCAACTAAACCATGGCACTGAGTGCCACGTCCTGTCCTTTTCTAAGGGTTGGAAAAGACCTTTAAGATCATCTAGTCCAACCTATGACCTAACTTAACACCTCCTCATCAACTAAACCATGGCACTGAGTGCCATGTCCTGTCCTTTTCTAAACTCATCCAGGGATGGTGACTCCACCACCTCCCAGGGCAGACAATTCCATTGCCCAGTCACTCTTTGAATAATTTTTTTCTAACATTGAACCTAAACTTCCCATGGCACAGCTTCAGACTGTGGCCTCTTGTTCTGTCAGTTGCTGCCTGGGAGAAGAGACTTTCATCAAGCTCTTTGTTACTTGATGTGCAGCATGCGCCTCATTCAATTCAGTAAAGAGGCATAGCTCAGTGATCACTGATCATTACTTTCTTCCCAGCATCCTAGTCATTAATATTCTCCCTATTCATAGTAACAATGCTTAAAATGAGGTTGGAAAAGACCTTTAAGATCATCTAGTCCAACCTATGACCTAACTTAACACCTCCTCATCAACTAAACCATGGCACTGAGTGCCACGTCCTGTCCTTTTCTAAGCTCATCCTGGGATGGTGACTCCACCACCTCCCAGGGCAGACAATTCCATTGCCCAGTCACTCTTTGAATAATTTTTTTCTAACATTGAACCTAAACTTCCCATGGCACAGCTTCAGACTGTGTCCTCTTGTTCTGTCAGTTGCTGCCTGGGAAAAGAGACTTTCATCAAGCCCTTTGTTACTTGATGTGCAGCATGCGCCTCATTCAATCCAGTAAAGAGGCATAGCTCAGTGATCACTGATCATTACTTTCTTCCCAGCATCCTAGTCGTTAATATTCTCCCTATTCATAGTAACAATGCTTAAAATTTTGCAAATCTACCTTTTTTTTTGTGTGTGCGTGTGTGCGTGCGTGTGTGTGTGTGTGTGTGTGATATCAGAAGAAGAAACAAATCTACCTTTTTGTGTGTGTGTGTGTGTGTGTGTGTGTGTGTGTGTGTGTGAGATATCAGAAGAAGAATACCCCAGGTCTCATATTTAGTGACCTTTCTCTCAAAAAATCAAGCCTTACAACAAAGAGAAAGATTTTAAGCAATATGGTTTATCACATACCTTAGAAACTATTAATTTCACTGATGGCTGTTGTTCTCCTTGGTGTAAGAATCAATTTTATTCAGTAGTTTTTCAATGGGATTGACTTAATAGATAGAAATCAGACTATTACTTTTTCTCCCCCCAGGGGAGTTATTTTCCCTTTGTCTTAACTTTCAGTGGCTCAATTTAAAGGTAGAATTTATAGTCATAATTTCAACAGTGGTCTCTGTGAAGCATTAAAAAAGTTTTTAACAGTGGAAAGGCAATTGCTACCTGCTAAGTGAAATAAAGATAAAATTGAGGAAGGAAAGAAAATCTTGCACTACATTTGCTATTCAATTGTTGTTGAAGTGGGTATCAACTTGCCAGTTTCATGGGAGGTATGTGCTAACTGAGTTTTCATCTACTTTGCTGCAGCAATGACTTCCAGGCTTTTATGATTTATTTCTTGAAATCTTATTGTTTTAGAAAAACAATTTTAGTAATCACCTCAGTTAGAAAAAAATCTGATGAAAGAAGTAAAAAAATTTTGGGAAATGGTCTTTTCAGGATCAAAGGGAAGAGAGGCTCAATGCAAGGCAAAATATTTTGCTTTTATGGAAAACATGCTTGCTTTTCACCGTCCAAACCCACTGATTTGTTTCTAAAAGCTGCATGTGAAAGACCGATTTTTGTGTCACTTATCCACTGCATGAAATTTTTTTCTGGGGTCATACTCATAATGGCAGGAGTAAACTCATTCATAATCGACCTACATGAATTTAAAAAAAAAAGATTGCAGTGTTTCTGAGCAGTCCAGCAATATTTTTCTCTGCAGCTACATCATGCTGAAGTCAGGGGTTCAATTGGCAGAGTTCAGTTGCAGGGACTGATATTTTCATCTCGTCATCACCACATTAATTTTTTTAACTGTGAGTAGCAGTGCATAGAAGCCAAGCTAAGAAAAGAGGATCCGGGGATTAAAAGGAAAACTGACATTAAGAATAGAGAAATAATTTTAAAATTCTTTAGATTGATTAATCTTGGTTGCATGCAACTCAGTCTCAACTGACCATTTAAACAGACCTCAAGGATTTACTAACCCTTTTTCAATTTATTCTGGTTTCTGTCCAGCTTCAGTCTGAGAGGACAAGGAAAGAATAACAATGTCTTCCTGGTCTCAAAGGCAGCATACCAGTAATGATTTTTTTCCTTATCTTTCTATGCAAAGTTCATCCTATGTGTGCTGAAAGTTTAATCACTGAATGGGAACTTTGCCTTGCTTTTGGATTATAGAATTAGAAAGTAGTTTGAAGGGACCTTTGAAAATCACCTAGTGTAAGCCCCCTACAATGAACAAGGACAGATATATAAAGATATAATTCTGTTACAAAGATACAAAGGTCTTATAAAGATAAAAATCTGATTTTTTAAATTTTGAAGCATGAGCAGGTCTTAGTATTTTGGATCACCAGATGCAGAGTTATTTTTTCAAACTGACTCTAATGCGTATGACTAACACCTAACACCTGTTGTTACCCATCTACCAGCTGAGGCACAAAGTGGCTCAGAGTCAATTGCTTCAAGGATAAAAGTTGGTCAAAGAACCACTGCTCAAGATAAAGTGTATAGTCATCATCACAACAGATGCTTATAATCTTCACTAGAAAAGGAAAGAGAATTATAAATAATCTCCCAGGTGAAATTTAGTTACATATGGAAAAACTCTTGAGCTCAAGCAGACAGTTCAATCGGAGAATATATCAATGAGAAGACATCTGAAATGATTGATGAAGTGGAAGAAAATTAAGCTGATTTTTCATCAATCAAGATGAGAAGAGGTATCTCAGAGAGATATCCAGAGGTTAGGATATTTTTTAAAATTTATTTTAAAAAAATACTTTGGAAATATCTGCTTAAGAAGCCAGGCCAATTAAGTATTACTGAACTGAGATTTCACTGGAAAATGAAATGGAATCAGTGCCTCAGAGTCCTCGCCAAGTGAAGAATGGAAATTGTGGAGTATAGATCTGACAGGGAGCAGAGGCACTGGAGGAGACCAAAGGGTTGTGTCTGGAAGCATTGCACAATGACATCTGACATCTGAGGCCTCAACAGCAGCAGGGTGTGTGCCAACTGCTGCTGGAAGCTGGGAACAAGAACAAATGAGACACCTCATGTCTGGCATGCTCTAACGCTGCTGGAGAGGAGGTTTGCACATGAGCTGCCAGGAGGGGTGACCAGGCTCCTGGAGCTGCAGTTGTAGCAGTTCAATAGCTTGGTTCATTGGTGGGAGTAAATGCAGACACAATCAAAGCAAAAGGATGGGCTGTGAACAAGTGTCCTGTCTCTGAGGACAGCAACATTGAAGTACATCAGGTAAAGATTAGAAAAAAATATGGGTGGAAATTTGTCTCTGACATCTGCAATCTCCCTGCATCCTGACCATAACTCCTGGAAAGATAGTGGCAACGTGACAGCCACACTATACATGTAGTGCTTTGTCCTGGGTTTCCCTGGGCTCTGTCTGGTGAGCCTGAGCGTTAAGAGCATGTGCTGGGCTTCCATTCGTGGTATCTAAAACAATGCAGGGAGGGGCTGTGTTATAGCCTGCAAAATTGTGTTTTTATAACCAGAAAGTTAGAATGTGTGTTGAAAGTTCTGGGGATGGGGAGCTGAGAATCATGTGGTGTGTTTCAGAATGCAAAATCTGAGAACATTGAAGGACAGGTATAAAATAAGTACAAAATCTGATGTAATGCAGTCTGCATTGGCTTTTAGAGGGATCACTCTAGTAAAGCACCCCCAGAGCCATACTGGGACGTTGTCTGGGAGACAGCTAGTGGAACACACCAAGACTGAACCATGGAACAAGGTAAAATGACAGCAGAGTGGAGTGGCTGAGCTGGCTTCCCAGCCTCTTCTCATTTAACAGGGCAGGTATGTCTCTGCCTCCTGCTGGCTTCCCCATCTGAGCAGCCTCTAACTCCCAGAGATGGCATGTAGAAAAGGTACAGCAGAGAGAAGTGAAGTGTACCTTCAAATTTTCAAATGTTTTTTGCTTGAATTCCAGAAATCCCATAATGGGATTTCCCATTTTCAAAACTTTTCAGGGAAAATTATTGATGTACAGTGGTACACCTGGTTGCTGCCTGCTGAGGGACTGCCTGTACAGGAGCGCAGCAATCTGCCAGGGAAAAGCAAGGAAGACATACCTGACAGGTCTTGCTGAAATGGCACTGTTTCCATCAGATAGTGATAAACAAGTAAACTCCAATAAAAAAATGTCTTGGAAACCTCCCAATGGGAAACACCCATTAGTGACACATCAAATCATCCAGACCCCGCTCAATCATCAGCAAAAAGTTGAGTTTTGTTGAAGCATAGAGAACATGAAGTTACTAAAGGATATTTATGAGATGCAGTCTATGGAAAATGCTTTGCAAAGCAAGAGTGTGTGATTTTATAAGGCTCCAGTTCTCATAAGATGTTTTCTTTTGCCAAAACATGTCAATGGATGCATGTATTCGTGTAATCCTCTCATTTGCCTGAAGAATATTGCTGCTTACTTCTAATTAAATCTGGGTTTTGTGGGAGCTCACTGGTACAGGTTGTGGGGTCAATGTTCCATGAGCATCAGTCATGATCAGTCTCTTTGATAAAGTGCAGTTATGCCATGCTGTCTTTTGGATATTGAACAAGCTAGGGAAATGCCAGCACTTTGTGAGAGAAATACTTCTCGTTGCCCTACTGGTGACAGGTATAGCAAAATAACTAATATAAAAGAGGTGACTATATGTGACAGATATCAATGAATATGCATGAAAAATGCATTTATCTATGTATATAGATAGATGTATAAACAGGTGTATAAACAAAAGGAAATTCAAGACAGGCACCATCAAAAAGCTAGGACTAAAAGATAGTTAAAGAAATGCATGGAAGAGGGAGAACTATTGGTTGGTGTAGGTATCTCAGATAGATCATCCAATCTTACCATCACTTAAGTTGGAAAAGATCTCGGAAATGCATGGAAGAGGGAGAACTATTGGTTGGTGTAGGTATCTCAGATCATCCAATCTTACCATCACTTAAGCTGGAAAAGATCTCTAAGATCATCATCAATTCCAGTCATGAAACCAGCACTGTTAAACACCACTAAACCATTTCCCCAGGTATGACATCCATATATTTTTCAAACTCAACCACTTGTCTGGGCAGCCCAGTCCAATGTCTGACCACTCTTTCTGGAGAGAAATTGTTCCTTGTATCCAATCTAAACCTCTCCAGCACAACTTGAGCCCACTTCCTCTCATTCTATCACTTGTTACTTGGGAGAAGAGACTGAACCCACCTCACTACACCCTCCTTTCAGGAAGTTACAGAGACTGATAAGGTTTCCCCCTGAGCCTCTTTTCTCCCAGGCTAAACTACCCCAATTCCCTCAGACCCTCCTCATAGAACTTGTGCTCCAGACCCCAGGTCCTTCTCCACAGAGCTACTTTCCAGCAGGTCAGCCCCTAGCCTGTACCAGCGCTTGAGGTTATTCCTCCCCAGGTGCAGGACCCTTGCTGAATTTCAGAAAGTTCCTCTCTGCCTGTCTCTGCAACCTGTCAAGATCCCTCTGAAGAGTCCCACAGCCCTCTGAGGTCCCACAGCCACTCCTCCCAGTTTTGTATTCTCAGTGAAGTTGCTGAGGAAATGTGCTGAATTCCAGTCAGCTGGGACCTGCCCAGTTAGCCAGGACTGCTGGTAATCAATTGAAAGTAACTCTGTGAGCACTTTCATCAGCTTCCTCAGTACTCTTTTGTGGATCCCATCCATCCCTATAGACTTGTGCATGTCTAGGTGGTGTTGCAGATCAATAAGCATATCCCTTGGATTCTGGGGACTTAATTTTTCTCTGTGTCCTGTCTTTTAGCTCAGGGGGCTTGTGAACAGCTGGTCTTAGTCTTAAAGTCATGCAGATAGCCTCAATGTTTTCACCATCATTTGTCACTATGTTTTCCCTTGTATCCAATAAAGGATGGAGATTCTCCTTAATTTTACTTTTGTTGCAAATTTTTTTTGTATTTATAGAAAGATTTTTTGTTGTCTTTTACTGCAGTAGCCAGATTAATTTCTAGTTGGGCTTTGGCACTTCTGATGGCCCTTGTCTCCCTGCATAATATCACAAAATTTTTGTAGTCTTCCTCAGAGGTCTGTCCAGCTTGCTCTTGAATCTTTAATATTTACTTCTTGAAGAATATCCAGACTTCCTGGACATTTTTGCCCTTCAGGATGCTGTCAACCAGGCTCCTAAACAGGTCAAAATCTGACCTGTGGAAGTCCTAGATGTCAGTTCTGCCAGTCTCCCTCCTGACTTCTGCAAGAAGTGAAAATTCTATCATTTAATGATTACTGGTTCTAAGACAGCCTCTAACCATCACATCTCCCACTAGTTCTCCTCTGTTCACTAAAAATATCTCCTGTGGGGCACCTTCCCTGGTTGGCTCACTGATCAGCTGTGTCAAGTTGTCCTAATACTCTCTCCAGGAATCTTCTGGTCTGTTTCCTCTCTGCTCTGTTGTATTTCCTGCAGACTGGTAAGCAGAAGTTCCCCTAGAAGAAGGGCTAATGATTGTGAGACTTTTCTCAGCTGCTTACAGAATATTCCTTCTGCCTCCTCATCCTGCTTGGGGGGGTCTATAACAGACACCCTCCAGGATATTTGCCTTGTTGGCCTTCCATGGAATCTCACCATTCGACCCAGTCATTAAGCTCCAGCCAATCAAGACATTCCCTAAGCTACAGGACTACCACACCACCCATCCCTCCTTGCCTATCCCTTCTGAAGAGTTTATTGCCATCAATTGCAATGCTCCAGTTGTTCAAGTCATTCCATGATGGGAACTATGTCCTAATTTTCCTGCTGCACAATGGCTCCCAGCTTCTCTTGTTTGTTGCCCATCCTGCATGCACTGGTGTAGATGTACTCCAGTTTGGTTATTGACCCTACCACATTTTTGGACAGGGAAGCTGAAATTCCTGTGTGGCCATTCTCAGGTGCTTCTGTGGTTTCTATCACATTGAAAGTCCTTGTGTCTTTGCTGCCAGAAGGATCTCCATCCCCTGCCTCCACAGACTGAAGGACCTGGCTACACACCATCCCTTAAATATTAGTGTGCTACCCACAGGCTTATTTCTAGCAAGACTCGTCTTACCCTTTTGTCCTGTCAAATCTAGTTTAAAGCTCTTTCAATGAGCTCCTTATTCCCTTCACACTGCCAGAATCTTCTCTTCTGGATTCTCCTGAGAACGTCAACTCTTAACTTTTATCCTCCACTTGCACTTGAGTTAAGTAAAGTTACCTAAACTAGCTAAATAATACATCTCCCACAGCCTCCATCCTGTCTTTATTTCTAAATAATCCAGGGGTTGTGGAGTGTTAGAACCTGAAAGAAACACCTTAGAGAAGAAATCTGTAAATCTTCAAAAAGCCAGAAAACTCCCATAATCAAAGCCTAATAGTAGATGGGTCCAAAGATCTCAAATCTCATAGCAACTACAACATTGGAAAAGGATATACAGGCATACTGCAGAGTTTTCTGATAATCACAGTCATTACTGAAAATGGAAAGGAAAACTTTAGAAGCTTATACTGAGTCTTGCAAAGCAAAGGGGAAACATATAATGCCATGAACAGTTAAAGTCTGTTAGTATCATACTAGTACCATAATCTGAGAACACAACTACTGCTGGCAGCTAAGCCGTAAGAGGGTGCCAGCACAAGCCCTGATCCGTCTGTGATGAACGATTTGGAGCTGTCTTGCAGCCATGAGTCATCGTGCTAGGAGCTGTACAAACATGGCTGACCCAGCGTGTGGTGGGTGAGCAGGTCCTGGAGGGAGGGAAGGAGATGAGCACTCAGTTCTGCATGCGAGCAGGCAGTACAGGTGTGCAGTGCAGGTTGTGCAGAGAGAGCAGGAACCGCCTTAATCCTACCTGGGGTGAGTCCTTGCTCGTGTGACTGAAAGGTAGCTGCTGTCCCGAAGCACTGATGGTGTGTGCCTGGATCTGTCCCTGAAAAATGCTTTGTTTGTCTTTTCATCACACCCTGGGGAACTTCACACCTGCAAAATTCAGATCCTAAAGAGCTCTGTTGGCTAAAGTTTGCATGGTCATATTATTGTGATTGTTGTAAGGGAAGAAACATCTATTGCATTTTCTGTTTTTTTCCAGAGAAGGACTGGCCTATCAAACAAGATATAATGCAAAGACTATGGGGGTACTGTGGTATTTATTACTAGCAGTTTCTCAGTGTTCTGTGTAATATCCTATTTTTTTTGCTTGGCAAATGGCCAGAGTTCATTTTCTTCATGTTTTTAAGAAAAAAATGTTAGCCATAGTCAAATCACTAAATGTGAGGTCATTTGGCTTTTTACATGGTATGAAGATGGCTGCCCATTGTGAATTCCTTGCAAGAGATTTACAATATATTTTCTTAATTATGCATTATGTAGGAGATAAAAAAGTGTTTCCCCTCCTTTAGCACTGAGTGAGCTGTGGAAACCCAGGGCACTGGGAATATTTCTCTGTCTGCTCTGGGGTGTCCTGACCCCCAGGGGAGCATTGACTTTGACCCTCATTCATGGAGAAAGTTTCCTAGACTTCAAGATAGACTAGAATTCACAAAAGTGTAAAATACATTATAGAGAGTAGTGTAGGTGTATCACTTGGTGAGAAATTTAGGTTTTGGTATTTTTGCTCTGTTGTGGATGGAAGCAAGATGGAGAGCACAGGTTGTCATCCTGGGTTTCTTCTTCGTGCTTCTTCTTCCTTCTTCTTCATGGGTTTGGGTGGCATATGTAATTGGGCAGAAAAATCCACATTGCGGGTTCTTTAGGATCAGTTATTGGGTTAAAAGGGGAAATAATCTAGGTGTCAGTTCTTAATTGGGTAGTTTAGTTTTAAAAGACCTTGTAACAAGAGATGACTGGCCATTTTTGCGGTGCTTTTCTAGTGCACTGAGCCTGGTGTGGACAACGTGCAAAATTTTAGATAATAATAAACAAGAACCTGAAGACCAAAAAAAAGGGCAGTGTGTCTCTCTTTCCTGACACAAAACCACTCCAGGAGGGTCTCCCCTGACAGGGGGGCGCCCAGCCTGACACTCAGAAGTTGAGGAATCAACAACAGGTACCCCGACAGTGAGCGTCTCTGCATTATCTTTGGTTTTCTTCTTCATCCCTGCCCCATCCCAAGCATAAGTTCATCCCAGTCCTCCACACTGTCTTGAGGATTTTCCATGCTCTTTTTCCACATCTGTCTCTCCTTCAGCTCCCAGAAGAAACCAACAAAGAACAACATAAGGAAAAAGTTGCAGCGCTGGGAACTGCCTCTTGTGCATATCACGCGGCCAGTTCGTCTTCAAGTCTTTTATACCCCAGGGGGTTGCATCAGCTAACCCTGGCCCTTCCTATAGTCTGTCAGTCAGCTCTTCTTTGCCATTTATTGGTGGAGACTGCTTTCTTGTAACTTGTTTGGAGGTCAGGTATCACCTCTTTTTCTCTTTGCTTATCCTGGTATCACCAGGAAAGCTTAACAGTGCCGAATGTGATTTCTAATATCCCTAGGGGATGCTTCACACTGGGATGCATGCACACACATATGCTCTATCTGATAGAGGTGCATTCTCTGTCTCTGCTTGCAGTGGTGGAGGTGGGCTCCCACAGCTTTAGGACAGTGGCACAGCAAGCCCAGTTTTTACAAAGCTCTTAGGAAATGAAGGAGAACAATGCTGTTAGCTAACACTGGTGTAAATCCAGAAGAAAAAAAAAATTATATGCTGAAATAAGGTAACAAGAACTTACTGCTCAGAGGCTGTAGCCTGCACATAGTTACATTGCTCCACATGTTTTTGTTTAACACCAGTGTGTCACTGGAAACATGGAGAAAGCTACATGACCTTGTCTCTGAGAGGACTGATGCGTGACTAGACTGAACTGAGAAATTATAACAAAAGCAATAGAGCAACCCTTTACGCTGCTCAAACACAGTTTGTGTCTGCCTCTGTCTTCACCTGTATCTTTGCTGCTTCTGAAATTGTCCTTTAGTAAGGAACATCATTAGGAAAATTGTTACTGCTCAAAACCAGTTTGGTTTTACTCACTGAGCAGAAACAGCTTGTGAATCATTTTCCGCTTCTGCCTGCTAAATTTACAGGTATCATGACCTGGTGTTCAATGTTTCTTCCTAGGATTCCACTTTCTTCTGGGATCCCCAGGCATAAGCAACTGGATAATTTTTAACTCAAGACAGTTTTGACTGGCCGATGCCAATCACCCAAATTCCCCGTTAATTCTTGGTATTAGTGATGAAGAGCACCTTATTTCTTCCCTGTAAAGGTTTGGATTTCTCATCATTTTCTTGCAATACAATCTTTTCAGACATCCTTTATTGTGTGTCCTGCTTCTTCTAGTCAAGCATTTGTTCATCCTTGCGTTACATATATTTTCACTAAATGTTCTAGTGAAAAAAGTCAGCAGTGCTATGTTGGGTTTTTGCAGTTTTCTCACTATGTTTCTCACATACATTTCTTGGTCTGAAAAAGTTTATCACTATGTGCACAACACCTTCAACCAAAAGACAACATAGACAGACTATAGGTTTTATCTCATGTGGCTTTGAGTCTACTATGCATGTTCTTGTAACTGGCCATTTTTTAGTACTGAATGACCTTTCTTGGTAATTGTACGAGGATAATTTTACTGAAAGCCAAGTTAATCTGAGTTGGGAGGAGAGTATTAAAACCAGATTTGGTGAGGGGGAAATAGTTTCACTCAAACTGATCTTTCAGCTGGTATGCTAAGAATATCAGTTTGAAACAACTTTTATTATGCCTACTGTTGTTCATCCTCTGCCTGTTTTGAATAGTATTCCTGTTCAGGGATGATACACTCCCACAGATATGCTTGAGCCTTTTGCTGGAGAGAGATAATAAAACCACAGCCTTGTGGTAAACTGTGTGTGCATAAAGGCTTTTGATATACTGGGGCAGGCAACAGCCTCCCCGTTTTTGCTAGGATGAGCTTTGCCTAAGGAAGCCTCTCCCCCTGTATGTCTCTGCTCCCCAGTGTTGTTAGAGAGTAGGTAATGAAAGAAACCTACTCTCTGCAGTTCAGCTGTGGATTGGTGGTTACCCTGGCTACCTGGTATATGTTGATTCACACAATCTGTGATCTAAAGAGCCTTTCCATATCTCATATTCACAGAATTTACTTTGTAGATGCAGACCTCTGAAAAACTTCTATCTTATTCATCCCTTCTCCTTTACTTTTATCCCAAGCAGCTATTAAAAAAAAGACAGTAAGCTGTCTAGATATTGTCTTTAAAGTTTTTCATCAACTCCTCAAAATTTCCCTCTTTTATTGTACCTTTATCCTCTTGTGGTGCACTGCACTGTGAGTTTCTCTGCCTAACACTGCTGACTGGAGGTGAAAGATCTTGGATCTGTAGTTAGTCTGTCTGGATTTCATTTAGTGTTCATGTTGCTCTTTGAGTTCTTTCCAGGCATGCACTGTGTTTTCCTGGGCCATCAGAGTTCAGGAAGTTGGAGTTAATGGCCTCTGTAGAAGACATCTGAAATGCATGGGGCCTTCTGGCACTCTGTGCCTTCTACTTCTGGAACCCCTTAAAATTTTGTTAAAAAGCATAAGTAGTTTCAAAGCAAAGCTGTCATTGGGACATGAAACTACATGCAGGAACGTGGTAACACAATGTCCTGCTGTTCACTCATGGTAACTGGAGAGAGCTGTTGTAATCACTGATTTCACTGTGGTTCCTCACACAAAATATGGACTCAGGGTTCAAAAGTGCACAGGCCCTGAGGTGTCACAGTGGGCACAGCTCATCCTTGAAGATTAAGGATGAGTTAAACCTGCTGGTTAGCTTAATTTTTGCATCCTGAAACTGTGACCTCAAAGTCTTAGGATGTGGCCTTCATGTCTAATTTACTGAGAGTCTGGTTTGTCACAATGATAGAAATAGTAGCCCTTGTTAAATCCTGACAGTGAGTTTGAATTTGAAGCTACCTTAATGGAAACAGGAGATGTTCAATAATGGCAGCATCATATATCTTAGGCAAGCTCTCCAACCCTTCTGTGTCTGGCCTTGTTTCCATTCAATAGGCAAGAGAATGTGATTTTGGATGCACGTAACTCCCTATACCTTTTGCTTCTTTCTTCTCTTTAGCTAAATTAAAAAAAAAAAAAAGAGCATAAAATTACTATGATTCAAAACACTGGTTTCTGAGAACATGGAAAATATCAACTTAAAAGTGTGGGGTTTTTTTGATAGATTAAATGTGAGAGAAGAGATGATGAAAATAGTGGTTGTTCACAAATGTTAAAAGTAGCAATATGAATGCCAGGAGAAAAACACAATGAAAAAGAAATTTGCCACTTGCATAGCAGAGGACTAAGAAGGAGCAGTTGTGAGGAGTAGTTCATCAGCTTGTGGAGTCTGGTTTGTATTAGTGAGCACCAGGTCACTCCAGTCCACTATGTTGTCTTTACATATTGCGCAGCTGGATATTTATTTTGTGTGGAGTAAATCACTGTTCTTAGGAAAGGGAATCAAATATCCTTCCATGGTAATGCCCCTAGTTCATGTAGATGTATCTAAAAATTTTTTGATACCATCGTATGAGATATATAAATATGTCCCTTGGGAAAATAAACTCACTGACTTGACCCAGCTGTATCTGCTTTAATTGGCTCAGCACAACACTGACCCAAAAGAGGCTTCTCTTGTGTGTTAGTTCCACCTTAGGGAGAGTTTTCACTGCAGTGAGGATGGGTGGCTTTTGGGCCTGGTGATCTCTGACAGATGAAGCAGCATTGAATGGCAGACAACTCAAGAAGATCTATAAGCACATCTTAGTCCAACCTGATCCCTAGGCAAGCTGCAATTCCAACAACAAGTTATAGCAAGTCATTGTCATCTGTACTCTGTATTGGTGTTCTTAGCAGAGGGACATTCCCTGAGCTTCTTGCAAGGTCCTGTATTAGATGAGTCAGATACCTTGCAGGAAGAGGTGTCCCAGAAAAAATGTCAGGTGTTTTGTAAACAGGAAAAAAAAGGTAGTACTTTCCTTTTACAATAGCATTTAAAAAAATGTGGAAAAATTGATTGCAATGGGTAGAAGGCATACAACTTTCTGATAAGAATAATCTCAGAAATATGGAAGAGAAATGAGGATTCTCAATTGTGCATGATTTGTGTTATGCTTTGCATAACATGGTTTAGCTGAGGATAGCTCAAAGGGTCTCAGTATAGCAGCACTTTTAAGCTCTGGAATCTTTTCACTGATTTTAGACATGCTGGGTCAAACAGAAGCTTTTTGTCCTGCCCTGGATTTCATATAGATACAGGTGTTTGCTGTCATTTCAGAAACTGAAATATTCAATCAATTTAGGCATAATAAGTTATTGTGTCTAAATGCTGAACTTCCAAAGGACATGGAAGAAAGAGCTGCCTGGTTCTTCAGTTTTGGAATTACTATAATAATAACAGATATTTAATTTTTTTTTGAAAAAAAAATTTAAAAATTTTGAAAATTTAAAATATCTCTTTAAGGAAGAAACAAAATTGCAGAAGACTTTATTTTTTTCTTTAAAAGCAAAAGCAACATTTATCTAACCTTCAATTCTTCCCTCACTTCTTCCACTACATTTTGTAGGTCTACTTTCAGAACCCATGAAAAAGCTGAGTAACTTGATTGCTTCTCAGCATACTCTAGATATCTATAATCTGTACCAATTTTATAACTTATCTTTTTTTCTTAAGAACATCTCTTGACTGGAGTGATAGTGGAATTACTGTTTTTCTCTAAGCTGACAGGATAAAGAACATCACCTCCCTGTTTTTAATAATTGTGCCCTGTTTTTCCTTCTCTGTCTGCAGGTTCATCCTCCAAATAATACAGCTGACGGGATAAAGAACATCACCTCCCTGTTTTTAATAATTGTGCCCTATTTTTCCTTCTCTGTAGGTTCATCCTCCAAATAATATGAAAACAGAAATAGGAACATAAAACTTAAAAACTGGATTTCTTGGAACTGTGAGCCAACAAACCCAAGGTTTTTCATTATCTTTTTCCTCTCCAAGAGAATTTCTCATCTTAGGGATCTGAAACGACAAAGAAAATTGGTTGGGTTTTGATTTATCCAAAATACCAAATCAAAAGTATATGCAAAGTACATTATTGTGATTCATGGTCACTATATTTATAGTAGTTATTTTTTAAATTTAATTTTGATTATCCAAACATATTTTAAAGTTTCCATTATCCCAGTAATCAGGAGTATATTAGCTTCGTTAAGCAAAATAATTATTTGGACCCAAGTCAATAGCCTCCCTCCTTTTGCAGTTCCTGCCTGAATGTGTTACAAATGTTTGAGCCCTGAGTTTGGTTGCTAGGTAATTGGATCTGTGGATTTTAGAGGTAGCCTGAGGGGACAAGGTGCAGTGGTGGAGCAGCCCTGTGGAAGGGATGCCAGACTGCTCTAAGTGCTGTCATTCCCATGTTCATCTGTCATGAAACAGAATCTCTGGGTTTGGTCACTTACCTTTGCTCTGGTTAGGATATGTTGTCTGACCAAGCCACTAGGCTACAACCAGCAGGACAAAAATGGCTTTAGCAGATCCTCTGTGACTCATAGGCTTTGTTGCTTTGTTCCTTGGAATAAAGAAGTCATCTGTAAAAAAAAAAAAAAAAAAAAAAAAGTAAAATCAAGACACATCTGTGACTGAGGAGGGCTGTCTTTGTTCAGTGTGAGCATTCCCATGTTCATCTGTCATGAAACAGAATCTCTGGGTTTGGTCACAAGTAAAATCAAGTCACATCTGTGACTGAGGAGGGCTGTCTTCGTTCAGTGTGAGTGCTGTAGTGCTGTAGTCCTGTAGAGGATGATGGAAAGACCAGGGCAAGATTGCTGTCTGTCTTTCACTCCGTAGTGCCATGGGCCTCCTGCTCTGCATTTGTGAATTTACATCCCAAATTTTGGCATCTAGTATAGATTTAGCAATATTGAGGTAGCACTGGTAGCCCTGTGTAGGTCCTGGTGCATGCAGACAGAAGTGCACTGGAGGAAATCAGTGGATAAACCTGCAATCTGCAATCAATAAGCAGAGGGTGAAGATATACTTCCCTGAAGAGTTCACAATCTTTGCACAAGGCATAAGAAAAGATTGATCTGGGGAGAAATACACAAAAAATGAGCCATGGGGGATAGAAGGTGAGGACAGTTTAGTTGGACACCACACCATTCCCTCCTTGCTGTGCCCTGTGTAGGAATGTGTCTCACCCACCCCACACACCTCACCCGAGGTCAATGCCACCACAACTTTGGAATAAGACTTGTGCATATTGTAGAGCAGATATTTCTGTGTTACTACTCAAGAGCTGCACAGCTGGAAATATAATTCTAATATAAAAATCTATCTATAAATTCAATATATTTCTCTTTGTGTTTTACTCACAGTCACCAACTGGAAGAGTCTCCAACCTTGTAAGGAAATCTGGGATGGAGGTCACTGCAGGTGCTCTGAGCAGCTCTTGCCAGTGCATGGGGCAGCTTGCCAACACCATCAAGCTTGGACCTCCTCCCCAGCCCAGGAGCACCTTCTGGCTGTGAGCCTTGCCCAGGCATCTGTGGGGTGGGGATGGGAATTGAGGGGTGTCTCCCAGAGCACATCTGCACAGAGCTGCCAGCAGTGGCAGCCTGGAGGAAAATGTCACTCAGCATATTGGAGATGTGCCCTTGCCTCATGAAGGAACTTTCATGTCGGGGACTTCACAAAGCATGTGGTACAAGGTCTGCATCCCAGCTGCTGCCAGCATTCACCTTTCCTCCCTGTGTTCCTAGTGCAACCTTTCAGAGCACAATGACACTATTTCTAAGGGTTGATTCAGTCAGGAATTGTCCTGTTGTTTCTCTGCTCCTCAGTCCCCTCAGCTTGGCTGCACTCTCAGCCTGTAACTTTTGTCCTCGGCCCTCCAGACTCTTCTCCTGGCTCTCTTCTACTGCTCTCACCCATGGAAGAACAAAACATTTATTCCTTAAATGTAATAAGAGAAAATGATCCTAATAATTCAAGGTAAATACATTCTTTCCCATATGAACATTTTATCCTGTATTTCACTTACATTTTCTCTCTTTTGATTAAATCATGGCAATTCCAGGAGACTGCAAACTCCCACAGAGGAGCAGATGTAGCCATTGGGTATTTTGTAGTCAACAAATGGTGGCAAAAAAGCAGAGATGTGGTGACCTCGGGAGGACTGCAGCTACTTGCACAACATGGAGCCTAATAAGGCTGGACCTAATAAGTTATGCCATTCCAAAATATTATGTGCTGAGACATCACCAAAGTCTCTGTCTCTATGATATGCCTTGACTGCAAACTAGATAATCTGGCTGCTGACACCAGAGAAGAGTTTTTAACTCTTTGTCTCAGCAGCATCTAGGACATTTTTGATGCTATTGTAATACAAGGCTTAAGTTAGATCTCACACTATGTTATCATAACATGTTAGACCCAGGCTGTTTTCTGTATTTCTTGTAGTTTAGGTGAAGGAAAGCTTGTTGAGAAACTGCTACTCTTATTTCTGTATATTTATTATGCTATCATCAGTATTTGCCACTGTCTAGGATAGGACAAAATGCTGTAATTCCTATGATTTTATCAGTAGAACAAAAGGCCCAGATTTAATAGAATTCTCCAGGGAGTGATTGTTCTCCTACCTAAGAAAGGAAGAGTACACTTTAGTGAGAAGGAATGCAATAATTACCTCTCAGGTCTAGTTTATTTAAGAACAAGATGGAGGGTTTAGGAACTGTTTATGTCGTCATAGCTTTCCTGAGGCAATATTTAAGTGCAGTGAATAACAGAGGTAATTACAGATTACATGTTTATATACCATTTAAAAACAGCTAATGATATTTCTGTGAAATAAAGAGTTCTTCCTTTTTTTAATGCAATGAAAATTGTTAAATGTCATGCAAAATTCATATTATTAAATTTTCCTTGGGAATAAAATTGCAAGACTTACCACCTGTTCCACATTCAGTCAAGCTTTCTCTGTTTGTATCCCTCTCTGCACCAGCAGGCTCTTTGCTTTCCAGCTTCCATCAATGTATTTTCTGGTTACACTTTATGTGTTTCTTATGCTTGTGAGTGTCTTCAGCTCCCTGAACCAACACAGAAATCTTAATGGTTCATCTGTGTCCACTTCTCCATGCAGGTCCTCTGGGGATCCCTAACCTCCTGACTTGTGATAAACACACACAAAAGACAGGCTTTGCACAAGGCTTAAAAATGCTCTCAAATGTGTTATAAAATCACTGATAATAAAGAAATAAATACATTCCAGTTGAAAATGTAACCTACTTGTCTTCCTGTTGTGATTTAACTGCAGCTGGCAACTAAGTGCCACACAGACACTTTCTTGGTCTTGCTAAGTTTCATGGCTATACTGGGTGTCATGCAGATGTCTGCTCATCTTTTCCCCTCCCCTGCCTTCTTCAATATTTAACTTCAATATTAATCTCCTTACATGGTGTTGGAGACAATTTTGGGGTCCTACATAGTGTCTAGGGCAAATGTGCCCTGTACCTCTTTGATCAGATGTCCTGCTTGCTTGGCATTTTAGAAGATTCAAAGGATCTTTCCAGGCCTATTATCCTCGACAAATACATTTCTTTTCTGCTGTCTAGGACAGTTTTCAGTTTATAGAATGTGTCAGCAGCCATTTCCCAGCCAGTTGTCTTTAGCACACTAATTCAAACCAAATGCCATTTTTCCTTGGGTAGAGAGATCCTGAAAATGCAGAATCTGACATCTCAGAGCCTGTGCTGTGCTTGCTCCCTTTCCAAACATCCTTTCAGGCTGAGGTCAGCGTCTTTCCTCTCCTTGAGTACACAGTTTAGCTCTGTTCCAGAGAGGAGTTAATTTCTGATCCTTCTCCTTGGGTAGACAACTCATTTTCTTCCCCTTTTGCAGTTTGGCTACATCTGATGATAACACTGTCTGGGAGATTAAACAGTTCTCTGCAGTGCAAGGCTTATAGACTGCCTTCCACTCCTTTCTGGTGGCATGTTAGATGTCCTAGTATGTGATAGACATCTAAAGCATCCACAAAACAGAAACATTTGAAGCCCTGTTACCAAGATTACTTGTCAAAATATATCAGCTGAATATTTAATATATTTTTTGAACAAGTCCTGGAAGACTACCTATAGTATATGTACTTTGTATAAAGCATCACATTATTAAAATGAGGAAAACAAGATTAACATCAGAGGCCTGTGGAAATATATTGCCTTTAATCCTTCTTGGTATGTTCAAAGGATTGGTGCTGTCACACAATATATACTGCAGAGTGAGTGAAATCTTGCATGGCCTTCTCAAATCACAATTCCAGCCCCCTCTTTCCTTCCTGGGTTAGAAGAGTCTCATTCAAAGAGGTGATATTTTGGTCCCCCTCTGATTATGAAATGCTGATTTTCTTCCATGGCATTGGTTTTTACCTTCCTTCTACAGACACTGCAGGCCATATCCAGTGTCTACTTCTCCAGAAATTAATGTTGAATAGTTTTTGTAAACCATTCAGTATTTTCCAGCTTCACATATTGTTTACCTGTAAATCCGGCTCTCATAGGACCTCTGTAGACATAGGAGCCAAAATTGTTTGTGGTTTTAAAAAGTCCTGACATAAGTCTTTTTGGCTTACTCTCCTTTTGGCATATCACATGTGGAGAAGAAAAATATACACAGCTTTCCCTCATTACCACAAGTTATTTATAAGCACCCTCATCTATTGCTTTATGTAGTCCCCTGTGGATAAGCATATTTTTGTTTATTCCAGTAGTCAGCATAAAATGTACAGAAATTATTATTTGGTGTTTTTCCTTCTAGTAATAAACAACCACAATTTCAGCACTTTTTCCCCCCTCCACTTATTTATGAAAGTTTAGTTTTATTTTGGAAATATTTATCCAACAAGTCATATAGTAATAAGTCATCTCATTCCACAATCATTTAGAAGGGTTGTTTTCAGAAAATCAACAAAGCTCATCTGGTGAGTGCCCATGTAAGGATGTGAGGCTGGCCCAAATGAAAAGCCTTTCAGATCAAATGGCCTCTTCCAATGTTTACAGCCTGGCTGGAGCTCTGCAGCTCTAGCCTTCTCCAACAAGCTCTTATCTCTGCAGATAAGTGAGCCATGTCAGGTGGCTCAGCTTTCAGGTTTTAAAAATGAAATAAACATTTTTTTTTCCCTAAGACTGTGGATCAGAAATAGAAAGAAGGTGAAAGAGGAAAGGAATTTTTTTTCTGGCACTGGAAAACACAGATTGATACTTGGCTCTGTGTGTTCATATGATTTTTTAGGGATCTCTTCACATGTAACACAAAGCCATTGGTCAGATACAGCAAGAAATAGACTGAATTAAAGAGAAACAAAACATGAAGTTATTTTGACTCTGTAGTTACACAGACCAGAAATCAAAGAAAAATAATGTTAGACTGTTAAATGGAAAATTTCTATATGTTTTTGATTACCTTGTGTTAACAGCTGTCCATATTATCCTGTTTCCTTTGCCAATTTGCACTGAACTTGCAGAAAGAATTTATGAGGTTCTGTCTCATCTCTGGGCTGGGAGTTTCATTCATTTTCATTAGGCACACTGCATTTTGACAGGTACATTGTCTCTTGGAGAAACTCACTCTTTCCAAACTAACGCCTCTGGTGACAAGTACAGCTCACACCATTTTTAGATGAAGCTGTAAATGAACATTATATTATTCATTGTTTCACTGTAGGATAAAAATGCAGTTAATTTTAATTTTATTCTCTTCACATATTCTTTTGTGTCCTTTTGCATCTTTTTTTTGTCATCCTGACACACTCTTTTATTAGGTGATTCTGACTATCTTCCCCCTAGCTCACGCAGCTTTTTCCTCGGGTCCTTGCTTGTCTGTGTTATGATTCCCTCCTCCACCATGCTGGCCAGAGACACGTGTGTCCTACTTCTAGATGTTGCTGTTATGCTGGTGGCTTTCATTTCTAAGCTGCAATAAAAAAATAACACTCCTTTTTGGGGTCAGAGATAAATTTAAAAATCACCAAGAAATCATTAATTTGGAAAAGCTGCAGAAGGATTGTTTTCCTTTGTGGAACTGTGTGACAAGGAGCTATTGCTTGTTGCTGTACAGACTGGGGTACTTTTTTGTGTTTATATGGTCCTGTGACTGGCTCCTTAGTCAGCACTACAGACTGCTTATATCGTTATTATGTATGCCTTCAGGTGATCTGAGTTTTGGTGAAGAGATCTGGGACAGTAACAGGAAATCAGAGGCAGTTCGAACTTGGTGACATTTCAAGCATTGCACTTAAAGCAAATGCTTTAGTTTAGTTTGAGTGTTTGCAGTGAAGCAAAGTTATGATATTTGAAACCTCCATGGGCAGGACCTCCTGCACTTGATATGCTTAACACCAGATTTCTCTGGAGCTCTTCAACACCACCTGCATCTCCACCAAGTTTAGTATTTAGGCTCGTACTTGGAATACTGCTCCATCATGCCTATACAAGTAGGTTTGCAAGCCAGGAAAATGTCAGAGAGGATTGATATAAGCTGTGTTCCCAGATGTGTTTCATACTGTGGTGGGTATGAGCACACTCTGAAAGACTCTCAACAGAGGGTAAAGGTCCCCAGCTTATAAACAGCTTCTCTTCATCAGTTCTAAGTTCCAAGAGATCTAAAGTCTTCTGCTTTAATGCCCATTAAAGTTACTTTCCTCCTTACTAACATATTAATATATATTAATTTATGTTCAGCTTGGACCCTTTGGTTATCACTGATGACTTCCAGTTATTAATTTAATTCCAATCATATTCTTCTCCCCCGACTATTTCCATCTCAGCTCAGAGTTTCACAGTTGGAACATCTTGTATGCTTGTACATGGATAAAGCTGTTCTCATGTACTTTCTGAGAAAGCCATGAATTCTAGTAACCAAGGTTTTTCTGAAAACTTGCAATTCAAACAGGAGATTTTTCCACTTGATTTGAGTTTTCTTTTGAGTTGACATAATCCAAGAGAAAGTAAAATTGATTTAACGAGATTTTTAATGCTTGTGGAGCTTAAAATATTATAACACAATATCTGGTTGACTGACTCATGTCAATAGAACTTTCAAGTCTGTTTAGAATACATAAAACTTGTATTCATCCCAAATAAAGCCTAAAGTTATATGGCTTAGATCCAGCTGGTTTTATATATAATGCAATAAAATAAATAAAAAAGCTTGAAAGCTCAAAGGGAGCTATTAAAAAAAAACAACAACAAACTAAACAACAAAAAAGATTTATTTATATGGCTTAGATCCAGCTGGTTTTATATATAATGCAATAAAATAAATAAAAAAGCTTGAAAGCTCAAAGGGAGCTATTAAAAAAAACCCAAAAAAACAACAAACCAAACAACAAAAAAGACTTATTCAGTCTTAGAAATTAATAGTTCCTGTGACCATCCTTAGAAAGATATTCACAATCCCTTTAATGTTTAGATATCTGGAGAAGTTACCTGTAAAGTCACCAAAGAATATTCGAGGTATCTAGGTTTAATTTGCTGTACAACAGATGCTGTTTCTTTCACAGCAGTTTCCTGTGGAAACTACATTGTCTTAGATAGATATATTATTACCAGGTTTCTAGTGCTTTTGTAGTATCTGGTTGTGTCATATAAAAAATAGAGGAAAGGAAAGCAAAAGGAATAAGAAAAGGAGAGACAGAGAAATCAGTTTGCTGTACAACAGATGCTGTTTCTTTCACAGCAGTTTCCTGTGGAAACTACATTGTCTTAGATATATTATATATATTATTATAATATATATATTTTTATTAATATATAATAATTATAATGCATTATTATATATTATAATTATTATATATATTATATATAATATATAATATATATATAATATGTATAATAATTATATATATTATTATTATATATATTATATATTATATATATTATTACCAGGTTTCTAGTGCTTTTGTAGTATCTGGTTGTGTCATATAAAAAATAGAGGAAAGGAAAGCAAAAGGAATAAGAAAAGGAGAGACAGAGAAATCAGTTTAAATGTATTATTAGAAAAATGTAGATAGTAATAAAGTACAGCTGAACTATTTACATAAAATCAGAATTTTGCATTTACACACATGAGCATGAAAGCCTGGATGGAATGAAAAATTATTACTTCACATATATTTCTGTAAATAGGGAATTAATCTGGTCTGAAAGTGAAGCTTTTCTTGAAACAGTGTCAATACACAAGCAAGTTGGGAAGTCCATCTCAGAGAAAATCTCACTGACACAAAATCCAAACTGATGGGGAGAGCAGCACCGCTACTGACAAAAACCAGAAGGTGCCCTATGAAATTCAGAAGTCCAAAGAGATTTTAGTCTATTTGGATCTTATTTGAAGCTGTTATATGAACTATGAGAAATCAAGTAGTTGAGGTGACAGCTACGCTATATTTCAACAAAATGGGTTATCCAAAGGTTTGGGATAAAATAATAAATACAGAGAAATGCAGACCTGTGAAAGCTTGGGGATACTGACATTTGACTCTTCTGTGTCTCTTGTGGAAACCTTTATTTCAGTGTGTTCCAGGGCTTGAGCTCTCTGTACCAGTTATTTGATCAAAGGCCAGCCTGCTGCAAATACCTTTGACTGGTTTTACCACCAAAAGCTGTAAGGACAAACAGTGGAAATGTAAAGTGCATCTCGGCTGTATTTGTGCCTGGCTCTCAGGCCATGATCCATAAAGATTTCTTGAATAGATTTTCAGAGTTGGACTATTTGGCCTCAAAGTCCTAGACTTTGGACCCTTGACCTTTGTCATGTATGGTCATAAAGACACATTACAACAGGAGAACATTAAACCTGATTTTACATCTTGTAAGAAGGAAGGAGTTTTGCTGAGGATAAACTCAGGTTTGTCTTATTCTGGTGTGGTCTAAATGCTTGAAATAGGAGATTAGTACTTTTGGATACTTGGATGAAAACCTAATTAGTCATAAAAACCTGTGTAGAAAAACTGGAGGCCAAAATTTTGGCCTTTTTTTTTCACCCACATAGCTGAGAGCATGATCTGTGGAAAAATCCTGGAAGAGTGAAATTTTCCAACAGAACAAAAGAAACAGAATCTGCCCCAGTGAGCAGATTTGCTCAGGAACACAAGGTATTACTCAGGTCCCCAGTGAATATAAACTTGGCATGGAAAGAAAAACTCTTGAGCTTGTTTAAATGGCACTACCCTGTGACAGAAAGTTATCATTTATCCAAAGTTACTGAAAAGGAAAAACATGATGAGAATAGCTAAGAATGCATGATCTGAGATTTACACCAGACTGTAGTGCTGGCAAAGACTTTCTGAGTCATGAAGTCCATTTTCTAATTACTGCAAAATGCTCCACCACTTTATATAAAGTAATTAAATTATAAGTGCCAATGCAAAACCATTTCATTTTTTTTCTACTCATTATGAATGGCTGTTTCAAAACCTGCTGGAATGATCAAAGCCTTGTGTTTTGCAAGCTGAATTTATCACTGGCCTTTTCATATCCATTTTCTCCTAGGTCAATATTATCTTCCAGCCTAAATATGCCCCTTCTGAGCCATGCTAACCCTCACAGTAAAATTTCACAGATAATAACAGATAAGTCTTCCTACCTGTCAATATTGTCTTCCAGCCTAAATATGCCCCTTCTGAGCCATGCTAACCCTCACAGTAAAATTTCACAGATAATAACAAAGTCTTCCTACCATGGTCCTAGCTGGAAAATGTGCCTTTCCTGCTGTGAGGTAGGCTCTCCCTTATCTCATCAATCCTGTAGTCTTTCTCTTTATGTGCTGTTAATTAAAATTCTATATGTCTTTAGTGGCTTATAATAATTTCAAATTTTTTAAATGCATGCTCTTATACCATATGTTCTTTTATTTTATCTCATTTTATCAGTTTTTCACACAGTTTATTTTCTTTTTTCTCTGTTAGAGTGGAGCTTTTTTCTTAATGGAGTCAGACATATAGGTTACCTAAAAGTGGTAAATGGGCATCAGGAGCAGATGCTACTATGAGAGAGTTGTTGTTTTAGCTTGTAAAAACATTGTGGAACTGCTTTATGTACCAGCAAAGTACATGTGTAACCTACTTAGGAATGGAGAAATGTTTGCTGACTTAATTTCTGAGGCAGGGCATAGGGGACAAAGTGAGGAACAGGGGGCAAATAATAAGCATAATAATGAGTGACCACATAATGAGTGGTCACATAATAAATAACGCATACTGGTCACATAATAAATAACCACATAATGAGTGACACCAAAGAAAGTTTGCTATGGGGATTTTAGGGTTCAAGTGTCAGGTGAAAGATGTTTGAAGCTGTGAAGTAATATCTGTTTCAGATCCATACAGGATGGGAATGACTGGGGCTTGACTTTGCTTTAATTCATTTGCAAAGAAATAACTTTGTAACAAAGACCCTTGGCTCAATTTTAATTTCTTTTTTAGTGAAAAGTACTTGGTAGACATTGAAGCTTGGCTAACCACATAACATAATTTGGTGTTTGTGCCTTTGCCTGCTTCTAGAAAAGGTGATAACTGAAGGAATATGGAAGCAAAACAGAACTGATAAAACTTGGAATCTGGATTCAGCTGAATTCTTTGCAGTGTGTTTGCACTGCCCAGCTCAGGGCTCTGAGGACAGCCGTCTCTGAAGGTGGTGGCTCGTGGCACTGTAAGGGTCAGTAGATCCAGCTGGGAACAGCAGTGCCATCACAAGACAAACCTTTACGTCAGTGTTGAGTACAAGAGTGATACTTACTCAGCCAGTGAGATCTGAGCGAGTTTTCTGTTGCCAGAGGGAGTGCCAGAGGGCAGGCTCTGTCTATCTGCACTCACCCCCAGATCTGCTGCTTCCTGCTGCCAGAATGGCACAAGAGCTTGGCCTCTGAAAAGAGATGACACATTGTTGGATACTTTCTACTCCATGTGTTTAATGGTCTTAGTGTTACATGTGATACACTTCAGCTGCAATTCTTTTGGTCTGTCTGTGCACTGATAGCCCTAAAAGGATTTTATCCTCTCATTTGAAATCCAGAAAGTGAAATTTAATGATAAGCCCTGGAAATAAAAAGAGTGAGCCTGAGAGGGAAACAAAGAGAAGTGAACCATACTGTCAAACTTTTCATTGTGAAAGGGAAAATTATAAAATAATAATTAACACACAATAAAATAGATCACATTATATTGAAGGTAATATTTTGGGATTAAAAGAGTGCAACTGTTTAAAGACAAGTGCTTGTATTATGATGGTGAAATGCAAATGCTGGACTTTGGCGGTTGTACATCTCTGTTCAACTTGCCTTTATTTTTGATACCCCATGAACCAGTAAATACATTGTGGGCTTTCTTTCTTGTGAAAAAAAGTTCTGAATTCAAATAAAATATATCTGATAACTTATCCCAGATCATATCACAGAATCGTGGTGCTGAAGAGATCCAGAGAAGAAGCATTAGGAAAAGTTGCTAGAGGCACATTTGATCCTTGCCTTTCTGATGCTGGCAAGAAACCCTCTTGTCTTCTGCGAAGACAGAATTTGTCTTTAACAATCAAAATAGACTTCCACTCAAAAAACTCCCCTTAAAAACAGGTTCATAAATTCTTCCTTGTTATTTTCCCTCTCTGTGTATTTGCATACCTTCTGCTTTCTACATTCACTCTACAGTAATGACATGAGGTCAGATGAAGGCTTTTGGGAGGCCCAAAAGACAAAGAGGAGTTAGTCAGAAAAGTTTTGGTCACATAGAAATAGAAGTCAGGAGTCTTTCCATCAACAGCCCTCATTGAGATAAAATTGTCTTCACACTGGTAGAAAAAAATTCCTTAAACAGCAAGTGTTAATTACATAGATGATTAATCATCAGCCCTATTTCACTAGGGTCTTTATTGAGGTTTGGCAAAACCAGAGTAAAGAAATCTGTTTTCACTGTTTACTTCAGTAGACATTTCTGTTACTGTATCAAGAAGACACATTTTGGTATTCCAGGCCTCAGATCCTCTTAGAAATTATGCAATTCTTGGAAGAGGTAATTTTCCACCTTAGGTATATTTTTAATAGAATTATTATGGAGCCTGAAATTAATTTGAAAAATTTAATACTTTTTATTCAATGAGGTTAAAAGTGTGCTTTTCAAAAGGAATACAGACAGAATTTGGCTCAAAGTGTAGCTTATAACATTCCTCAGGTATTATTTCATCTAGCATTTGGAAACTAATAAAAGATCTTCTAACTGAAGAGTTGGGGTTTTTTTCCCCCTAAAAATTAGCAAGAGATCTGAGAAAAGCGGCACTTCCAAACACATTGATTTAACTGCTGGAGAGTCTCTTTATTGGCTCATTTCTGCCAGGAACAAGATGCTATTGTGTTGACTTGAGGTCATGGCAGGAGAACACAACAAAGACAGACAAAACATTGTGTCACACTTTGTCTACAAAGGTTTGGAAATTTAGGAAGGGAATTCTTCTCGCTTCTGATTTTTACATAACCTCTTGCTCATCTGATTTTGAATTTATTTGGTTAATGAATTTAAATTAAGTTTGCCTGTTTGAAAAAATTCTTTATTAACATATAGACTTAGAAATGGAATTTAAAGTAATTTCTGGACTAGTTGTGTAAAGCTTCAGTTATAAAGCTGAAAGAAGTATCTACAAATAGCTGATGTTTTTATGGCAGTAAGAAGTAAATGACTATTTTCAAAAGCAGGCTAGATGTATGATTCTTGGCCTTACTTAAAAAACATTATGACTCCAAATCTCTCAACTTCTGCATAATAATAGACATAGTGATGGATACCTCCCTACTGAAGTGGGTCAACTACCCTAAGATACTCCTACTGTGTAATATCCAGGTGGTCTGCTCTTGAACGTCCCCATGCACTGCAGCCCCAAATGCCCTGATTGTGTCAAAGGCACTTTTGTGTACACCAGACACAGCAGAAGACTTCTTAGCACCCAATCTAAATCTTTCCTCCTTTAGTTTAAAACCATTCTCCCTTGTCCTATCACTATCTGCCTGTGTAAGAGGTCACTCTCCCTCTTTTTTTATACCTCCCCCTCTAAGTACAGGAAGATCAGGAAGACATCAAAGCAATTTTAATAATGAGAAAAATGGTTTACAAAATGTGGTCTTCTGAGCAGGGAGTTCACCTGTGCAGGCAACAGCCTGGTCAGAGAGCGAAAAAACTGGTTTTGTTTTCTCACTGTGGACTTGTGAGACTTTTTAGGGAGTTGTACAAACTTGTTATTATAAACGACCTGTAGGTGGTGTTTTCCTACTCTGTTTTTCTGTTCTTAAGGACTGTTTGTGAGAAAGATGTTTTTGTTAATTAGCCAATCAAGTAGAATGTGTTGAATCTGTCTATAAAAGAGAAGATTTTCATATTAAAATTTCTTTCTCCCGCAAACCAGCCTTCGAGTGAATTTGTGTCATTTCTGGCTCAACGGAGACTTTCACCTAAATAATATATATTTTTAAACATAATAATATAAATGAAATCACATTTTCTGTTAATTTCTCAATATTTTTCCTAGACTTTTGGACAGCAAAAGGAAGAAATTTTCCCACACTCATTATATTTTTGGAAATAAGTTCTAAGGTTTAGTTACAAACAAAACTGAAAAGATTTTTAAAAATTAAGAGAAATATTGGATGGAAAATTTGAAATGCTTTATTTTGAAATTGTTAAACAATATGTACTTAAGAAAATTTTATTTTTTAATAACAAAACAAATACGCAAAAGTTTTCAAGCTACTGAATTTGTATCTTTCTTTTTTTTTCTGAAACGTGTTATGTTTGAAAAAAAGTTACCCTTATTTCTGACACCTCAGCTGACATACTTCTGGAGCAACAGTATAGGATCATAAACTGGTGGGAATTGTAGCCTATTTTATTTCTATTAGCTGACATAAAAAGCAGTATAATCCACTGAAGAAAAAGGTCTTAGGTAAAAAACTCTCTACAGTCCTGCGTAGCTGTTTATAAATCCACAGTAACTGTATAATTAATTTTTTTCACAGTCAGAAAGCAAAGCATTGGGGAAAACAGAGGGCATGGAATTGTAAGTTTTACTGGTTCTTTTTAACACACAAGCTGTACCCCACTGTTTTGTAATTTATATAAATATATAGTATAGCAAGGTTTCTGAGGAATCAGATTCCCTCCTAGTGTGTATAGAAAACTGCCTGAAAGCTGTTGTTCTGCTCCCAGGGCCATAAGTTCCATGGGAAGGGTTCAGTCAGTAATTTTAGCCATATATAAATACAATTTATTTCAAACTAATGGTTCAATTATAGAGATTAAAGAGATAAAAAATTAAGGCAGTTGCACTTTCAGTGTTACACATATATAACAAAGCAGTTTTACCCTATTGGCACAGAAATATGTTCATTCCTAAACACAAAAATGGTTCTTGTGTCAAGCTCTTGCTGATTCAGTGGTGGCAGATAATACCAACAGCAGGGCTTCCTAACTGTAGAACATAATTCCCCACAGTGCAACAGGGTTTTTAAGACTCCCCAACAGCTTTTTCATAACTTCTTATAACTTGAGGTCAGTTTTGAATATGCTGCAGATTTCTAAAATTTTGTACTATCAGCTGTTCTTGGGCAGCTGTTTTCTTTTTTCCCCTCCAAAATGCAGCAAGAGCAGCCACATGCATTCACCTGCTCTTGATGTCTGGAATCACAGCTGACAATTACACAGGCTCTGGTGCTGGGTGAAACAGCTTCAGCTTAGTTTCAACATTTTGAAAAGCCTGGGAGATGAAGTAATGACAGGGAAAGAATTAAAGATCTGACAAAAGACTTGAAAGAGTTGACATTTTAAAACCGCCTTAGGCAAAGTTTCACTTCAGATGATGTAGTAGGAAGCACACTGGAAGTGCTCTAATAATCAAAGTGTGCAACATTTTCATCGAGGAAAATTTCTCAGCATTAGAATCAATGTATGCAGTCCCTATCTGATCCAAGTTTCTTAAATTATCTGCTGCTAGATTGAAAAAAACCCACCAGACCTATGCTTGTATTTGAAATAAAATCTAACACTTTATAGAAACAAATTTTTAATATGTAACGCTTCTTAGCTTGCTATTCTTCACTGAGAAACAGCACAGTTAATGGAACTATGTAGAGATTTTAAACTTCCCTGCATCTTTCAGTAAGTTCTTTTACAAATTGCCTTGAGGTACATAAGTATTTTAAGTTAACTTTACTGCTTAGAGTATGAAACTAAGGAGAACATTCACAGTGAAACAAATAAACTCTCCCTGTTTTTACATTTTAAGAAAATATTTAGGCTAATATTTCGTTTTCATAAACAGTATTTGTTTCATAAAACCTAAGTCAAGTGATGGATCCACACAGCAAAATGCAGAACCTTGTAGAAATGCTCTCACAGCTCATGGATACATGAGAAACGTTGCAGAAATATCTGGGTCAATAGTGAAATCTTGGCAAGTGCCCCGTCAAACTGAGGCAGCCTAAATGTGGTTTTCCAAGGGTCCTTAAAACCTTCAAGAGTTCAGATACAACATGATTTGACTAACCACACACACAGCTGTTTGCTGATCACAGTGAAACTCTGCAAAGCAGCTGCATTTCTGCAGCGCTATCCTCCTCCAGTGTCCTGACCTTCTGTGTGCTGACCCAGCAGCCTCTCCTGCCGATCTTGCTGTGGTTACCTGCGATGCCAGACGATGCCGAGACAATTTTTAAGATGTGTTAGGGGGTGGTGATGCTGGTGTTATCAGAGTGCCCCTCACCTGGTCACAGGTCCTGTGTTATGCCAAGAGGTGGCATTTCAGAGCCTCTTTTCTGGGGCTCTTCCAGCCCAGAGCTCAGCCTGTAGCTGCACACCGAGATACCAGCACTAAATGTACTCCTCAACATAGATTAGCAAGGTTAGTACAGAGATTGAGGTACAAATGAGGGTAAATCAGTTATATAGGCTACAGATTATAAAGACATAAGTAATAAGATAGGTAAAAAGAAAATAAACTTTTCTTACCAAAATTACTTGGAGACAGTAGAACTTAATAGTAGTGAACAAGACAATATACATAAGTGTGTTTATAACTCATATTTGTGATTTCAATGGAGAAATAATGATAAACTAAAGGTGCAGGACAATGATGTCACATTTTGAATTCTGGGAATGAAAAACCTGAAATCTCTTTAAGAAATAGGTGCAAGAAGTGTATGGAATTTATGGAATTTATGGGAATGAAAAACATTTGTGAAAAAGATGTTATAATTTCATAGGGTGATGATCAACCACAGACAAGAATATAAATAGCAGAACTAAAGTATAGTAAAAGTGCAAATCCTAAGTGATCAAAGAAAAGTTTGTCTTGGATGTCAGAATGCTTCCAATGTAAAAATGTGAAGTTCTGAAAAGGGAGAATGAGTTGAACCTTGTGAGACACCAACAGATGATTCCTCCAAATTTGATGTTTGTATTCCTATAGGGGAAAACAAGTGGCAAGGCAGAGGTATGACACTCATTTTTGTGTTGAGTATGGCAGCCATCCATGCTAAAGAAAGATGACTTCAAATTGGATGAACTGGGAAGATATTACAGGGGATTGATTGCCCCGAAGTTGGGACCTAGAGGTCTGACCATTGTATGTCCAGATGTAATCTCTCTGGCACGCCGTAGAGAAGAGGCAGCTGCAGAGACCATCCAACCTCACTTACTGATGCCTTGAGCCTTGGGGTCTGTGTGTGCTTGCTCTGCTGGCAGTCTAACAGTGGTACACAGCCTCCAGGACTATCTGGAAGCTGCCCTGACTGAAGCAACATGTGCAAGCTCACTGCTCACACACAGCAGATTCCTATCTCTACAACTTCCACTTGGGTTTTAAAAGGAAAAAATGCGCCATGTCCCAGGGTGACGTGGCTTCACTGAGTGTATCTACTCTTTTTACAAAATGTTTTCTTTTAAGCCTATCAAATCCAAACAATCAGGAGTTCTGAGGAACGTATAGTATAAACAGACAAATTAATTTAATGTTAAAAATTTTCTTGCAGATTGCAATTCCATAAAAAATGTTAACGGATGTAATTTCAGATAACTTTCTGGTAATGACAAACAGAATGAGTATTTGGAGTGCCTTTTTTTGCTTTGTACAGCACTCTTCATATCCAGGATTATTAAACTGAGATAAATAAAATTAGTCTAGTTAGAGGAATAAAAATTAGAGCTTTAATTAGCTCTGCTTAAACAGATTTTTTTTTTAAATATAAGCTTATCATACCATACAGTTATATCACTTGATAAAGCACACCAAGGAAAACCACAAAGACAACTGGAATAATCATTGCTGGGCAGCCAGGAGCCAAGTGTAAAGAAAAACTGTGATTTCATTTGGCTCTTGCCTTCCCCTTCTGTGCCTCTCTTTTTCTCTTGACAAATCAAGAAATCATCTAAGTCTTTGTTCTGGTTCCACTCCTGCTGAACCCTGGAGCTGGGGTTTCACGTGGAGACTTGGAATTTGTTCCAGCATTTATTCCAATAACCAGGAGACATGTCAAATCTGTGTTCAAAAGGTTGGGTTACATGAACACACATTTGACCAAAGACAGTGGAACACAGTACACAGACAGGGACTGTTGCACTCACATTTCCACTTATAAGGCCTCATCACCTCCAATTTCATTAGGGCTTATATACATTAGCAAAAATGTATATACATTAGCACATTTTTCAATGAAACCAAAGAAGTTAAATAGTTTAGGAATTGGTAAACATTTTATTTGAGCCTTTCAGTGAGCATACAGGCTCCTTTTCTTCTTGGACCAATCAAAATTATACTCAACATATATTCTCTTGTGTAGATATATGTAAAACATGACTTTACAATGGGTGAGGGATTTGTAATTGTAAAATTTATATTATCCTTCTGATTCATTTTGGTTAGCTTAATGCTTCTAATTTCCTACAAAATGTGTTTCAGATGGCTTCACCTTTTTTGGTTTTCATATATTTTAACCTCAGGAGTAGCTCTAAAAATATTCCTCTAGACACTTCTGCTATACAGCGTGTCTGGAAGGACAGATTCATTTATTTGCCTTCCTGAATTAGACTTTCCTGAAACAAACTTTCCTGCAGACAAGCCAGAAGAAACTGTAGAATACAATTAAAAAACCAAAAATGAGAAATGCAGAGACACTGGATTTCACTTGCAATGTCTCTTGCAGTCCTGTCAGACTGTGTTACAGCATCTGAAAAGGGAAAACAAGAATGGTGTATAAGAGATTTACCATCCCAAGGACCCCATGATCTCAACTGTACCTGCTGCTTTGGGGAACTCTTTGCATTATTACCTAATACTGTATCATTCTTTACAGTAGCTGAGCCAAATAAAGACGTTTAAGATGCTGTGCTGGTGTGTCCTCTGACCCCTCTGCTACCTTAGTGCACCCTGACTTTCATCCATGAGTGGGAAAACAATATCTAGCTACCAATCCAAATAAGCCACTGGGTATGGACATGGTGTGATGTGAACTTATTGTGGGAAAGTACGAGAGCCAGGATGATTTTGTTTCTCACCATCCTCATGAACTGATGAGGCACAATGGTGGTGGATTCACAGGTATGATTTCACCCGCAAAATGAAATTCTAATGATCTCACACTTATTAGAAAAAAAAAAAAAAGAAGTGCATTTTATCTAATAATTTAATTTATTTCAGCATGCAAAAAAATACAACCGCCATGGAAAATAATATCTAAATTAAAGTTTCAGGCATTCTGTTATAGCATTGCTGCTCTTATCATGATGAATTTAAATTTTTTAACTATGTGTAAAACTGCCAGACCAGCAGAAAGCTCTGCTTTATATAGAACCAACACTTTCCAATGAAAACTTGTTTCAAAACTAATAACAGCTGCGATCCCCATTGGTTTAAATCTTACATGCCCATCTCTGAGAGCAAGGTGCATAATGTTGAGTAAGGTACCAAAATCCCAGCAACTGAAAATAGCATTAGGCCACCCTTGTTTAAGGAAAAAAAAGTCTTGTTTAGGAAAAAAAAATAGAAAAAACAGTGGAGACAAATATAACTTCTTTGTATATAAAAGTTAGATTACTCCGTCAAGTCTTCACTGTAGCCAGGCATCTATCTATATTTTTTCCAAGTATTTTGCCTTTGAGTCCTATGGAATTGACTTAATTCCCCAGTGGGGTCTCGTTGTAGTTTGTTGCTAGAATGACATGACATGACATTCTTGTAAATGTTTGTGCCTCTTCCAGTTAAATTTGGCTAATGTATAAATAAAGCTGTTTGATCCTGTTTCTCCCGTGCCATCCCTCTTTATTTTTCTCAAAATATTTTTTGTTAATTGGTCAGAGACCAATGACTAATTGCAGTAAAGTCAAATCCTTATTACTGTAAGCACAAATGTTTGAATGAAGGGAGCTGTTTATTCAGGGTGGTTACAATATGTGCAGGACTCATACACTCAAAGTTTTTAAAACTGAAAAAATAGTGCAGCAGCTATTTGCATACTAAATTATATGGAAAAATCCCCAAAGAAATCTGAAGCAGTCAGTGGGTATTCACAGCAATACAGATATCAGCAACAGAAGAGATCTAGGAACTTGGTTTTCACTGTCTCTGAAGGTTTTCAGATTCATTTGAAGCCAAAAATCAAAACTGAACTGTAGAAATGTAGGTCATAAACCAGAAAACAAGTCTCCTTTCTAGTTTTGGTCTAAATTTGTGGGTAGACTACAGCACTTTTTTAAAGCTGTACAGAATCTTTTTCAGCCTGTCTTCAAGTTGTCTTTATCTGTCACCAACTTATTTTGTCTCCAGATAGTTCCAGTTTCTGTTAGTCTAATTTCTTTAAATAGTCATATTTGTAACAAAATTTCAAAATACATTTAGTACTTTTCCTGTTTCCAAAGACAAAATTGATCATGAATACTGTAATAACACTTAATATAAGCTTTTATACTGAAAACTATGCCAGATAACAGAACATTGAGTCAAATCTCCCAGCCCAGTCATCTGTGCCTCTGATTTGTATTACAAGTAGAGGGTGTGAACAAAGTATTAACCAAAATCAATTTTTTCACTCAAATCTACTATGAAAGTTTTTAACATCTGTTTGTAAGAACATTTCTGGGAGGAAAAAACACAGAAACATAGAGTTGTGTATCAGACAATTTGTTAATTACATGTCAGTTCTATGACAGCAAGTATTTAAGAGACTAACAATATCACATTATGTTCACAAATCTCTTTTACTGGTTATTTTTGCACTGGTGGGTTTTGAATTAATTCTTGTGCATGCAAAGTTATTAATTTATACACAGTTTTGCTTGTATTCTCCAGTTATAACTCCTAGATAGTGTAATATTCTTTTGGTGGATAAATACGAAATTCCAAACTTTTGGGTTTGGATTATTAAAATCTGTGCACATTTTGGCTGACCTTGCCTATTTGACTTCTGCATTGTTAAATAGCCTCCAATTCTACTGCAAGCATGGCCATTTTCTTTCAGAGCGGAGTCTGATTCATGACTGCTGCAGGATTCATGCATGCTACAGGGAAAAAAGCTGTTTTACAAAAGAAATTGAAAACTGACATCTGTCTTCACCTGTCACTTTTATATTTCTCTAGATAATGGTTGCAGTGTTGGGGACTATTTGTTCCAAGGAAGAGTGTGCGGATCACAGCTCTGCAGTTGATGTTCCCAGCACCATAGTCCCTGGAGTAGATCTTCTTGGCCACCAATTGCAGGAATAGGGATCTAACTTTCATATGTACTGGGAAAAAGTGATTTTCTCAGATATTTAGGTGTAATAAAAGTATATAAACTCAAAAGACCTCTCCAAAAAATTTTGTACTCAAATGTTTTGTGGTATATTCTCCCATATATGTATAAATATGTATCATCTCTAACAGCCTTTTCCTTCTCCAATATGATTTCTTCATTCCATATCTCATTGATAGCTTTTATTTTTAGCTGAAATTGTCATCCTCAAATGACATTCTACCATCACTCCAGCATTCTGGAACTCCAGAGAAAGTACCAGAAAAGTACCTTGAATAAAGGAGCAAGTAACAACAAAAATGTGTACCTATTACATATAATTCACATCTGGAAGCAAAATTGGAGTTTTGAGAAACATATGAGAAGCCCTGGAACTAGATCACATGGAGAACAGAAAGCGATTCACTTCTGGAAATAATGCTTTCACAGCTGATTTATTTGAAGCCAAATCCTGAGGGATTCTTGGTTAAGTCCATTTCAAGCATCTGGAAGATGCCCAAGGTCTGATTTCAGAAGTATATGCATAGAAAGTCTTCTAAAGTTCAAAACAGACAGACTCCCATCTACAAAAATGGCATCAGGCCATAGACTTTCTGTCACTTGCTAGTTTGGGTTTCTGGGACATTATAGGATCAGCTTTAAAAGAAAAATCGTGTCTAAGCGCACATAAGTGTGATGTACATGTATCCATACATTAAAAAAAAAGACTAAGCAAACACCCATATGTATGTACACATGACAAATATGTATGCTGCCAGGAGCAAAACATTTCAGTAATGAAATGGAAACTTTTTCATTTCCTGAAGGCCAGGCTTGTCGGAAATATCCTGGTACATATATGAACTACAGCTCCATCCTGGGAGAAAATATCCATCTCTGTTCCACTATATTATTTCCTATTAATATACCATCTGGAATGTAGTCGCAATATGGAGAGGATGAAGAAAAGCAAGATTAACCTTATCAAAGCATCCAACAGCAGTGATCCCCATAATAAACACTCAGACTGATTTAATCCCAAATTTCTCCTATAAAAACTTTGGAGCTCTAACTCTGGTTCTCCACCTACCAAATGTTGTGGCAAGAGGCAGCCTCTCTGTAGCAAGAAATATGTCACAAATAGAAGATAACTATTTTAACCCACCCTTCTATGCTTTAAAATTTAGATGATAAAACCTCTGCTGACAAAATAAAGAACAAATTTAATAGTAAAATTTGTTCGAGTATTCAGTTAGTCCTTTAAGAAATTTTAATTTTATTTGAACAACAACTAGCAGAGAAAACTCAACAATATCTTGAAAGATTTATCAAAAATGAATCTTCCATCCACCATCTGACTTTGATTAAATCGTCCAGAGAACTGTCATATCAAATAAACCCCTCAACTCCCAAATAATTGGAATCACTGGTTAAAGTAGCCAACAGCTTCTTTGTCATAGAAAAAATATTCATCTAGGATTCTCTGACAAAGACAAATAGAAAAAAATTAATTAATGAAACATGCATTGAAACAAGAATTAATCTAGTTTTGTTTTTTGTGTAAAATAGGTCAAACTGCATTCATTTTTACTCTAGTCTCCTAATATGTTTGGCTGAATCTTATCTTTCAAAAGCACATCTAGTCTTGATTTGAAGACACAAGAGATGGGGAATCTGTTATTTTCTTTCATAACCTGTTGAGATGATTGATTGTTGTCATCCCTGCAAATCTGTGCTGAATTGCCAGTAGAGTGGCCTCAGCATTCAGCTTTGGGCTATGGTTCTACCCTTCTTTCTTTATAAAAGAAGTCTTCATCACCCCACAACTTTTCTACTAAAGAAAAATGGAAACGAAAAGAAATCTTTCTTCTTATGTGTGGACAAGTCCCCTAACAAATATCATCTACCATCAGGTTGGTCACAGAGCCTAAACTAGCCTGCAGCATGCTGTGGAGAACTGTAGTCTGTGGGAAGCAGAAAGTCATTCAGCCAGAGCTCTTCCATTTCTCCTCCTAATTCATAGAGTGGAAATGACTGTGGGAAGGAAAAAAGGGAGGGAGGGGCAATGTGGCTGTAGTGTGTGCCTGTCAGGTCATTGCTCGGTACAGAGCACGTTCTCTGTAACACTGAGGGAAAGTGTGCTCTTCCCTCCTCTTCAGCCCTCCCCTACTGCTATTCCTGCTGCCACCCCTTTTGGGATAGCACCTATAGAACTATAAAATAATTCTAACTGCAAGAAAAGTAGAAATCTATTTAATGAGTTTCTCTAGATAGAAAGACATGATTTTGTCATTAGACAATGGAAAACACAAGAGAGACAGAAGTTTGCCTCAAATTGCCAGAATTTAACCTCTCTAATGCATGAGAATTAGTTCCTATACTTTTAGGTATGTGAAGTGAATTTATTCAATTTTCAAGAAATGAAGTTGTGTAGTTGATGAAGCAATGCTATATTGCTATAATTGAAATTTCTTTCTGCATCTGAGTCAGGTGATCTATGAAAAAAGAAAACAAAGTTTTCAGGGTATGCTTACTTTCTTGATCTTTGGAGCATTATTTTTCATTAATTCTAAGACTATAATATTGACTCTTCACACATTTTCACAGTTAAAACTCACCAACCTATTTTGGTGGCCTTCTTGATAGTTTGGCAATAAACAATCACTGTAAGAGCTGAAAGGCAGCTTACAGACTGCACTGTGAGTGGCATAGAGATAGATGCCTGAAAACCTTGTTGGAACAGATCTTAATGAAACCCAGGTGGAGCAGATGGGGCAAACACCATGAGGTTCCTAATCTGGGCTAGCTTGCAATTGCCTGTTTTAAATAATGTTTTGTCTGTTCAAATAATTGCCTGTTCAAAATTGTTTTAAGCAGCAGTTATATTCTGTAGCACAGATCTGCAGTTGCCTGTTTTAAATAATGTTTTGTCTGTTCAAATAATTGCCTGTTCAAATAATTGTTTTAAGCAGTAGTTTTATTCTGTAGCACAGATCTGCACAAGGTATTGCCTCTTCAGCTGAGCTGAATCAAAAGACATACTCTGCTGAGGAAACTAAGATTTTTTTTTATTATTATTAATTAATAAGCTGTAAAGAACCCACATGACATATTTCTAAAGTCTCAAACCTATTACATGAGAGTGTTTCATCTGCTCAGCAAAACAAAGACAGCATCTGTCCCTGGCAGAATACTCATGAGAGGCAATTGTTCAGCAATAAGGAAAAATGGAAACATGAAGAGAACAAAGAAAAGTCCTTGTGACATCAAAAGCATACTTCCATGTCTTTTCTTTCTACAGCAGTAGAACCTGCATGTTGAGATGAGTACTGTTTGTCAGTATCAAATGAACAGTTCAGATGTCAGACCACACTGATTGCACTAGTGCTTGCTTCTGGATCTTCCATGTACCATGAATAAAGGATTCAAGGATTCGGAATACGTGCTGAATCGGTATGTGTTCAAAATATGTGCTAGAGGATATGTTTATATTATAAAATTCACTAAGTCTACAAATCACATTAAAGTCAGGCAGAGGCAAATTTCACCCTGGATCTTGAAATGTGCTGGAGAATCAAGAACAAAGGAAAGAGATTCTTGGTGCAGAGCAGGGGAGCTGGAGTTCTTGACAAATATTTTGGTAAAGAGGGAGTTCAGAAAGCAATGTGGTGATGACAGGATATAGATTTGTGGAGAAAAACACACAATGAAAATAAACAAGAGGTACTGATGAGAAAGAATGTTGGATTGACTGCACCCAGATAATTTTTGTTTGGCTGGATGATTTACTCAGCATGGAACCTTTCATTCTGGTTTCATGACACATCCACATTTTACACCCTTATGCTAGGGAATCCTTTTGAGACTGTTCATAAATTACTTTGATGAACAAGAACATTGAGGATGAGGAAAAAGTCTTTTATAGCCATATACAGCTTTGCAGTGTCCGTGGAAGAGCATTGCTACTGAAACAGTGTCAGCATTTAGCTCTTGCTCTACCTACATCCTTAACCCTAGGATGGAATTTGCTTACTTCATTAATTCTGGTCATTGTTTAGCAGTGCAGTGGCTTCACAGTTTCCATAGCTTCATTCAGTGTTTTTCCTTGTATGATGTAGCTTTCAAAAAAACCTCATGTTATTACTAGCCTGATTTGAACTTGGCAAATATTTAAACTTTGGATGAAATCAGAGGTTCACATTAATTTAAGAATGCTTTTTTAGTTTATTCCGTATTTTCTGTGAATACAGAACTCTGTTTCTTTTACTTCTTTCACAATTCAATTACACTCTCTGCACTTTTTCTGTAATTATTTTGGCTCCTGTTGTTAAATAACTTTATTTAATATGCTATTACTTGGCAGTTATGTAGACTTTTGTATTTCTGCCGGCTTCATCTTTCCCTTTTTTAATGAGTTGGTTTGTCCGTGCACTTACAAATCTTCATCTACTCACTGCAAAACTGACACAAATGGTCCACAAACGCTGAACATGCAGATCGAAACCTCCCCTGTAATTTGATATCTCAGAGTTGCTTCACAAGCAGATCTTTCCCTCACTTCTTTAAACTGCAAATTTATCTAAAAAGAAGGGTGTTTTCTTCTCTCCCACATGGATTCATATTAAGTATGTCCTGAGATCATATTAGGATCATATGGTTTAGTAAGAAATTAGAGCTTTTCTATGCAGCCAAACTGAAAATCAAGTGACTTTGCAGGATTACTTGGTGATTGTTCACCCATGAAATCTGAGTTTTTTTCTGGAAAACTTGACACTGCTTCAATTTAATTAATCAATTATATATAGATTTTTACTGAAAAGGAATTATACCAGAACTTAGCAATTTTCTTTGCTTTCAAAATTAAACCAAAGACTTCTGATAATTTTTTTTGCTGTGTCAAGATTTAAAGAGATAAGAAATAGGTTCCTATCCTCTAAGGTCCTGTCCTATCCTTGCCCTTGCTCTGGCCTTCAATTTCTAGGTCACATAAGTGATACATGGTGTGATATAATATGGGATGATAGCAAATGTATGATAGTAAATTTCTGTTATAGCTGGGAAATATTTGTATTCCTTCTGGCACACCTAAAAAGCAGGTGCATCAGTGATATAACTATGCTGTACCTGGAAATAATTTTAAATAAAATGTTTTGAAGTGTAGGAATGAAGACTTGTGTATGACTCACATGAATTAAGGGCTGATATCTGTCAGAGATATGAAAATATAATTCCATTTATATTCAAGCAACTGCATAAATATATATACCTTCAAAATTCCTAACATTTCCATAAATAAGTTACTATGTATGACTCAAAAAGCCCAAATGAAATTGCCAGAAAGAGTCTACAGACAAGTAAAAGCCTGTAAAACATGGAAAGGTGAAAAATGCCATTATAAGCGAAAAAGCCTGAAGCAAATATTTATGCTTATTTCCAGGTATCCATAGCTTTAATTTGTTTCCAACTTCTGCATTAAGAGTAAAATGAAATGCATTCAATATGCTCTGGGCTACAAGATCTGAGAAAAATTACAAAGCTTATAGTTGAAATATTGGAACCGACTTAATAGTGGTTTGGATTAGATGCTTTGTCCTGCCATTATCCCTAGCTACAGTTTGGTGTCTTGGAGGGGAGAAATTGCATGTCATTGTCCATTCAAGCACTAATGAGGGCAAAGTTCAGCTAAGCCTACCTTGTATAGTGAAATTTGGGTGGGATTGACTCCAGAAAGAAGAAGACATGCAAGTCCTTCATTATCTCAAATATTACTTTTATAAATGGCTAATTTATTACTAAATAATTGTTTCGCTTTCAGTTTATCCTTTTGGATTTTAATCTCTCTTGGACTTATACCAGCAACTTAACTTCTTTCTTCCACAACACATCTGATGATGCTTATTCTCTCTCCAAGTTTCAGTTCTAACAATTACCCTGCTTTATAGGAATAAATTTGCATGGGGCTTGGGAACAGGACAAAGATGTCTCACAAACAGTGCAACGGCCCCAGCTACTAGACTCTAAGTTAAACCTCTTGACAGTTTCTTGCTTTCTTTTCTGTTTGCTTGGGGTTTTTCTGCTGGTGAAAATCTTAAAAAACTGTTAGACTTTCTAGAAACATTTATTAAAGCGTATAAAGTTTTGTTAGCTGGGGAAACATGTTCCAGGCAAATCTTGTAGGAGTGTTTAGGCATCCTGTTGTACAAATTAGAAGCACTTTTCAGCAATAGTTCAATTGTAGGTGCTGCCAACTGCAGTTTCTAGAAACACACCTAAGTTTTCAGCTCAAGAAGTATGAGTTGTTTCAAAGGACACTGTGCTGAAGCTGGAAAACCTCTGGGAATGCTGGGAGTTGAGCTATGTGACCGAAAGCCTGCTTACAGAAACTGCAAACCTGGATGCGTGTCCATGCTGACCCTCCTCACTTAGCACTGATAGATATCGCCATAACATTGTAATAACCAGTTTTCCTTCTATGCCCCAGGGAACATGCTGAGTTTTAGTTCCCTGGCTGCAAACTATCTGCAAACCAGTCTTTACAACTGCAGCCCTCACAGGGCAGAGAGAATCACTAGGGAGTAAAGGAGGGTGTGTGCTGCAGAAGCCTATGTGGGAAGAATCCCCTTGGTCAAGTAGTGAGAGGGCAAATATCATCCCTGATACTGATACCATCTTTGACAAAATCTTCATCTGTGGAGAATTAAAAGGGACTGAGAGCAGGATATGGTTCCTGCTAAAGCAGATACTGAAGGCTTGAATTTGACTAAATTGCTCCAATTGCTAAAGCCAGACGTTTTAGCAATGAAAAGGATAATTTTTGGAAAGAGGCAATACCAAGATGTGATACCAGTATTCTAATTAGTATTGACAGATGATGCTAATGCAGATACATGAATCCTTCTCAAATGAATAAACAATTTAAAAGTTAAGCTTAGAAGACGCTAGGATATAAGTAACCACAACTGGGATTTGTTGTCATATTCCTCACTGGGCTACTGGAGCTGCTGGGATTTAGTCACAAGGCAAATATGACAGTCTACAGAAAACAGACCAAGTGAAAAAATAAAATAAAAGGATGCATGACTCAGCAGTGTGGGAAACACCCAATTCTATGAAGTGACTAGTCAAAAAATATTGCCTTCTCGGTCTCTAATGTGCAGACTCCAGAACAAGATTAGAGTTAATTTAATTTGTCAAATGAAAGTTTTATTATTGTCTGGAGTGCTTTTTTTTTTTTCTGGGAAAAGAGAAAAACCCAGTATCAGTCATTCTGTAACAGGGGGAAAAAGTAGGTTTTCGTTCAGCACCAACTTGCTATGAAGCTTCACTCAAAACTTCCTTTACCAAAATGTTTCATCTGAATGTGGAAAGGTAGCCACCTACTCAGAAACCAGGAGAAAGTCTGAATTAACACAGAACAAATCAAACCCTCAAACCTTTTCCTCTAAATGGGTGACTGTGGGGAAGTTTTTTGTCTCTCTGTTATTGTACCACCTGTTAGTGTCAGTGTCAGAAGCATTCCTCCAGATTGAGAGAATCAATGGGAGAAATCTGGGACTGAATAGAAGGATTGTCCCTCATTTTGTGAGTCCTTTTCTTTGTGACTTGATTGTGTACCAGGGTCCTCATGTGTCAGCAGGATTCATTCTCTTCTGCTTGTTCCTCTTCTCCCATGAGGATAAGAGGGAAGAGGCTGGCTGGCTGGTGTCTCACAGTGTCTCCCCTGGAGTTTATTCAGGAGTTATGAATACAGTGCACCAAGTTCAAGGTTCTGTTAATATAACAGCTGATGTAAGTTTTTGCAAGGTGAGGCACAGCTGATTCTTTTGGATAAATGCAAATTATGTGCTGGTATGCTTTGGGACATTTGTAGGAGTTACAAGAATTTATAAAACATATATGTACTTTTTAAAGTCTTAAACAGAAATGGAAACAGACCTTTAAGTCATCAAGCCCCTAACTTTGCCAAAGAGGAATTGTCCCCTCAAGTATAATTTCTAGGATTTGGAATAGATTTTCAGGGTTTCCTCCAGTATCCTGTTTTGAAAAGTAACCCAGGATTGTAGCCATATATATCAGACTGTAAACTAAAGCTGGATGTTTTTAAGCTATTTAGACTGATGATCCTTCTGGAAATTTTGGACTATTCTATTTTGGACCTTATTTCTCTGGTAGCTGGAAGAGATAAACGTTTATTAATATATATTGAAATGTATTGTGTGTCTTAAATAAAAAATGTGAGCTGTTCACTTCAGCAGTATTTTTGTCTGTTTCAGTTAAAATTAATGTTGTCAAAGGAATGCTGTTCTGCATTCTGCCACCTTTCAGTGTAGCCTTTCTGATCTGGGCTGAAAAAAGCACATCCAAAGCAGATCAGTGGTTCAAAGAAATGCTCCTCTTTAATGTAGACTGCTTTAACTTGCTCACCTCCTCTTTTTCTCAGTCAATTGTAAAAGGAAAGAAAACCCTAAAAGAAATTAAGTGAGAAGCAAGAGAGTAATCCAAGAAGAAGTCTAATTGAAATAATGATTTTTGGGGTTTTTTTTATGTTGGATTTATATTCCTTTGAATTTCTTTTTACTGAAACCAGGGTCAATGAGCTGTTGACTTGCATTGGACTTACTGAATGAAAAGCATAAGTGGTAGAGTGTAATGTCAATTCAATGTAATATAAAATACTTCATGTTGGTACATCCATTTGTAGTTTCTTTAGTCACTGACAGTGACCTAAATAAAAACAAGGATTAACCCCAGAAGTGTTCGCCACTGAAGGAGTGAAGTCAGAGTAATGAAATTATAGAGAAGCTGAAATAAATTAATTAAAACATGAATTAAATGAATTAAAACACTGTCATAACATCCATTTATGGTGGTGTAATACAATTACTTACAGAAACGTAACTGCCTTGGGAAATGGATGCAGAGAAATCTGCACTCTATGACAAGAGTGATATGCAGTTGTACAAAGGTCTTAGCTCTTCCCCAAAAAACATTCTGCTGATGCTAATAACATTGAACTCATTGATAAAATGAGAATAAGATCTGAAAAGGGGGTCCAGGATGTGAAGACATAACATGGAAAACTGGTTTTACCTAAGTAATTCAGAGCACAGATTTCTCTGCTTACAAAATGAGCAGCCTTCATTTCTTCTGATCCTCCCCTCTTCTCTTGGGAATGTTTTTCTTTCAAACTCTTCCTTGATTTTTTTTAATATTTGGAAACTTGGCTGCCTCTACTAATTTATAGGGGATTTATCTAAACATAAAGGAATGTTTAATCTTCTTTGGGAGTATCTGAATATTCATTTGGAAACACGACTTTCTTTGTACTTTATAGTAACTTTATAGTAACTTTATCTTACTCTATATAGACTCTTTTCAGTATTTCTATATTATCAATTTAAAAATAATCTCTTACCTAATAAAGATGAGCTTCCAGTTCATTGTATAGTATGACAGCTGTCCTTGTCATCCGCTTATTCAGTTTGTGTCACACCTTTTTTGCTTATAAAATTACCATGGACCTCATTGAAGGCCATGCTAAAATCAAGATACACAGCATCCACTGCTGTCCCCGTTGTCTGTGGAGCTAGCCATTGACTCACAGTAAGAAATTAGGTTGGTCAGGTATGACTTACTGCCTGTTCCCAGTCATCTTCTTCTTAATCATGTATCTGAAAATGACTTTGTGGGGGATTTGCCGCATAATTTTCCCACTACCCTGAGATAGTGAAGCATGTAATTTCCCAGATTTTCTTCCCCTTCCTCAGCAGTAGTGCCACGCTTTCCTTTTTCCAGTAATGTGAAAACTCCCTTGATCACGACAACCTTTCAGAAGTGGTAAGAGTGAATCTTTGTAGTGACATTGGCCAGCTGCTGCAGCATCCTTGAGTGTCTTCCTCTCCTGTGGGTACTACTTCTCTCTAACAGATTCTGCTAGTAGCTTTGGAGAACTGGGATGCCAGAGGGCAAGGCAACCAGTGAAAATAGACTTTCTCAATGGCTTGTGTCACTCAGTAGGTTCTGTGTCCAAAAGACCAGATTTTCCTTAACTTTCCTTCTACTGCTGATGTGCCTACAGAAGAATTCCTTGCTCTCCTAGACCCCCCTGTCTAGTTTTGACTTTCCTAATCCTCTTCTTCCGCACTTGGGAAATGCTTCTACATTTCTCCTGAGTATGACCAGCTCCTGTGGTCTTTCCTTTTGTGTATGAGCTCCATCAGGAATTGCCCATTCAACCACTCTGGACTTCTGCCATGCTTGCTCAAGCTTCTCTGCTTTGGAATGTGTATTCAACTGGTAGCTGTCCTTTCTTTCTTGAAGTGAGATAATAATTCACTGGTCTGGCTCACCTTTGATTACATTATTTTTTTAACATTATGGGCCATGCAAACACAATTTCTGGAGAAGGAAACCTTTTTTTTAGTGAGAAAGTTGAGAAACTTGGGGTATGCTCATGCCTTGCAAATACAAAAGCAAGATGGGTTTCAGAATATCATAGTGAAATAGCAATTAAAAAAATCCTGGTTTGATGTACAAGATGTAGAACAAACAATGCTCTATGGTTATTGCATTGTCTTTAGACTAGGAATAAATCTGAATCATAAAGTTCAGTGTAGGGCAGACTCTGACTGACTTTCAACTATTAAATAATAGAAGTAATTTGACAACAGTAGATCAATGTTTTATGGACAGCATTTGTTGATGTTAAGATGGCTGGCACTGATCAGCCTACTATAAGTGTGCAGAAATTGAGCCACGAGGTGAAATATGTCTGTTTCAGATGCTTCTTCCAACAATTGTCAGGTCAGATGAAAAAGTAATACAAATGAGAGACCCAGAAGCCTGAGGATTCAGTCATGCTGTATCTATTTCCTTGGCAATACATGTTTGCCTGCTAGAGTTCTTGCTAGTGTCTACTTCAATTCCACATATACAGCAAGTTATATATAGAACAAATGCTAAGAAATCAAAAGGCTCTTTTCTAAATATTATCTGGTGACACTTCATCTGGAACTTAAAAAACCTTACAGTCATGAAGAGAGAGAAAATAGAACAGAGATAAATCTAATGAAATAAATATGCACAGAGGGGGAAAAAGAGAAAATAATCCAACCAAACAGCCCCAAGTGTTGGACTCTTTTCATGACACATATCTGAAGCTCACATGATTTGGATGAGTCTAATATTTCATTATACTGGGTAGCAGTTGATGGAGCCAGATGGTCCCTCAAAGAAAGAGAACCAGAAAGAATCCTGCCAAGCTGCTGATGTATTAAACACTCACTCTGTAAGCAATGCTGTAACCAGAGGCCCTTACTCTTGCAGTCACAAAATGGTGGGTGTTAAAAAGCAAGACTTGAAAATTTTTATATTTGTGGGGTTTTTTTGGGATTCTTCTCCTGGCAGCAAAGATGGTCTAAGCTGTTCCTATCTACCTCTCCTTCCCCAAAGATTGTTCCTGTCTCTATATCATCTCCTCACTTGTGCCACTAGAGATATTTCTGGTCTCACGTGGCAAACATGATTTTCTAACTGATCACGCATGTATTGGTCAACTCATTCTGAGCAAAACCTATCTTAAACTCTGCTCCCCAAGGCTGTTTTTGCCCTGGAGTAATTGAATCAGTTCCTTGGTTTGGTTCATCTCTCAGTTCTCCAGGCAGCTGTACAGTAAAACTGACGGGGATGGCATGGAAGCAAGCAGGAACATCTCTGGGCAAGGCCAGGGAGAATTACATTACATTGCCAAGAGAAACATCTGATGAACCACAGTGTGGGCCACATGGTTCTCCATTAGGACTCAATCTGGTAGTTTGCCATATACAAAGTCAGAAGTAGTTCCTACAAAGGAAATCTTGTAAGGTAAGTCGAGACAGAGAAAAGGCTCAGGTGTACCCCTTTGCCAGTGAAAGCTGAGAGGTGAATCCCAAATGCTGAGAGCTACTAAACATCATAGACATTTATTTTGTAGCTTTAGGGACTGCAAAACAGATTTCTGGGTTAGAACTATTCTCCTGAAACATGTGCTTTGATCAGCACAATGAGAAGGAAACTTCCTGGAGCTAATTAGAATACAAAAATAATCTGTTCTTGGAAGGATTTAATGATACATCCTTATTATTTTAATTACCTTCTTTATTCAACAAGATAGTCAGAAAATTGCAGAAGATGTGCTTTTTGTTGTACAAAGGCTGTCAGAAATGTCAGAGGAGGCAACATTCCTGATCATAAAATACCCAGCCATGTCTATAACAAATCATAAACATTTGTTATTTATGGATTTGTTAAGGTTATTTATGGGTATGTTAAGGTTATTTAAATACTTAGGCTTATGCTTTCATAGTCTTTTTTCTGACAGTGTATTTTGGAAAATACATATGGCATTTGCTGCTAAGAGTCATGCTTTGTTGAAAATATTTCCTAGGAGTATCTGTTGCTATAATGCAAAGGGTATTTGTAAAAAATCTGTCCTTCTTATTCCCACTAACAGAGATTGTGGGATTAATTCCTTTAGGAAGAAAAAACATTTGAACCTGTCCAAGTCCTTTTTGGACCTGAACTGCTTTAACATAAACAGACAAAGGTGTATGTAATTACAGAAGGAACAGAAACAACCCTCAGACTAACTTCAGGAATACAAAGGAAACCACACAGACTTCCAACAAACAAACAGCCAAAATGCTGATATTAAAAATTACACAAAAGACGTCTCGGGGGATGGGTGTTGCAAGAACATATAACCAGTGTGAGTCAAAGTAGTCATGGTACAAATGACAGGAAATTGGGGTGATTGGTGTGATGAGAAAGTCCACAAAACTAGAGCAGATTTAATGTGCTTGTTACCTGAGAAATGACTTGAGAGAACTAGAATCTCTTTCTTCTCTTGTGTTCATGTATGAGTCTGAAAAAGTAAAAATATATTTCCCCGTAACCTGTAAGTTCCTGTGTTCAAGACAGTCATATTCAGGGTTTACAGATAAGGCACTTTGACTGTTCTCCTTAGCACAAATAATAGATTTAATTTTCAGTAAAAATGCAAATTCTTTTGCTATGTTTGCTTTAACTACAACAACCTTTTATACCTGTGGTACTCAAAATTATTTAAGAGAATTTGATTTGTGCTTCTAGAAAACATCAGGAATCTTTTTTTTTGTTGTTCCCTAAAGGCTGTAAATTTGCTGCCTTAGCCAAAAAAATTGGAGGGGAAGTTGAAATTCCTTTCAGATGAATTGGAAATGTAACACCCTGACAGAGCCCCTCCCCTCCCCACCCCGCCCCAACCCATTACCATGACACACAGAAAATCATATCAAAAATTCTCACCTTTTATGATAAAAGAAAAGAAAATTAGTTAAAAATTTTATTTTATTTGGCTAATGTCAGCCGCTTTAATATCACATGATTTGTGGTTTTTTCTGAGGAAAAAGACTGGCAATTTTTATCAAAAGAATGGTATTATCAATAAAAGAGAAGAGTGGCTGCTTGTCTGATATAAAACATGGTAAACCTGTGGTCCAGACTGTATTGACACAGTAGCTGTTGACCTGGAGACACCAGCACAGGAGGGTTTATGGTGTCTTTCCAATATGTGGCCAACACCATTTCTGACTCTTATCTTCTGCACTGGCAGTGCTAATATTCACACTGTGTACTTTTTACACTCTGGAGACATTTGTTCAGGTGAGCACATGCTGTTGTTGGGACACAGGGGTGCCTGGCACTTCCTCTTATTTCTCTGTCCTTGTAGCTTAATGGAGGAGATTCTTCACCTGCCAATGGAGGTGAGCCAAACCTGATGAGCTGTTCAAGGAGCAGAGAGAGTTTGCTGCCCAACATGCTGTGTGGTTACCTGCACTACTGACTACAGGGTGCAGTAAGCCACTGTAAGTAGCTTTCCTGTGCTGAGGAATCCTGACCTGGCCACATTATTGATGGGCTTTCACCAGAGAGTAGAGCATCATTAAGTGTCTGGTTTGTTCAGACATCATCCTCTTCAGAAGAACTCTGATCCTCCCTCCCTGGACACCTCCCAGCTCTTCCCATTCTTCAAAACGCGTCACGTTGAATCATATTTCAGCAGGTTGTTTTTTCTCATGTACCAAAAATTGAGATTAGGTGGAACATACGAAGTCTGGGCCCTTTAACATGCATAAGCACCATGAAGCTATTATTGAATTTAACACCAAAAAGAGTGTGCACATTGATGTACTTTGATATATGTACAAGACCCCCACTCAGCCTTCTTTTCAGATGCCTGACCTGTCCTATCTGTCTCAGCATTTCCTCACTGGAGAGGTTCTCCAGTCTCTGCATCATCTTCATGGCTCTTCAGTGGGCTCTTTCCACTATGTCCACTCTTGTTCTAAGGATCCCAGCACTGGACACAGTACTGTGGCCTCACCAATGTCAGACAGAGGGCCAAGATCTCTTCCCTCCACCTGCTGGCAGTGCTATGCCTAATGCAGCCCAGGACAGGGTTTGCCTTTGTTGATTCATGTTCAACAATCAGCATAAGAAATGAAGTGGTAATTTACAGTAATCACTAGCATTTTTAACTGCAGCTATTATAAAAGTTTTTAAATCCCTGATGTTTTTAATGGAGAGCAAGTTCAAAAAGGCAATTCAGTAGAATCTGTGTAAAAGTAAACTGTCCTCCCTAGTGTGTCTTTTTTGGCTTCATTCAATTTTATGTTATTTGCTTTGATGGTTTAGCAATTGCAGCTGTCTAACATGAAAGTGGAAATTTGGTCAATGGAAATAATGCAGAAATTCCTCAGAAAAGACATATTGCTGCTCCTCTTGAAATAATTTATCTCTGAGAGGATCTAACATTCAATTATCTATTGAATTGTCACATTTTGCTCTGTCTCAAACATAATTTTGAAGAGTAAATGACATTTCTTCTCTGCAATAATACAGTAACTCACAGCATTTGGACCATGAGTGCCAATTAATTAAATTAAAATCTTAGGAACCAATTCACTTTTGGGGGAAACACAAAGGCTACTGTGCCATTGAAGGCAGAGTAATTAATGTCTTAAAGTTATCATATATTGGGAATTAGAAGACAAAAAGAAATCTTATTGGAAAATTAAACTCCCATCAGTGGTGTACACTTGTGTGTGGGATTCCCTTACCATATATATAGATATGTATAAATCAACAAATGTAACGGAAAAGACTTGCATTTATTTTACAGGTGTATCTTTTTAACCATCTGACTGTTCCCAAATCATGATTTTGAAAAAGTTGGAAGAATTACTTGTAAAAGGTGATAAGGGATGTAGCCTTTGCAGACAAGTCACAAGATCCCCTCCCAAGGACTCATATGCCAAAGTAAATATTAAAATAGGTGAGTGGAAATTGATGATCTGTAAAACTGCAGCAGCTTAAAATAAATAAATAAATAAACAAATAAATCTGTAAAACTCTGGCAGTTTAATGGCACAAGAGGAATTTTTTTGCCATATAGAATTTTCTGTTTTGAATTATGGAAAGGGAGAAAACATTGCTAGTACCACACTGCACTATGGGTTTTTTTTCTTCTTCCTATTTTTTTTATTTATTTCTGAGATGGGAACAATGGGAGTGAGGAAAAACTCCACGGAATGAAAATGTTCATTACTAGCAGTGGACTAATCTTATCTTTTCAATGGTCTAAAAATCAACACTTGGAAACTTTTATGAGATGGTCTTTTCTTGTTTACTGTTCTTTGACTTGACTATGTTTTTACTTAGCTCGTTATATTCTATCAAATTTTCCTTTATTACACTGGGTTGCAAAGCATAATAAGAAAAACTGAAAGTAAATAAGAAGTGCTATTACTCAAAAGATTAGGATTTTCTTTAGAACTTTTTGTTTGGAAGGCACTGCATTAGATCATTACCAAGGAATAGATTTTAGTAACATGAATAAGATAAAAAGATGGTGGTTTCTTCCTGTTTGCCTTGATCCTTTTGATGTATTTGTCCTGCGTGAGAATAAGCTGGTATTATGTGTTGTTATGTGTTAATATTTAGCTCTATTATGTGTTGATATTTAGCTCTATAAACTTACAATGGCTTTTGAAAAACTTCTTCTGAGTCTTTCTTTGGTGCTCAGAGGATAATTTTTGGTCATGGGAAATTCCAAAAGGCAAGAAATGAATGTGAGGGAATCAACTGTGCAGAGCAGCCATAGCTCATTTAGTTTCCCTTCCTACACCGGGGAAGAAATATTGTAGGTTACATTGCATCAGCCAAATCTGAGTTCAAGACCTCATCCAGAGTGTTGAAACTCCTTGGCAAAGTTAAGTAACATCTGCAAATACTTGGGTGGATATTATGTATGGATGGCTACAATACACTCAACACACATTGCAAACTGTGTTCAAAATTATAATTTTGTAAATATTTCATGTGGACACAGTGCAACTGTAAAGAAGAAATTTGTAATAATTGTGAAAATTTGCTGGGCTATATACTTACACATGTACATATGTATTCCTATTACATATATATTTGTGTGTGTGTATGAACTGCTTTATTTTATTTTATTTTCAAAACACCGGTTTAGATCTCAGTCATGATCTTACTATACTCAGCAAGAATCGTACCAAGTGAAAAATAAAGGCACAGCAAAACAATTACAAAAACCACCATCCGGTTTTACTTTTAATACCACATGGTCCTAAAGCTGTCTAAGTTTATTAAAGGATTTAGCAGAATTAAACCATATCCATAGTAGGTTTAGTTAGCCATTACGTATTTATATTAAAGTCATATGTGAAAAATACAAAGAAACAAAGCAGAAAAGTCACCACAAAAATTTTTGATTTACAAAGGTACCTTCCACAGGGTTTAAAGGTTGATTCTCCTAATATCCCAAAAAACCATTAAGTTAAGACAACTCTTATCTGTCTTTTAAATATTCTGTATTAGAAACAAAGTCAAAACCTGCTTTTATTTGAGAGTGTGTACATAACAATTGTCACTTCTAGTGTTGTTCTAAAGGGTGCAGTGCTTTGCTATATCAAGAGAAGATCTTGTGCTAGGAAATTCACAAGTGGTTCAGCTCTCTTCGTGCTAACAGATCAGGTCAATTAGTCATGCACATATAGTTTTAAATGTTTGATTTCCCTCACTGAGATTTCAGCAGACTAGGCATATCTACACATTATCAGGTCCAGCCCTGTGCACTTGATGACACAGGTACTTGTGAGAGGTGAAATCAGGAAGCCGCAGTTTTGGGCAGGAAATGGGACATCATTAATAATTTTATGTAGTTTCAGGAAATTATTGGAACCTGGAACGGTTCACCCTTGAGAAATCATGATATTTCAATACTAGCATTTGCAGAAAACTAAGGGAAACAAGACAGCACCTATCAAAATGATTTGTGAAATAGGAATTTTTCAAAAGCTTTCTGACACTTAACTTCAAAAGTTTTGCTTAAACAAATTTCTAAATTGCTATATATTACTGGAGATTATCTTACACTGAATGTTATCTGCTTGGATTAGCATTTTGTCCTCGGAGACTTAAAATTTATGTGTCTTATCTTTTGAGAGTCCTCTTTGACAAGATCCTTGGATAGAAAACATTTTCATAATACACTGCAGTCATATTTTTTTCCATCTGTTATTCAGAAGGATCACAGTCAGTAATGAAAAATGTATTATGAATATATGACTCTTGCCTTGGGGTGGAAAAGATATGATCCACCAATATATCTTCTTAAAATTTATATCTGTTGTAAATAAATGTTACATTGTTCCAAAACTAGAAGGAAAAAAAAAAAGAAAAAAAGATAAAGGGAATTAAAATAAATAGATTTGAGTCAGTACTATTCCTAAAACCTTTGCAATTTTATATCTTTTTCCTCCACACCATGTGGATGGAAAACAATTTGGTTTTCTAATCAGTCTGGTTTTATTAATGAAAATTATGTGCAAAAACTGAGAGTGCTGAGTAGCAAACTGAATTGTGAGATTAAGAGTGTTATCTACTTTTGTGTATTACAGCAGGTACATCCCTTAATAATGCTTTCAAATGTGGGATTACATCCCACCTTAAGGAGACCCATTACATGCATGATATGGAAAGAAAATGAGTGAAGAGTAGTGAGGGGGAGATTATTGGAGGAATAGAATACATGCAGTGGGCCATTGAAAGAAATATACACTGCTGTTTACTTTGCAAAGAACATTCCCTAAGAATTAAAAAAAAAAAATCCCTCTGTGAAGTTACAAAATTTGTCAGTCTGTGTAAAGTGTTATCATATTTTTATTTAGCCAGAACTGATTGTAGTTACACATGCACAACTGATTATCAGAAAATACTTGCATATTTATCTATATACACAAAACTGCATAGATTGCTAAAACAGGTCTAGTTCTACCCTCTTCTACTAATTTATTTTCAAAGTATTTTCTTTTCAAGTATAATAATCCCCAAGCTACAACTCGTTTGGACTTCTACAATCATTCAGCTTTTTAATAAAAATCATTTAGAAGCAAAATATATTGTATGAATATACCAGATTTGATGAGACTGTCAACAGAAGAGTTCTTCAGCTGTCCATTAGATTTTCTGCTTAATATGATACTCTCTAGGAGTAGAATGTTTGGGATCAAAAATGTCTTTGAAGACAGAAAAAGAATTTCCATCTCATTCTGGACTTGGTCTATCTATGTGTGACAGAGCATAGAAAGTTCTGGCTTCTTAGGGAAACAGGATTTACACAGACTCCTCTTTCTCCTTTTCCTTTCCTATCCTTATCTAAAAACTTTTGAGCCCATGGCCAAAGATGTAGAGCTATCGGAGACATTAAGTTCTGCCAAGAGAGCCTTTACTAATTACTCCAACTGCAGAAGTGAGTTTTGTGTGTAGTCGACACAGCCCTTCAGCCTGTGATGCAGTCAAAGAGTTAGACATGAGCTCTAATTCAAACAAGCAGTGGCAGCTCTTAACCCACTTCACAAACTGCAGATTGCTGGTCAGGAAAGACACCAGGATGCTGGAACCCACATGGATTAAATCCTTCTTTCACAGAAACAAAACTCATTCTCTTAAGGGTGCTCAAGACCAAAAGCTGTGTGGCAGAAGGAAAAGAAGTCCCATTGAAGGCCAGCCACTTTAGTGAATAGATTAAAATCTTCTGGACCTGAGGAATGGAGAAAATGAGGTGAAACAAAATGACCCTATAAGCTGATTGATAAGAGATGGACCTACATTTCTGGTCCATGAATTTTTCATATAAAAGATTCCAATAACATTTTGAAAGCAGTTATCAGTCACTCAAAATCAAAGTAGGCCTATCCTTAAATTAAATTATTTTATAAGTGGAATCCACAAAGAAAATACTGAGTAAAACATTTCAAGCAAATGGAATTTTTTACTTTCTGTTGTTTTTCACTCTGGGAGTGATCCAGGGTATTAATTATTGGGACATAGCTTCATTGTGTAAGATGAATGTATTTTGTGTGTGGGTTGTTTTCCTCCTCCTGTGGATCTACGCGGTGGACTTTGTGAGTCACCACATGGTCACCCTGTGTGAGGTGCAGCAGAGCACCATTTCTGGCATTGTCAGCTAATTTATTTGAACAGAGGATGACTGCACACCTTTCTTCATATGGATGCTTTTCTGTGCAGTCAAATGGCAGCTTCAGGCCCCCCTCCTTTGTTTGATGCCTTTGGCTGATAGTGCACAGCCAGGGAAGAGCCAGATGACTCCTGACTTTGATGCTTTCATGTCTCCCAGCCTCACGGTGGGTTCACTCAGTTCTGACACCCTGGAGTTTCAAAAGGAGGCCAAGCTGGGGACACACAAATAATTTAAGTGCTGTGAGTTCACATCAGCCAAATCTTCTGACACCCTGGAGTTTCAAAAGGAGGCCAAGCTGGGGCCAAGCAATAATTTAATTTCTGTGAGTTCACATCAGCCAAAGGCATGTGGGATTTAAACCTATGGGGGTGAAGGGTAAAGTTTGGATGGGTGCCATTAGGCCAGTTTATGTTCTAGAGATGAGATATCTGCACACACTGAGAATCTATTTCTGTGGATGACACTCCCAATACTGTTGACAGTGAGTAGCAGCAGTCTGGAAAGTTCTCAGGCCTCAGCATATTTATTCTCCAAAGACAGGCAGAGATACTTCCTCACTGGCCTACTGGCCTCCTTGGGCTGATTTTACCTAATGGTAGGGTTTGGTCCCTCAGAGCATGCTTCTGTACAGATTTGTGTGGTGATGTGCAAGATTTCTTGGAAAAAAACCAAAAAACAAACAACCCAAAGAAACAAAGCAACCTCCCTGGGCATAATAGTTTATCCTGTAGATTCCATTCATCCAAGCTAAATGCTAATATGTTTACAAATAGCTAGTACCTTTGAGAGCCTGGTTTCCTAGGAAGCCATGTTTTGGAAATGAATGTACCCTCTTCTACTAATTTCTTTTCAAATTCCGAGTATAATCATTCCCAAACTACCACTGGTTGGGATGTCTACAGTCATTCAGCTTTTTAATAAAAATCACTTAGAAGAAAAATATGTTGTATGGATTTGCCATCTACAGCTTCACTGGAAAAATATTTTAGCTCAAAAAAAACAAACTAAAAAACCCCTGATGAAAACAGCTGCTCTGCAGTATCTGATCTAGCCAATGTTAGAAAGAGAGAAGAGTAAACATAAAGCTTAGCTGGCTGTTACTCAATCTGGAAAAGTAAGTGAGCACAATTTGCTAAGTAGCTAATAAGGATAGGCAAAATTGGTTGGTCACTTTAGAGGGAAGCATGGAACCAGGTCGTTGAGGTTGTACTGTACCCATAGATGGAGTTTAGAAAGGAAAATGTAGCTATGGTGTTATCTGTTTGGGTTTTTTCCACATTTTCACAAATCCTAAAGATCAAGCAAATTTTCTTTAATGAGCAGATCTTACAATTTCTGCAATTCATGCTGTGGTGGTCTCTCAGGCTACTAAGACAGCAATTCTGACAGACCTAAATTGTAAGCATATCTGAAAAACAGTGTCTGCACAGATTGAAACCTGCTGTTTCAGGTTTCTGAATGCTGCCTTAAGTTGCAAGGTCACTTAATACCCACAGACAGAAGTCTCATTGGAATTATCTCCATGATGACCAGTATCTCTTTTCTTGGAGCCATTCACGAAGCTGCTCCTTGTTACTCGTTTTGCACTCCACGTGGAAGAAAAGAAATCCCTTTGAATTGGATGTGAAGATCTGTTTGTCTGGACATTTATTTCCTTAGGTCTGAATCTAAGTTTGTTAGATATGTGTAGACAGGAGTGGGTCTGGGAATATGCTGCAATGACTGAAGAGCATTTTCTGCTTGGTGTTTAGCTTGGCCAAAGGCCTGCTGAACACTGGGAGTCCCAGGAGTCGGTTCTTACAATAGCTCACCCCTAAATATTCCTGCTGCTGTTATAAGATAATTCCAGATTTTCAGCTGCAGACCTGGCATGCTGATTGCTTGGCTCATACAAACTGTGACTGGCCAGATTTTCCTTTCTGAGGAAGAGTTTAACAGAGGATGGCATTTGTTCTGGCAAAATAGAGACAGCTGTAAGTCTGAAATGTCTAATCTTTTTAATGGAATTAATAGGCACCTATGCATTTCAGTTGTCTGGTCAGCCAGCCAGAGGGTGCTCCTGGATTTAGCACAGGAAATAATCTCAGACAAAACACACCTCTAATATTTGCTGGCTTTTTGGCATTCTCTACTAGAAGTATGCTCAAATAAAATGAGGTGAGGAGGTGAGGCAGGTAAGAAGCATCCATGAGCAGCAATGCTGCTAACCTCAAGCTGCACTAAGGACACATGTTCATCCATGTCAAAGATTAAATTAGACTCTACAGAAAAGTGAGCACCTGATTATTAAAGCACAGGATACTGGCTGCTACATCTCATATTAGAAAGAGAATATGAATATTTGTAAGATAAAATCACTTATTTCAGTATTAAGTTATAAGTACAGTGGGTTAGCTTCTGACCAGTATATTTGGTAATTATGTACATGAGGATAGATTGATAAGCAGTAGGCTTTCTGCATCACCAAAAGTAGCTTTTCATTCTTTTGATTTTATTCTCTACTCATAATAAATTCCATTGTTGAACAGCATTTTCTGCACAAACAGTTTTTTTCTATTTTAGCTTTCAGGTCATCAGTAGCTACAAAAGAAATGTACTGCTTACATGATGGCTTTACAGTTCTAACATCATATTTCCATTGAAGACTAATGCCCTCAATTTTTTTGTGATACTTGAAGCTCTTGTATTACAAATATGTTTGGATGAAAAATTATTAGTAAAGGAAAAAGTATTACTGCAATCAAGTGATGAAAGCAGGCCCCAGATATACCCACAGCACTCATCTATTACTCAGGCCTCTATTGTCCAAGAGCAGACACCTCTTATTTTCCTAATAAGAGCAAGAATGGGACACTGAGTACTACATAAAACGTTGCTGCAAGTAGGAATCCTGAGGCGCTTACAGCATAAAAAAGACAGATCCCACAATTCAAACACAGGTCTCTGTGTTTTAAAATTTATGAAGTCATTATCTCACAGTGTTTATTACATGATACGATGTTGTGTGATCTGTGTGCTTATAGGACAAAATGCACTCCTAGACAGAAAAAACCAGTGTTTATCCCAGAAACAGCAGAGTTGAGAATTTGATCTACTGCTCAGATATCTAAGTTTCTCTGTCTGACCTATTTTGGCTGAAATATGTATGTGTATGCCATGCAGCACATGCCAAGTGGCTGAGACATCTAGATCTCTGTTTCCTACTGCACACTGATGATTTGTGCTGGTTTATTTAGTTCTGACTTGTCCTGAGCAAGATGGACGTGCAATGTGAGGATAAATCAGCTTCAAAGAAGGAACAATAAGTTCAAGGCATCAGACCATGTAGGCACATCATAAAATGAATTTTCAGCATGCAAAATTAATCTGGGGCCCCACTGTAAGTTCACAGGTTATAAGCATAGCCTGTAGAAATATGGAAAGTGGATCAAATGCATCCTACATGTGTGGAAATCACAGCCTATGAGTTGTAGACACTTTTTTTGGATATTCATTGACTGTTTGACTTGGAATTCTGGCTGCTGAATTAGATAAAATAATAAGCAGAGAATCCTGACTTTTCTAGCCCCGAATTACACATTCATTCTCTCTTTGTGTCAAAAATAAATAATTTGAAGGTAATTCTATTGTCTGTGCCTGGTACCATCTAGCTTTTAGAAACATAACTGCCTTAGGATTAATTTCACAACACTGAGCCTGACAGAGTTCAAGAAAAATCTGGCCAACACATTCAGGCACATGGTGTGACTCTTGGGAATGGTTCTGTGCAGGGGCAGGAGTTGGACTCACTGATCCTCATGGGTCCCTTCCAACTCAGCTTATTTTGTGATTCTTTAAGGAGAAAGTAGTTGCAATCTTACCTTATTAGGCAGTATGATGTTTTGCACAGCTGGCTGACCTTCCTGGCTCTGTTAGGGGATGTAAAGAATCTAATAGATCAGTTTTGTTCCAGCCCTTAGCTTTAAGCTTAGCTCTTAGGACAAGTTTCTTGCTCTTTTTATCTGTCTTATGGCTATCTGATTACAGGAAGGAAGATTAGTAGTTTGTTTCCCACACATATCTTGGAATTTTTACTCCATGAACTACTGAGATGGAGCTTTACCATCTCTCCCGTGTATTCTCACACTTTAGCTTTAAATCGGTGAATCTATGAGCTTGAATATTTCCAGCTCATGTGATCTCTTCACATCCTGGGAAAATGCACCAAATTGCTCTCTCAATTCAGTCCCTCTGTAGGGCTGTAGGCCTGCTGATACTAGATGGCAATCCCACAAATCCCTTCCAGTCCTCTGAGCTGGAATTTTTCATTGTCCTACTTGGCCTTTAGCCATCTTCTGGCTGGTTAAATAGCTGTGTTGGCTTCTAACCCTCTGCCAGCTCAGCACCCAACCAGTAGTTAATTGCCCTTGCATTTGGGTAGGGGAGAGTATTGGAAAGACAGGAGCTGTAAAGCTTGTTATTGAGATGGAGACAGGAGACAGGAAAATAAATTACCAATTACTGTCAGGGGCAAGAGAGACTCAGCATGGGGAAATGAACTTAATTTATTGCCAATTAACAGAAATATTTAGTGGATGATTTGGGTATGGGAAACAAGTAAAAAAGACAAAAACTTTAGAACGCTTAGGCAAAACACACTCCTCCTTTCCCAGGCTCAGCATCCCTTCAGACACTACTCCTCCCTGCCTTGCTATCACCACAGGTTGCATTCAGTAGAGCCCTCAGCTAGACAAAAAGCAATGCAGGATGCAAGTTGTGGTCTGCATGCAGAGGTTTCTGTTCAACACTCCTTCCTTCTATCTCACTTCCTCTGGGACTCTTAAGGGCTGCCATCATTCAGGGACATCCTCTCTGCCATGGAGCATCTCATCTTTCTGCTGCCTCTGTTGTAACTCTGATTCTGTTCTCCTCTCCCTGTTTCCTTCTTCTCTTTGTCTTCCCTCATCCTCTTTTTCTCATATTTTGCCCATTCTTAAATGTATTTTTCCTGGGGCACAACGAGCTTGTCTGATGGGCTCTGTTTTGTCCTGTGGTGGGTCTCTTAAAGTTGCCTCCTCTACCAAAATCTCAACGCTGGCCCCCAGTACACAAGTCACAAGATGCCTTCCAGACACACAGGTAACTATGAAGCATTCAAGGTTTTTCATGTGAAAGTATGGAAGGAATATTCTGGCAGAGAGGGTTTTAGTCATAGCGTGAGGAATGGGCATTGGTTTAACACCTTCACGTCCAGATGTGGTGCTGGAAAGGGATCAAGCATCTGCAGCACCTTCTGCCTCTCAGGACAGTCTGGGCATTAGCCTGTCCTGTGGAAGTAGATGCAGTTCTGTTGTTTTCCACTCCACCTCCATGAAGGCTTTGTCCTCTGAGATGTCCTAGAAACCAGCAAGGTCTCTGCAACTCTCAAAGTATCCCATGGTATGTATTTGTTAATTTGGACAGAGGGAAATGATACACAGGTATGTGTAAAATAAAGATATATCCATATTTTCATATAAAGATAACATACAATATGAAATCTGAAAAAGAGTGTGCCACAATGACCCAGGGTCCTGCCCTGTGTCCCACCCTGGGACACTGAAAAGAGGTATGAGGTGAAGCTATTTTACCTTTTGCATTATTTTCATATTTAATGGTTAGAGAAACATTTTAGAATAAATATTCAAATTAAACTTAGTAACAACACAACCTCATTTTAAAGATGTAGTGAATTTCTGCCATTTAGAGTAAACATTACAGAATTCAAACACAGACTTGATGTCTCCATTTAAAGAACTGCTCCTCCAAACCCATTTGTTTTTAATCATCCCGCACTGAAGTCTACAATTAATAGCAGAGATGCTGTTTTTTAAATACTTGGTTTTATAGGAAATATTGATATTGCTTTTATTCTGTGGAACCTTGCACAAAGATTTTTTTAAGTATGTTGTGTAATACATAATTTGCCAGTTTTCTGTCAAGGACAGATGATTTGTTAATGACAAGTTATTTTTTGAAATAAAATAAATTGCTGCTATTGTGTCAAACTGTAAAAATGTCTAGGTTTTGTCAGAGAATGAGGTTTTAACAACATATTTGATTTCTACACTGACTGAAATTCAGTCTACACTTTAATGTCAATTTTTTGCATTATTCTAATTTCATTATCAAATATTTATTTTTTTCCTAAGAGAAATTCTAGCCTCACCATTTCCATCTGGACAACTAGCAGAAGTGTAAGCTACATGTGGAATGGTATGAGAAAGAAGTGTCTTCAGCCCATGTAACTCATTACTGCCAGAAGATGGCTAGAAGAACTCTACAATCTCTTAGTAAAAGTCTGCAGTTAAAGAATGTCTTATCTCAGTTTCTAACGAGGCTTTCATTTCTATAAAGAACTAAGATGAATCCTCATGTATTTATTTTTCATGTCTCTGATTGAATGGAAAAGCACCCTCAGGGAACATTGTTACAACCTTAATTAAATTTTATGAAATACATCCATGAACCAGGATTCTGGGACCACAGACTCTGAATTCAATTTAATCTGAAAAACATGTTAATATATAAAAAAGTTCACATTTTTGGTATGGTTTTGCAGAACTTAGAGCTAAATCACAAAGGAAGACAGATTTTTATTTTACTCATGATTTGTTACCACAAACTATAGACATTTTTTTAGAGTCAGTGAGAAGCAGAGAAGTAGAAACCTAAATGAGGCCTGTGTGCTTCAGTGTAGTGAGTGACTGACATGTCCATGGGAATTCAAACTGGGCAGAGTTGAAAATAATCAGGCCTTACAGAAATACTTCTCCATAGGGACAGGTAGCTTGAATTATCCCAGTGTAATTTGAAGCTGATGAGCGATCAGTTGGTCTTTATTCCGCAAAAGGCACATACTCACTTTCAAGCTTTTGTGCTCTCTGCTCTTTCATCATTGCATGGTTCACATTGCAGAGTTGTGAGTTTAAGGTTAGGATTTCCTCTGCAATGGGTCACATGGAATGGATCCTGACAAAACTACCCATGTGAAAACAAGGCAATGATCTCTACAGAAAGCCAAGATTGCCCAGCTGGGATCTGAACTGGTTTACTCAGAGAAAGGACAGTTCTGGTGTTAGGGTTATGGACAGGACGGGCAATTTTCTATCTGCAAAAGTAAGTTCAGCAAAGCCTAGAATTTTAGCCCATCATTAGCAGATATCTTTAATAATCATCTTTTTCTAGGTTTATATACACATATATTTATATAGATATTTAAGAGGTGTTGCAAAAACACTTATTGAAGGTATAGGTTTGCCTTTCCTATTGTCTTCTATTTCTGATTTTTTTTTAAACTCTGCCCATTGTCTTGTTTCAAACTGCTTTGTTTTCTTAGGAAGAAAGTGTTTAATTCATAGAGTGCATTGTGGGTAGTTCATCTACGGTTAATACAGGATCACTAGTATTTCATTTGTGGGCATGGAAACTGTTCTAATTGTGGAAAGTTAAAATACAAACACAGACAATTGTGTCACACAAACATTTTAACTGCAGGAAAGTATTTTAACAGGACACAGATTCTACATGCTGTTAAAACCAATCCAGCAGCCTTAGATTCAGTAGAAAATAGCATCATTAACAAGCACATTTCTGGCAGAATAATTCAGTTAAGCAGTTGATTAAATGCACTATTCATGGGATAATATTCCTTTACTGGTAAATCAAGCAACTCACCATAAATTGCAGGACTGTAAAACAACTTTGTGATCTTATGAATGCTTTATGTGTCATAAGCTTTATGTGTCATAAGAAGAAAAAACATTTTCAGACAATGATGATTATTCATCTACTTAGCTCTATTCAGATCATGTGTAGAGATGTCACTTATTTACTAAAATCTTATAAACTGTTGTTCGGAAAAAAATTTCTGTGTGATGTGGTTACTGCTGTTTGCCAAGTCCTCAGCACCTTTTAAGTCTCTAAGAACTACCTGAGAGTGCTACAATCTCAAGCAAATGTGATCAGAGGAATTTAACTGCTGATGGAAGAGGATTAGCCCAACACTATTTATTTGTTTCTGAAACAGGCCAAGAGGCTGGGCAGATGCTATGGTAGGACAAAGCAAGCTGATCAAACTCCCTCTAAAAGGCTATTAATATATTTTTCATGAACAGGATAAATCTATAGATAAGAAGAGTGAAATTAAGAGGTAATGCCAAGACTTGAGCAAAAGAACTTACTAAAAGCAGGTACTACTACAAATGAGGAACAGGAAAAGAAGCAATAGTTAGGGACAAAGTAGTGCTCCTATTAAAGGTATCAGATTCTTTGCATGTGTTCTGTGGTAGAAGGCAAAACAGAGCCTTTCAAACTGAATAGCACACAGAAGAATATCATTATGCTGTCATTCAGGAGGAAAGTACTTCAGAAAAGTCTCTCATAATAAAGAGAAAGACATTCCTCAGCAGTGCAGTAAAACTAGGTCTACAGTATTTTGTAAGACACCAAAAACTAAAATACTTTGCAAGAAGAAAAAAACCAGGAAAGTGAAATGACTGAAAAGTAAATGAAACATAAAGCCACAGCTGACAATGACAGCTATAACAAGAGATTAAATAGTGGAGGTGACACAAGAAGGAATCTTTCTAGGAACTATGTCTTTGTCTGAAAGGCTGAACAAGCCATACTTTAGGATACAAACAGGATGTTAAATAAACAGAATTTGAAATGTTGAATTGCTGTATCTCCTATGAAGGATTAAAGTCTTTCTCTAAGCAGGACTCATACTTACCACAGAAAAAAATACTGAAGACAGTAAAATTACAAAGGTGACTTTTTATAGCTTCCATGAACAGATGCATGTTAACTCAAAGTGCCAAGCACCTCTAATACAATGGGTTTGGCTGCCACTTTTTTTCTCCTCCTCTATATTTTAGGGCTTAATTGCATACTGTGATATTATTTCATTATGTATATACAGGCGGAAGCATTTACCTTTGGATCTGCCTTTTTTAGTTGGTTGTCACTCCTCATCTGTAATGCCAGAACAGATAGGTAATGGACATCAACTTTTTCCTAGAGCAACATGTCTTTTACACAGGGACATGTGCTCCTCGCTTAATTGCATACTGTGATATTATTTCATTATGTATATACAGGGAGAAGCATTTGCCTTTGGATCTGCCTTTTTTAGTTGGTTTTCACTTCTCATCTGTAATGCCAGAACAGACAGGTAATGGACATCAATTTTTCCTAGAGCAACATGTCCTTTACATAGGGACATGTGCTCCTACTTCTGCCTTGCATGTACTTATTTTATTCTCTGCTTTAACTCCACAAAACAATACTGACCTGAAAGTAAGTTTAAAATAGGTTTTTGTTTTGCAGTCTACAAAAATGTCTAGTTTCTGTATGAACTTTGGGTGTCTTAATATCTAATTTTAATTTTAGTGTCTTTTGCTTTATTGTAGCGATCCTTGATCATGACTAAATTTTCAGTTTCAGGGAAATCTGAGAGTTGGGGTTTCATATAAATAATATCTGAGGTAAAATTGAAAAATTAGTTCAAGATCTTATTCTCTCAGATGAATGTTTGGATCTCCACTTCCAATAATCTAAATAGCTGAAGGATATATTTAATTCTGAACATATTTTAGAAATAATTCTATTTGAATTTCTTTTGCTAGAAAAACAAACAAAAGCAGCCCTCCATCTGCATGCAATGCCTAAGGGATTTTTCATAGCAGAAAGCTTTTAATGGAACTCCATCTTGAGAACATTATATAGAAAAAAAATGTCTAGATCAGACCAGCAATGCTCATCAAGAAGCTGAGCAGAGTTTTCCTGGACCTTTGCAGTCCCTGTTCCCAGAATGCTCCCTTGCCTGCCTGGGCATGTATGACCTCTGACAGACACCCTAGACTCCAGTGTGTGGTTCTCCGAGGCTGCAGCAGATTCCCTGTTGGAAAAGAATAATCTGGATACACCCAGTAATTTTCAATGCATATCCCTTCAGACAATATGTGTCACTAACTGTCTTCCCACCTAAATAAGCTATTCTGTCCTTTGCTCAGGCTGCTCTTTTTCTACTCTGTGCTGCCTGTATAATGAGGTGGACCATAGCAAACCACATCTCCCAACTTCATTGATCTCAGTTTGGGAGAAGCTCAGATTAAAAAACCCACAGATGACAATGTGAGTTTTCCTGTACATTTCAAATTTTCCTTTGATTTATTTTTAAAAAACACTAAATTAATAGACAGTTAAATGGCCTAAAAAGAGAAAGTTTCTTTTCTATGTGACTGCTGTTCAATTCTAGTTATGCATTTCATAGTAAGCACACATCCTGTCTTTGCTCTCTGATTCAGCCTTAAAGTTTAGACCAATTTTGTACTACCTCTAGTTACACTTTCTCTATTATATTTGGGGACATTATGTTGTTGCTTGAAGCCATGATTCAGGTTCTCTAGCCACCTTTGTAAGATGAGGAGTGATTGTTCCACAGCTAATCACTGCAGTAAAAAATAAACCTATAAAATCACTCAATCTACTTTCTATCTTCTTTTCAGAAGCATAAGAAAACATGTGGGCAGGTGCTGATCTCCTCTCTCTGGTGACCAGGAAGAGGACACAAGAAAATGGAATGAAACTGTGTTGGGGGAAGTTCAGATTAAATATAAGGAAAAGGTTCTTCACTGAGAAGGTGGTCGGTCACTGAAAGAGCCTCCCCAAGCAATTGGCCATGGTACCAATCCTGTCACAGTTCAGGGTGCATCTGGATGATGCACTTAGTCCCCTGGTTTAATTCTAGGTAGACCTGTGAGTACCAGGGAACTGGACTTAAGGATTCCTGTGGGTCCCTTCCAACTTGGGATGCTCTATGATTCTATGAGTCTACGATTCTTGTAGTTCCTAGATTTATGAAGATTCTTGGCCAACACATGGAATATAGAAGTCAGTATGTCTGATGGGGAAGAAAAAGCCAAACCAAATGATGCACTTCCTTCTCAGGTACTTAGTGTGCAAAACTGGGGTCTGAGAAAAGTTCGTTGCTAGTTAGCCACAAAGCAAACACCAGCTTCTGAGAAGCACACAGAAATTGCATGTGTGAACTTATATGTTTGATTTATAAAAGTCGACGGCTACTGGAAAACTTAATCACAAATAAATTTCCTTGGTCACTCCAGATGACCTTGCTTCTGGACATGAAGTAACTTCAGGCACTAGGGCCAGAAGAATCTCATGTTCCTGCCAGCTGGGCAGGGACTTTTGGACTGTCTTCCTGACTTGATGTGCCCAGACTCTCCCTAAACTGCACTTCAGGAATTTCATTCTGGTTTGGTTTGCATTATTATCATTTCAAGACAAAGATAAAAGAGATGTCTTTTGGCTCTGGCCCTGCAAGTCACAAGGTAGATTGTGGCAGAAGGAAGGCTCATGTCTGAAACAGTGGTTTACCTAAGCTAAGTGGTTTGTTTCTGTGTTTACACTTAACAAGAGCTCTTTAGAGAAAAAGCAGGATAAACCTGCTGATTTGTTGTAGAGTGATACTGTTCTTCTTGAGAAAATGAGTAAAACATTATAATGGAGAGGATAAAATCACTGGAGAGTCATTTAATTCTCTGCTTGAGAGGTTTTGATGACACGTGAGGGACAGGATTGAAAACAACTGGACACAATACAACATTCCCTGAGCTTGTCCTAATAAATTAACTCCAAACTCTAAAAGAGTAGCCAAGTTACTAAGTTTGTTTGCTGCCGCATTGGACCATAAGGATTCTGTTGAGAAGTTGTTGATCTTTTAAATAGTTTCTTCATTGTGTTCTTCATTGTTCTGGGACAGCACAGGCAATATTTCCTGATCATCAGGTGCTTTTCTTAAAAGACTTTCCCCTTCCCCTTCCCCTTCCCCTTCCCCTTCCCCTTCCCCTTCTCCTCCCTCTCTTTCTTCTCCTTCTTCTCTTTCCCCTTTTCCCTCTTCTTCTTCTTGAAATTATTTTCCTTTGGTGTTATGAATTTTTCTTCCTCAAAGCTAACACAATCCAGGAAGTGTTCAGTCTGCAATACTGTTTGCTGCAGGTTAAAAATCAATACAGTCATGCAGCAAATGAAACCATACTATTATCTTCTCTCCATAAGAATGCCTTTTCTTCACTTTCTGAGAAAGAAACAGGATCAACCAAAAACTTTGCATCTGAAAAGGGAAAAATAAACAGAAGGAAGTATGTATGGTCTCTTTTCGCATTTAAGACAACATTAGAAGACAAGCTGTTTTATTTTCAAGTTGTATAGGCATATTTCTGCATAATTCTAGTCATAATGAAAGTGGAATCTTGCTTAGTTAAGCAGAAACATACACATGTACACATCCACGGAGATTGGTGGTTATTTTCCTTATAAGAGATAATCTCCTTAAATGTCCCTCTTCTTCAAACTCTGGTCTTTCTCTTTTTCCCCTTGTGTAAAGCATTTTATTCCTGCCAGAAATAAATCTGACTATGTCCAAATTTATATGAATCAGAGCTTGGAAAATACACCAGTAGTTTTTCTATGTCTCTTGAACAGTGTCCATGTGTTACAAAGTGTTTAATAGGGTACTGAGGTTTGTTAATTTCACTTTTATTCCAGTTTAAAAAACACCACAACAACCATTTCATGCATATATAGAAGATCAGTTTTCCATCAGCAAAAGCCAAACAGTTTTTTCTTGAAAATTGTAAAAGTAATTCCTATCTTCTGCTGACAAACAATGCTATCTTCCCTTTGGCAAATCATGCCATAGAGATTTCCAGTATTTTGTGAAGCATAGAAAATAAACATGTTGACATATAAAAGCAACTGTTTCTCCTATTTGATTTACTCTTTTTTTTTTAAGTACAATAAAATGATGCTGATATGTGAGCTTGGTAAATTGAATTGATAATACAGATTAATGTCTCCTTCTAGTCATTTTATTACATATATTGTGGCTCTGGCATTTTATTATGTCTTAAAACATGCTTTTTTGATGAAAACATCAAGATTTTGCTAAGGAAAAGATAAAAAGTACACAATTTACTTTACACCCTTTCCTTTTTTCATGGCCACAAGAAGTACACAAACTTTATATACTCCACAGGAAACTTTAAATTGTGCTTAGATGTACCTAATTCTATTACAGTGTAAACTTTCATTTATAATTAAACTCTTGTATCAATCTGTGAGTTTTGATTTATATTCATTTATGCTGTAGTTCACAGACAGCATTTAAAGAAAGAAGACTTCTTTTCAAATTTCTCCAATTAAAAATAAGACAATTCTGTCCCTTAAAAGTTAATCAAAATGTTCATGTAGGCTTTGACCTCTTGTTTGCTGAAACCTGAGAACACCTGCAATGTCACAGCCAAGTAGTTAAGTCTATGTGGATCATCACCCTTAAAACTGAAAGGAGTCTACTGAAGTAGAAACTGCAACATCAAGAAAAAGGCAACACTTTCTGACTTCCATCATAGAATATTGGTTCAGAAAATTGTGGAACAGTATCAATGGTTCAAATAAAACTGCTAAGTGCCATATCACTTCAAAGAGCCACTGAAAAATTGTTTAAAAAGGGATGAAAAGAAGTAGCTGAACAAATAAAATTTTGTTTCTTTATAATGCAGAATTTTGAGTAATTAACATCAAAGTGAGCTGAATGGCATTATTCTTTTCTCAAAGAAAAAGTGTGCCTGATTACACCACTAATTTTCTTTGACAGCTTTATTTTTACTACTGTAGAAATAAATTAGGAAATCAGATTGCAAAGAATCGAGAAAGATGATCAAACCTAATTACTCCTGTAACTGTAGACAGAGGAAAAAATATCCCCTCTTACTTGTATTTAGTTGTATGTTGAAAACAGTTAGATTTCTTGTCCCTTATACTAGAAGTATGTGGCTGTACCCGTTCATTAGGAAACCTCTCACTCAGTTTTTCCATAAAAGAAGTAGAGGTATTTAAATGAAATTTCAATTTCCTAATCTCCAGCCAAAACTGGTGTCCAGTTCATCCCTGTGTGGTGGTGTGTCAACGTCGCCCAGTAGCTCCAACACTGGCTGTCCATTTTGGTGTTTACTCCCCAGTGAGTCTGCAGGAAGAACCTTTTCTCAGTTATCTAAGCAAAGTAGGCCAAGCTCATTTAATCTCCTTGCACAAACCAGGAAAGAAACAAAGTCTGAGTGATCATCACAAATTTCTTCTGTTCTTCTGTTCTGATTTGAATTAATTCTGCCTGAACAGAGTCTGATGACTGGTCTGAAAGCACAGCTTGGTCTACTGTTCAAAGCAGCAAGGATATTTCCTTCCTCCATTAGAGGTCACAGAATCTTATGCAGGTCCCAGTGAAATTCAAAGAATATCAGGAAAAAATATCACCAGATTAAATAAAGTTATTCTGACATTAAAAGCCAGGTGAGTCCAGAATCAAAGTAGTCTCTCTGGTCTGTTGATGAGGAATTTAATTTTTGCAAACAGTAAACACCAGGAAAAAAACTTCATTGCCAAACATAGGAGCTGTGAAAAATGTGACTTCTAAATTTAAATGGAAATTGGACTGTTGAGACTCAGCATCTGTTTAATTTTGGCAAAATAAGATATTGGACTGATGCATTTTGCATTTTATTCCTCTATCTTTGGAAGAATTAGAAATACTTTTGAGACTTCACAGTCAGGACTGTTTTCATAGCCCAAGTTTCATGTTAGGTAGACACACATATTGAAACACATGTTCACATAAATATATTCTGAAAAACGACAGTGACATTCACAAAATCTAAAACTGAAAACAACAAGCTATTGTTAAACTTAAGTACTAAAAAACTCTGCTAAATTCCTTACCAATCAATTGGCGGATTCAAGGTTTTTCCCAAAAAGACTCATTCATGACCCATCAGATTCTGGATTTATCTTTCTTACCAGGCATTACTCCAAAGAGATTAAGTAATTTTCTTTAGAATTTGTGAGAGAAGATATGTTCATCAAGGGAGAGCATGGTAGTGACTGTTAAAGTCAGTTTACTGAGGGACTTTCCAAAGCCCCTCAGATTAATTCCAGTGTCCTGTACAAGCCTTGGGCTAGTCATTTATCCCTGTAATCACACACTTGCAAAGTTTCTGTATTCCTGCTAGCTCTAACAAGGGAGTTTCAATGAAACACAAAGACAGACTTTTGTTTACAGAAGAAGGATTCCTGGTGAAAATATGTAACTTATGTTTGCACAATAACCATAGGTCTCTAAGTAGCATGTCTCTTTTAGATTTGAGTTAAAAATACAGAAAAGAAAAATCATTGTGCACAAAATTAGCACAAATCACAGTTCTGACTTTTTGTTTTTATCCTCACACATACATACATCCCTTTGTATGCAATTGTATACAATTTCTTTCCATACAACTTTAAAATATCTCTCTGCACCATATTGTCCCAGTTATACAATTTCTTTCCATACAACTTTAAAATATCTCTCTGCACCATATTGTTCCAGTCTCCTCTCTTGCATAGAGGGAAGAAAACAAATACAGGGTTTTTTCAAACTGGAGAATCTGTGAAAGGTATTCACACCACTGGCATCTACAATTTTCACTTCCTAGTGAAATACCAGTCTTGAACTTCCAGTACTAAAGATCAAGTGTGAAAACCTCAAATCAATGGATAGACTACTGTGTGAGAAAAAGGAGATAGTGAAATTTGGCAAGAAATAAAAAATTTTTCAAGTTCATAGTATTTTTTCCCTTCCTCTTCTTCCCCTGCTTGAAAGCCAACTAATATATCAAAAATTTCAATGTGAAAATTGAAACTGTTATACCACTGGAAATGTCAATTCTGTCATAGCTTCATTTGCTTAAGTCGTCCTAGAGCCACACACAAAAGACTGACAGAAAAAGGCTGTTGCTGAAGGAGCTGGGACGCCCTCCCAAAACCTAGATTTGGCAATATATTTTTTATTCCATCTCTGAAGTGGCTCAGAAAAAACGGGTGACTTCTACAAATACTTAGAGTGTGATTGAGAGATTAAATTATCCCCAGCATAACATTCAGCTGTTCTTTGAGGTATGTTTATAGACTTCACATGTCCAGACACAGAAGATATTTTCCAACATTCATGCCTGATCAAGTCAGGGTTGGTCATATACCGAATTATTTGTTTTTACTTGATTTACTTTTATTTGGATATGCCAAATAGTCTCCACCCAGATAGAAATCTTGGTGTCACAAAAAAATTAAATTCAAAGGTATGTGAGGAAGAAATGTTTTATGCACAATTGTTGTTTAAAAAACATACTTAGGGATTATTTGGTCTTCAGTGAAACCATGATCATCTGCCCGTGCTTAAAAACCCTAACCTGTGCTTAGAAACTCCAACAATTCCTTGGCAAAAGGACAAACATAAGAATAATTTTATTAGTGCAAAATATTGCAATGCATAAAGAAAAGTAATGGACAGAAGCAAATATTCACTTTTTAATTTCTTGAAATTCTATTAATTGCATTAATTCTTAACACACCCTTGAGCTCCATTAGAATGACAGTTTTTACTAACAAATATACTGTATATATTTCAAACAAAAATTTAACACTAGCACTCCAGAATATTGAGTTTGTAGTGCAGGCAACCAGGCTCACTCAGGTTTCATGCACTACTTTCCTCATGGTCTACTTTTTTTATTTTTTGTTCCTTCTCCTTCCTTGGGTTTTAATTCTCTTCGGGAATTGGATAACAGATGTAGACTGTGGAGAAGCCAATAGCATGTGTTGTTTGTTTCTTTCCTATGCATAATCCCTCAGTGCTTTGTTTGTGGCTGATCAAAAGTGATGGAAAACATGGTAGAAGAATTTTATGACATGCAGAAGAGTCATAAAGTCCAACAACAGCAAACTTGTTTCCTTTGAAGTCTCCAGAACTTAAGAATGTAACCAGTGTCAAGCTGGAATCAAAAACATTCAACAGGTGCTCACCACATTGAAGGACTGTAGGTCAGTTATTTACTCTACCCCTTCTGTAAATAAAAATGTTTAAAGTTGGCAGACTTCATTAATCTGGATAGTAAATGAGTAATAAAATTCAGCATTGAGGTTTCAATGCTACTTTTAATGATCAGAATGATGTAAAGCAGTTAGTGAATTTGGCTTACTTGATTTGGTGAAAAGTGTGTTTATTTCTTATGTTCTGTGAACAGCTGTTGGTACATCTTATCTCTCTTGCATTAATAGCTTCTGCCTTTAGACAAAAGGGGAGCAGCAAAATTTCAGTGCCTAGAATTGTTCCCACATTTCATCTCCTTTTTTCCTTGCAGGCAGCATCAGAGTAGTTGAGTTGTCAAACAGCGATGACAAATGCTGTGAGGTTCCCAGACAGATATTTCCAGTCTGCAGATTTTATATTATTCTAATGAAGTTGTCCCCTTCAATGAAAAAAGCACCTAATTGAAACTATTCTACACCTCACCCTTTGAAGATTGGTTTCTAAGGTTTGGAGAAATAGATTCAATTACTTGTAGAAAGTAAGCACTGGAAGGGGATTTAAATGGTTCTCTCACCTGTTCCCCACTTTGTCACACATATCCAAGGGGCCAGATTAGCCCTTCTGTTATTTCTAACAGATGTCTGGGAAATTCCCAGACTCTTGAATAATCTGGTCTTGTTCATTCATTCATTCATTCATTCATTCATTCATTCATTCATTCTCTAATTGCTGGATCACTTCTACTTCTGTTAATTCTAAATTCCTTTGTTTCATTTTTTCTGACATTTTGTATTTTTAAATATATTTCTTTATTTTAAGCCTCATTTTTCTCTCCCTTCTGATTTTTTAAAAATTGAATTTATCGTCACTGCTTTTTCAGATTTTATATCAAAGGCTATATTTTATAGATTGCTGCTGATTTGTGTCAGTTCTTTTAAGAGATTTGGTACTCCAAGGAAGGAAATTCTATATTTCCACTTGAGACCTAAGCACCACTGACTCATGTGGAAAGACTTCATATTTTTAACATGTGAAGCATTTGCCTGTTCACAGACTCATGAGGTGTTGTCTATAATTGTGCAACTGGTTATCCCATCCATTGCAGGACATTGCTTTCGATTGCTTGGAGCTAAATATTAGCTTTTTTACAACACATATTTCACTTGACAAGGCAATTTTGAATTCTGTCTCTCAGTGTCCTTGAATATGTGAAGATGTGACTTCAATATCTACAACGGCTTTGGTGTAACCTAATTGCAGCTTTCCATAACAAGAAGTCTACAGGAAAGATGGAGAGAGACGTTTTACAAAGGCACATAGTGACAGGACAAGCGGGAATGGGTACAGACTGAAAGAGGGTAGATTTTGGATTAGATATTAGAAAGACATTCTGAACTGTGAGGGTAGCAAGGCACTGGAACAGGTTGCCCAAAGAAGTTGTGGATGCTTCATCTCTGGCAGAGCTCAAGGCCAGGTTGGATGGGGCTCTGAGAAACCCGGTCTAGTGAAAGTTTCCCTGCCCATGTCAGGAGGTTTGAAACTGGGTGACGTCTAACATCCCTTCCAACCCAAACTATTGTATGATAATCTACAAATGTACAGTGTATATACTGGCATCATTAATGAAAATATTAGTATTACCAAAGTTTGAACAGACATATTCTTCCCTTACCCAATTTGGGGATTTCAGCTAAAACAGTTGTCTACCCATAAAGTTTGTTAAATTTTTGTAAGAAAAAATAAGTTATTCTTCACAAATTGACCTTGGTGGCTATATAATTCCTTGTTTTCTTTAGCTGTTTTTCTAAAGTTTGGTGTTAAAACAGCTGGCCTGTTAGTCCTTTATTCCTTCATTTCTCACTTTTAAAAGAAAAGATTTGTTATCCTATTTGAGTTCAAAGATAAATGCAAGAAACTTGGTGTTTATATACCCAATTTTTTAAAGTCTGCTTTTATGAACTACATTGGGCCCAGCCATCTCCTAACTTTCTTAAATATGCCCTGACATTTCTTCTTCCTGGTTCAGTTACCTTTTTGCCAGTGCTGCTAAAGATATTTGGTCCCTGACAGGCCCCAACACAATGACTTGGTCAGGACTGACAGGTGGAAGCATAAAACACTGGACCAGTCTCACTATCACCTGATGTTCCTACTGCAGCAGACTGACTCTTTTCAGCTTTTTTACTGCATAGGGTATTATGACCTTTTGTCTCCTTTGTTGATTACGTTCCTTTTCTTGCTTTATCTTTCTGACCAAGTCCAAGTTATTACCATGCATCAGTATTTTGTGGCACCAGCCACCCATCCTGTTAGAACTTTCACCATTTCCCCTTTCCTTCTTACATTGACATAAATTATCTGAATGAGGATGAATTTCTACATACCACACAGAGATTACAAAGATGTTTCAAATTCACTGTCTTGGAGACAGTATCTGTGTTATAGCAACAAATCTTACTCAGAACACTTCCAGACTATAAATTATACATATCTTTGATCAGCAAAAATTACTCTAGACCTTGTTAGAGATTACTGGTGTCTTGTATAATAAGACATGCTCTTGAAAAGTTGGAAAATAGATCTGGCATAAAAAAAACCCCTGGTTAAACTGGGAATTATTTTTTTATTTATTTGCTTGGTTTGATATTATTTGCCAAGCATCTCAATTTTAGGTGAGAGGATTATGTGAACCTGTTAAATGTTAAGTAAATATTTAATTTGCTTAACACACAAACATACTCTGTGTGATGGTCTAATTTAATAGTGTTTGATTTTCTAAATTATCTACATCCACTTTCAAAGGTGTCAATTTACAGTCTTTGGGAAGTCCTTTTTTAAAATGCAAAATATTTGCTGTCTTTCAACTTACTATTTTTGATTCCTACAAAATTACTTTTTCCTTTATAAACATTATTTCCCCCACAAAATCATTGACATCTGCAGAAGATTTTTTGTTAATTTTCATTAATTATATTTACTTTCATAATTTTTATATTAGTTTCATTTCTATAGAGTTTGACTAAGGAAAAAAAGCTACTGCATTTATCATATGCTATTATGTCTCTTTTACTTTTTGTTTAGCAACTCACTAAAATGTTTGCTATTTAATTTAGTAGTAAAGGTGTCAAATTATTATCAGTTCATTCTCTGTTAGCTACTGTGGCCTTTAAGGTTCTGCCATTGAAATCACAAAATCCATTTGGTAGTACTTGAGCCTTTATTCTTTATGTTATATGCTCAACAAGATTTTTAGTCTCAAGTTGTCATCCCTCCCTGCCTCCATTCACAGCTGGAAGCAAGTGTGGAGCATCATGAGCTGAGGGAAATGAATTTGGCACACTGTGCCCACATTCAGCAATATGGCAAGAAAGGGTAGTGATGGGTAGGTCCATGAATCAGAGGGCAAAAGTCATTATAACATGAGGAAACACCAAAGGAATTTGATATGTCTGCTGTAGCACACAGAAGACAAGAGGACAAGCATAATAAGAGATTTTCAGTAGATAAAAGTTTGTAGTTTTTATAAGCATATATCACTGGAAAACTACTGCACTTTAGTTAGCAGAAGCTCATGTTCATTTAGTTACAGGAGTATTTAGATCTCGTTCATTCTATCCTGTCTATCCTTACAGGTTCATTTTGTGTTTTGCTAGCTACTTGAAGAGACATAACCACAAACTATTCAGTCACAGGCTGCTTTGAACACCAGCCTTCTTTAGTACAGCTTCAGCCTTAATGATAACACTGCTAAACATAAGCATGAAAATGACCACGGCAGGTAGCAGCATCACTTTCTTGGCTGCTAGTTAAAGCTGGACACATTTATATCAAACGTTGAAATGTCTTGCTTTTGTAAAACGTTCATCTTTCTTGGACCTGTTAGCATGTTTAAGTGTTTAACAGTCACCCCAATATAATGTTATAAAATTCTGATCTAGAAATAAGCCACACTAAGAGACAGAACTGGATCTGAAAGGGGAAGAAGAATCACTCTTGGGAGGGGGTGACAAAGCATGGTTCTTGCAGCACTGCGTGTGCTGTGTAGAGCTGTACCTACAGAGTTAATTGAGGCTGGGTGAAGAGAGGGAGATGTGAACAAAGGGAAATGTGGACAAAGTGAGAAACAAACAGAGGAGAGAAAGGTAAAAGTGATTTATTCCATGAACTTCAACTGAATTACATCAGGATTAGATTAGACCTATTTTATGATTAACTAATCAAGTAACGGAAATGCTTTGTTAAAATCAAAGCTCTCCAAAGGTTACTACAGACATCAGTTTTCCATGTCACAGTTCGGGAGGTTTGTAGCTTCTCTGTACTTCCAGAAACAAACTAGAGTTTCCATCACTTGAAGTCAGTTTTCATTACCTTTACTCTTATAAACTCATTTGCATTGTTTTTTTCTCTCTGGCCTCTTGTTCATGTGAAGCATTCTTTGCTCTGTGCTGTGTGTAGGAATAACAGAAAGATGAGATGGAGATTTCTTTCTTTGGATTAGTTATGATGCCTTTCAACTTATTTTATAGAACTTTTTATAAAACTTTCACTTCAGCAACAACTCTTATTTTTAGAATAAAATAAACCATAGAGACCTTTTCTGTAACTGGAAGTGAGTTGGGGTGCTGAACACTGCCAACTTTCCAAAATCTAAAGAAAAGTCAGGTACATTACTTGGCTTGTCCTGCTCACATAATTCTTCCCAGTACACTTTTAGAGAAATTTCCTAGGAATATGTTTTACAGCGCTATAATTCTTAAAGTTATAAGAAGCCATGTATTGATCATGGAAGTAAGATCATGCAAACTATGGAGAACAAATTTGTGTGAGCAGGCCAGAGAACAGAACAGGGTGCATGCAATTTTCCAGAATTTACATTTTCATTATTCTTCATAGTACTGGAGGATGTGTAACAATATCCTAATGTGCACTAGTTTCCAGAGCTGCCTTTGTGCTCTGATATTATTCAGTAGGATATATGACAATTTCTTATCTTTTCCCAGATTCTGCTTCCTGACTTTTGCTCTGTTTCACTGTGAATTTATTTCATGATTCTGCTGAAATGCTGCATTTTTTGGGGAAAAAAATCTGTTTGTTGAGCATTATTAATGCCATGGTTATACATTTCCCACGGGGGCCATTAAATATATCAGGAAGACATGTTGGAGGCTATAGTCTGGTCTTTGACCTGTGTAATACTGCTTAAGTAAAGAGACGGCAGCAATGGATTACCTGATTACTTGTAGACTTCAGGAAACCAGGTGATGTCACTTTTAAATATTCATGCTGGAATAAAAAAAAGTGATGAAAGGAGCATCAATTTTTAAGGGAAACTGATAGGGCATCTTGGCAATAGAGCTGAACTCAAAGGATTGGACAAATCAATTTTTGCCACAAGACTTGGTCTTTGGCCATTTAAAGCAATGTTCTGACATGATTAATAATCCAAATGGCCTCTGATGGGTTGCTATGTTGAAAATGAATAACCAAAAATTAATTTTTTTTTTAATCCTAAACCAGGAAATGTAACTTATTAAGCATAGGATCAGAATGTTTTCCAGCATAGGTGACAAAATCAGACCAGTTTCCGTGCACTTGCAGAGTCTGAAGACTCTGATTCTGGTACAGAAAAGTTCCTATCAAAAAATAATGCTTGTACAGGGAATTAGATCTCTTGGACAAAATTATTTGTCATTGTTTGGTGTTAAAATGAGTCTCCGTTGCAAGCATCCTTGCAAAGATGTCTTCAGCTTGATGAGGTGAGTTTCACAAATCACTTTTCTGTTCATTTGTCATAACTCAGTTGGTCATGAGCCTGCATTACAGTCCAGGTCATACATAATTACTTCCTGTAGATTATCTAAACGACATAAAAACATCTAAATAGCCAACTAATAAGAAACAGTCATACTTCTATTTACTGTTTATAATTAACTATCTATGCACTGTTTGACCAATTATGTAGCAAGAGTGGTGTGGGAATCTTTGTTAGACTACAACCAGGATGTTTATCAGTGCATTAAAGCATAAAACTTGGAGTAACACAGCAGGACCTACTGGGTAATTTGCCCAGTGTTTCTACCTGGAAAACTCCTGTATCAGTCAGTCAAACATTTCTGAAGGTGGTGCAGAGTTCAATCAGACACCTATTTTTAGGCTGATCTATTGTCTGACACCAGGCCCTTATCTCTTCTAGGCAGATAACTAGCTGGGGAGTTCCTGGACCCCCCAAGGAGTTACTGGCCTGGATGCACTGACTATACACACAGATACAATCCTAATGCTCCAGATCAGGGTTGCAATTAAAGAGAAACCTTGAATTTCATGCTCATAAATCACTGGCAGGTTCAGTTCCATACCTTTTGACATTTGTGTGATGTAGGAAATGAATGCTTTGAAAGCTGAACTAAGTGTAGTTTTATGGTTGTGCCTGTGAAGAAACTACGGAGTCAAAGAAACAACAGCAGGTATCAGAATATCAGCATGGGTGATGGGGTCCTTCAACGCTAAAATAAATCAATAAGCACTGAAAGTCCTGGAGTAATGCAGAGGAAGCCAATAGGAGCTTGGGAACTTGGTAGACCTGGTGACTCTGGTGGTTTGTGTTTAAGGCCTAGTAATTACCAGGTTTAAGTGAAGTGAGAAACAGAGACCAGACTATGTATCAGCAGCAAAACTTGTGATCTCAAGCTGTCTGACTCAAAGCCAGGGGAAAACTCCCACGGACTCAGTGACTTTTTAGGCATTCTTTTTTTTTGTTATATAAACAACGAGAGGCTGGTGCTGAGTCCTTGCACACTGCACTATGAAAATATTTTGTCAAGTCCAGCAGTCTGCTTCCATTGCAGTTACAGAAAATTACCCTCATGTTTTTTCTGTCTTTTTGTTCCCATAAAACTTCTTCTGCCTTTAGCTGGTGTGCTAAGGGGAAGCATGTAAATTTGTTAGTGTCATGTATAAGGAACAGCAAGTGAGAAAAGATGGATTGGTATCCTGCCCACCAGTACAAATGGGAAATGGCTCTCAGTAGCTCATGACTGGGCCCAAAGATATTAAAACAAAACTTGGCCATGTTAGAAACTTCTGGTGAGCACCTGGCAACAATTTTAAAATGATACAGAACTTCAAGAAACTAAATGTACTGGCCATCATAGGTAGGTTTCTGTCAGGCTTCCCTGTGTTCCAAACTTAGCAGCTCGACAAATATAAGTAATATTCACGTGGGGTAGAGGGTTGTCTGAGTCACAGGCATGTGGATGAACCATGTGCTTTTGGTTATCAGCTGACTTGATTTCTGCTATCCAGTTGGCACATTTTCATTAAAAAAAGTTGAATCCTGTATCCTCTGCCATAGAGGACCAAACATCTACATATGTTGCAGTTTCTCATGGACAGTAAGAGAAGAAAAAAAATGCAGTGAAAAATCATATCCAGCTGACATTATTGAATAGGCCTTCTGGCTTCCAGATTCATATGCTATGCTTTCCCTAGATTAGAAGTCGAACAGCTTTTAGCATTCTTCGGCAGCATGTCTGTACAATCAAGGGCAAGATTTTTGGTCAGTTAAATTACTTTTACAATGGCAATAGGCAGAAAGAAAAATAACATTGTAATTTGCATTTGTCTACATCAGGAGTTCAAACTGGAGTCATAGCCAATCAATACAGAAGCAGCCATTACGGACTTAGAGAGACTCTCTTCCCATATGAGGTTTAGGAGTTCCATTTCTAGCACTTGGCTGTGATGTAATATACCTTGGAGTTCTTATCTAACACAAGAGGTGCTTGCTTGAAGGTCTGTGTCAAATATTGCACACAATTGGACCCCAGGCATTTATGTCATCACAGCATTGGATGTCCCTGGTCCTTGTGCTGATTCTGTGCAAGGGGGATGAATTTCAGAACAGATGAAAACATAAACAAAAAGGGGATGAAAACTGGAGGAATGTGCTGCCTGTTATAAAAAAGTACTGCAATTTCTTCCATTATTTTTTTTTAACTTGAAAAAAGCAACATTTTCAAACTCAGAACCAAAACAACTTCTCTTTCTTAATTTTGTCTTTAACACCCAGTCCACAAATTTATTTCTGCAGCTAACTTATATGTGATTGAAACACTGAAAGAACTCTTCCTTTCAGGAATTCTCACTGGTCCTATGAACTCAGTGATTATGTTTAATACTTTTCTTTAGAAAACCACTTTTTTTTTTTTTTTTTTTTTTGACAGCCCTGGCAGCTTGTTCCACATTTTGGATCTATTCAGCGCTCCAGAAGGCCTTGATTTGCATGCATGGAGTTGGAGAAATGAAATTATATTAACTCATTTTAAAAGAACTTTAAGGAATACTTACAAACTTTGAAGGAGTCTTCTGTTAATTTTTGGCTTTCTCTTTTCAGCCATTTAGTTTCTTGCTTAGTTTCCAATAAGTGACACCTATTTTGGATAATTTAAATATTCATATTTATTTATTTTTAAACAATGAAGACAGGGAACTCAAATAAATGTGCACAATACTTCATACATGAAAAAAATTAAAGCAAGACTGACAATTTTATTGATTTTCCATACAAGATCCCACACTACAAAATGAGGATTGCTCTGAAGAGATATTGTTTCTATAGACGAAGAGAGCAAATAAGCTATTTTTTATCCTTCATAAAGGACATTTATCCTTTATTAGAATATTCAAAGAATAAAACTTCTGCTGATACTTGGGTCCAAGCTATGCTTATATCATATTTGGGTGTCCTTTGTGCTGTCTCCATCTTAGAAATGTAATGCTTATATGAAACTGGATCCCAAATAAAACTTCATACTGAAAGATCCCTTGCTCTATCAACTGCCTTTTTAGCTAGTGGGAGTAGGGTTACATAAATACTATGTTAGCTGTCTATATTTTATCCAGGTCTGTTTCATGTGTTGTTCTTACACCATGAATGCTGCTGATATTGAGAATAAAATGTATTTTGCCAAGCTAAGGCACTAAATAAGGGCACCTTAACATTAAGGTTCACTTACTAAAATAAAACTTGTGACCTTTATTCTGCTTCACATCCTAACACAGAGGTTAGCAGAGTACAAAGTGAAGAGGTGAGGTTTACTTTGAGCTGTTGAGGTGACTAAGGGTTAGAAGAGGTGAGATCATTGTAGTAGGTGTCAGCATCTATTAGAAAAGGGATTATTGCTGAAAGCCCTGTGAGATGCCTCATTTCTTTGTGCTGTATTTGTCAGCTTGCCCCCACTCCAACCTCCAACTAGGACATGAGTAATGGAAGTGGGAAAAGGAGGCATGAGCAAATAAAATGGGTAAATATTTCCTAAGACAAAGAGCAGAGGTCTTCTTCTTTAGCCTTGGCGCTAAAGAAATATAACATACAGAAATGCCCCAGAAACTCTGAAGTGGCTCTCTAGTTATAACTTCCAGTGGAAATGAGCTGCTGAGGATGCAAAGCAACTTCCTGAATGCTGCCTGCACCCATCTGAGGGTAAGCAGGAATGTCACTTAGAAGTTAAGAGAGATGTTGTTCTCTTTGAATTGACATTCCCAATTTTAATTTTTTCCCAGTGTTTTTAGCATGAGTTTCAGGGTGATGAGAAGCAAAGAAGTCCACGTTTTCAGTTTGTGATGTGTCCTAAATCCTGCTGGCTCAGGGCTGCAGTGTATGTGGATAGTGGCAAGACATCAATCACAGCAGCTGTCCTGCACCAGTCATTGACACAAGGAGATATGGGAGGGTGCTAAGATAGAAAGGACAGAGAACCATTGCTTATGCATCCAGCCTGAGATCTTCCAGCTCAACAAAGACTGAAATTCAAATGCTGATTGGGTAACTCAGTAATTTCACATTTTTTGCATATGAAGTGTTTTTAAAGATGTACTGAAAATTTTGGAGATTCTGTGAAAATATCACATATATAACTGTTCAGTAAAAATCAGAATCAGGGAGAAAAAAGTATTAAGTTTTGTGTAAAAACAGGAGCAAAATCTGTAAATCTGGTATCTTCTCCATGAACTCTGAGCTGCTGAGGTAAAATGCAGGGATAAAGGAGAATGTCTGCTTTGAGGTGCTGTATGGACTCCTGTGGTCATGGGTTCAAGTTGTCTTGTTGCTCTTTTCTCCAGGACCCACGATAGTATGTGACTCAGTGCTCTGAGTAAAACGTGGGCAGCCAGGACAGTTCAACAAACAGTTAAGAGGTCTGCTCATGTCACCAAGATCCCAGGATACACTGGAAATTATATCTTTTAGAGATAGCCAAATAAAACCCAAGGATGTGAAGTTAGGAAATGGGTTTTGTGTCTGGATTTGTAGATCATAATTTTCTAAAGTGAGAAAAACTTGGTGCAGTGGGTTTTAACAAAGCAGTCTCTAGAAAATACCGATTCTTGGCTCAGATAGTTGAAACTCATTCTCTACCAAAAATACAGGACTGTGAAATTTATATACGTGGATTTGTTTTGTGTCTCTACTTTAAAGATTTTTAGAATGAATCCTAGTTTTTTTTTTGGCTTCTTTGCCTCTGCCTGCCCATATTTCAGTCTTTTTTCACACTCTGGAACAGAAGGGAGTACACTGCCTTCTGTATTCATGTGTGTTGGCTGAGAAGTGTCAATGTCATTTTTCTTATCCCATTGAGACCGGATGAGTTGAACCAGAACTTCCTTAGAATTCTCTTATATCATTGTTCATGTAGCATGGCTGATAATAGAAGTTCCTTTCCAGAAGGACCAAACAGGAAAACAAACCTCTTTGCAATTATGCAATGCTCACATGGGAAAACCAAAGCCCCTCTGTTTGTGTTGCTTCTCAAAGCAAGGAAAGGTCTGTCCACTAAGGGGAGATAGAAGTCTCTAAAATTTGCATTATTAACCTGAATATTGTTTAAATTTAAAAAAAAAGAACTTAAAACCAAAGATTTCTCAGTAAAAATGAAATATTTTTTCAGAGAAGTGTATGTGCTTTTAGAGAAAACTATTTTTCTGCCAAAATAAAAAATCCCCACCTAATAAAAAATTCCTACAGCTAATGATTACTCCTTTTTGCTTCACCATCTTCCTAAAGGACTGGAAGGTGTCCATAGGAGTAGGCAAATAGTTTCATTATATTTTAACTGTATCTTTTGTGCTTCTCACAGGATGAGAGAGTTGAGTTAGAGCAGCAAGAACTAGCCTATCCTTTTGGTTTGCTTCACCATCTTCCTAAAGGACTGGAAGGTGTCCATAGGAGTAGGCAAATAGTTTCATTATATTTTAACTGTATCTTTCGTGCTTCTCACAGGATGCCTTTGAGTTAGAGCAGCAAGAACTAGCCTATCCTTTTGGGGGGAAATTCCCTTTTTTTTTTTTTTTTTGAGTTCAGAGGTCCACAGGCATTCTGAGGTGCTTAAATTTGCTTTGTCTTTGTGTCTTCACTCAGGTCCCTCCCAGACACAACATAATGATCAGGAGGATGGTGTCAAGTAGTCTGACATTTTCTCCTGTTACGGTGTGGTTGAAAGCTGAGGAACCATTTTGTGCTGGATGCATGCTCCAGGGAAAATTCTGCATGATAGCACAGCCTGCGCAGCTACAACATGAAATACTCCTTATGCCTGGAAGCAGATAGCAACCACATATTTTATAAAGTTCCCATTGTTGTAGGGTCAGAAACACACAGCTGCACTCCTTTCCCTTGAGACCTCTCCAAAGGGAAAGAAAAGCCTGTTTATTTCACCCTGATGGGTACACAGTGCTATATTCCCATTGGTTCCAATTGCTGCCGTATCTGATATCTTTCCAACAGAACCAGAAAATGCTCACCTAAGCAAAATTGCAACCCACTACTTGTTGAGAACATCTGTGAAATTAAGATAGCAAGTAAAAATTCTGGAAGGAGATTAAGATGCAAGAGCAACAAAAGGGTTTGTAAGAGGATTAGAAGCAGATACCAGAAGTAAATTTCCCCTTCCCGAAAGTGGAGATATTGCTGGAATAGAGTAAATTTAATCATTAAACCTGGCTTTCATTCTTACAAACACTTCAGAATATTTCTAAAAGACTGTTCTTTGAAAGCACTGAAGTATAAATATGGCATCCAGAGCAGATGCACAACAGTATTTTTAAATTTGGACGTATTTGTTTGTGATGTGAAAAAATGGGGGAACTATATCACTGCTGTATGTAATTTTTCTGCTTTTAGCATTGACTACACACAGGTGACACAGACAGCCTGATCCTGTCTGCTGTCAAAGTCTCAGTCACCCACTGAAGTCAACAGGAGCTAAAGGTGGTGTCAAGGTCTGAGCAAAATAATAAAGATTACATATTAAAATGTATATGCCACTGTATTTTATTTATATTATATATAGCAAAATATTAAAAATTAAATGTGTTTATTTCCCAGGAAAACCAATAGGAATTAAGGTGCTGGATAGTTCCTAGATGTTTGTCTGCTAAGATTGGTGTAGGGCTCTCTGCCCCTCCACCTCCACTGGTCTTAGTGGAACAGAAATTCAGTATTTCCTGGAGCAAGGATGTTTTATTACCCCATATTAATATATGTCTTTAAAAATGGTGGGAAAGGTGAAAGTATTTTCAGCTGTATCAAATTTGAGTAATATCTCATTGCTATGTAGACTATAGGGGAGTTGAACTTGAGCCTGTTGGAGTCAGTGGACAGGCTCCAGCTGAATTAAATGGGCTTTGGGTCAGATCCAGAAAGGCAGTAGGGAATTGCAATCAGACAGCTTAAACTTACCATAAGTTTGTCTTGGAAATTCTACTTAGAAAAAGCTGTCTCATCTGGACACAGAAAGACTCCTGAACTGCTGTCTAGTAATAGATGCTCTCATTTTTATAAATATGAGTCCCTTTTGCACTCAGTGTGATCTAGGACCTGCATTAATCCTAAGTTTATGGAGTTTGATTAATAACAGCATCTTCACTGGTGTAACAGTTGCTTTACAGACTCTAAATGGCACGTTGACACACACAGTGGGTTTGGAATGGTGAGAGTTTTAAGTAAATGATAATTTAACAGACTTTGTTTCATGCATGTTTACCAAAAATGTGAACACAGCAGGAGCTCTGAGAAAGATAACTACTAATCACCTTTGAATATTTTCACTCTATCTCTAGTGATGCTATTGGTTTAATCAAACATGTTTTCAGAACACTGTATGGCTTTCCCCATTCTGTGGAAGTGTGAAAAATGTCTTGTGCTTTTAATGTATTATTCTGTTTATAGCTACTTTTACTCTCATGTTTAACTTAGACATTTTAATACATTGCAAAACAGATATAGAGAATATTCCCATTTTTTTCAGTAATTTTACTCTGTTTTTCTGAAGGAGGCATGTGCTAAATGTGAATTCTTTCTCTCAGTTCTAATCAGACTGTCTTTTTAAAGGCATTAACTACAGTAGAATATTTCATAAATATGAAAAAATCAGTTTACTTACTAAAGGAGAAAAGTTTTGGCACAATAATAATAATAATAATTTACAAAAAGCAATCTTGCTTCAATTAAATTTTGAGTGTATGTTAGCAAAAGGAAAGGAAGAAAAAAGACAAAAGATAACATGCATTAAAGAAGTTTTATCATAGTTCAAGATACTAATTTTTTCCCTATTTAATTTCAACAAAAAAGATGTTCTGTCTGGTTTCAATACTTATTGTGACTCATAAAATAACCTAATATTAGGTAACTTTTTCCTTAAACTGTCTAATATGAAAATAAGAATGGGAAAAGAGTAGAATGGAATAAAGACAGTAACACCAAGTCCGAGTTTAACAGGGTAATTCTGCCCCAGAATATCTTACCTTTATGTAATGTTTATTAACCATAAAGGTATTCTTTACTATTTCACATGAGATATAAGGTTTTAAAATAATTTTCCAGGAATCCATATCTATATCATACTATATTGCACACAGAAGGAAGGATGCTGCAAATATTTGTTGACAGATGGTTAGGACATGTGGGTGGTGAGACAGGACCTGACTGCAGATGGAGCAGACGACTTGTGATGATGGACCTCCCTGCGAAGGGAGATTTTGACTCCTGCACCTTGTCAGCATATTATTCATGGCAGCACTGCTGGCTTTGGAGACAGGGCAAGTTTGGCACGGCTGGTCTGCAGGATATGCAGTGAGACCACAAAAGATGGGAAATAGATTTCTGCTAACATGCACTAAAGTGAGCTTTCACCCTTGTGAAGGCTTGGTATCTCAATTTTGGTGTTCCTTGCAGGACAGAATTCAGTTCACAGATGCAGTACAGGAGCTTTGGTTTTTTAGCTGGTGGGATGCTTTCAGATGTAGGTCATGGATTTCTGCTGAGTCTCACCTGTCACCCTCTTCACAATGAATCTATTTAAATGTTTGTTTATAGATTTTTTTTTAACAATGTGTTTGGCCTTTTTGGGTTTTTTTGCATCCAGGAAAAACTTTTCTGCAGTTAAAGCATTCATATAATCTCACTCCCCTTAGATTCTGTTGTCCAGTAAATGATGAGTTTATTCTCTAGTTTTTACTTCTCTAAAGGTGTTTATATTCTCCTTAAGGTATACCCAACTGTCTATGCATAAATTTTATACTTTTGAGGCCTTTGTCAAATCTGGTTGAACTGGACCAATGTATTCAAAATTGGTTTTGGGATTCATACATATAGAAAAAGATTATGTAATCCTACATTTTTTTAACCTAGGAAAACAGGTTGGAGAAGTTATATTCTAAGCATTTTCAACATGATGAAAGGGCAGTTAAGATTTTGAGAGAGTTATAGCAATGTTTGCATTTCTTTCTTCATGTAGTTTATAAGAGGCACCCATAGATGCATACAGGTCATCTTGTAGATGTTTATGACAGATAAAAGAAATTCAAAACATTACAACCACATGTCATTATGAGGGTTTTTTGTTTCCTTCCTGTTTTTCTTTTCTCTAAATTGTATGCATTTTAAAATCAACAAAGAAACCACTGTGTCCAGAGGGAGAATTAGCTGCAAGTGAACAGTTTGGGACAGCAAGACCACTTTTACTTTGGATGCTTTTCCATTCACAGCATGGGAACTCAAATATATGTGGACATCATGAAACAAACTAACAGATTTTTAACTTCCTCATTTGCTTTTATGTGCCCTGCTTTTGTTAGATGAAGCAGACTGGAAAGCTGTTTTGTACTGTGGATTGTTTTTCCCATTTTTGGGAGACATTTTATGTAATATTCTTGGATGCTGCTACTCATGATGATGACTGCTTTGAAGTGTCATCACTCCTAAAGTCAGCAGCAGCAGCTTTCCTTTTGCTTTGGAATACAGAAACTAATTTCTCTTCCTAAATAGTTTTTATTAGTTCTTCTGTCTCACACAAATACAAAATATTTTCTCGGATCTCTTTCATTTTCACCACCTATGACATTTTCAGCCTCAAGGCCACGTTAGGGATATAATTTTTTCTCCTCACTGTGTAAGACATTATGGGGTCATCTTTCTAAAAGATGTCTGAGTCTTACTCGAGAGGTAAACCTTTACTGCTAGTCCCTCAAAGCCAATAAGACAAAAAGGGAAACCACGCAAAGATTTTAACTGCAGACCTATTCACTGGATGCAGATGAAGGCCAGCTAATGAAAAGAGCTCCTGCTCTTCTGTAGTCCCAAGTATTTTGCCTTGCGACTGCCCCCTCCCCTCTTTCTAAATAATGTCAGATTGATTGAGCTTGTGTCTTTACCACAAGGTGCATCAAATTATTAATTACAAGGTGTTCACTTGTGAGCCAGAGGTAAACCTAAATTTTGGAAAGTTTACAGTTTTTTCAGGAACTAGAATGCCCAGTCTAAAGTATAAAACATTGTGCCATCACATTTCTGAACTGTGAAGAATGGTGCACCAATTTATCACAGTTTAGATAAAAATCCTTGATCCAGGCGGCTGCAGGGTGTGCATACACACCAGTAAGCTCACAGTGACAATGGCCAGCATATTTTAAAAAACTAGAGTAACCCTTCTTCACATGTTTGAATATAGTCTTCAACCCTTTTTCACCTCGCCAAGAGTCTTATGTAGGCTGACAGAGTCATAGCTCCTTGTTTATTTTAAAAATGTGCAGATCACAGCCAGTGCTAATTACAGGCTTTGCAAAACTTATGGAAAGCATGAAGGCCTTTAACTCTTTATTCTAGCATGTCTTCTTGTCAATATAGGTGTGTCTCTAGAATTTTCATGTCCAAACAAGCATGCTGAAGTGTGGACTCTTTGCCACTTTTCTTTTGCATAATTTCAGTACCTCAAATCTCCTTTCAAGGAAGTTGTTCCTGGTATTGCGGTGAACATAAATATTTATCGAAGTTTCATACCAGCACTTCTGATTCAATTGTTTATATTGGCAGCCTCAGAGATGACTTTGTATTCGAGGAGCTAGTGATCTTGAACAGGCTTTTTCTGCTTGCTGCTTTGGGCACTGTGCTCAGAGCCGGGGCAGCTGCTGCATGTGGAATGCAGGTGTGCGCTGAGGACCTCCGGGCACTGTGCCAGGGGAAGCAGCCTGATCTGTCAGGGAAGATAGCTGATTCTGCATGTTATGCAACAAGAGCACTGTGGCATGGCAGAGAAGAGTGACCTCTCAGTGGAGGGAATCTGTGCAGCATGCAGTTGGAAAAACCTCCCTGGAGTCTGTGTGGTGCTGCACAAATGAGGAGCTCCCAGCATGTGGAGGAATGGAAGATTTTTCACTATCTAGAGTACTATTGTTACTCATGTTATGAAAACTGCTTTTGTATTAAGCCATTTTTTGTTGGGTCTTTCTTGTTGAGATCTAGAAAGGAGTCTTGCTTTCCCTCCTTATTCCCCCACCACATGCAGAAGTCTCTTTTACCACACATATATATTTACTGCCTCTCCATTATACTGCAAGTTCATCATTATGTTATAAAAAGAAAAGGGTGTAAAAACTGAAGACTTCTTTGTTTCTAGTATTTTGACCATTTTCTAATTTGCAGACTTTCAGAACTGGTTAACGTTCCTAGAAACCCTTCTTTCCCTTTATGGGGAACAGATTTGATAATTCAGTGCAGTCTGATTTTTTGTTTTCTGTCTCCATGTCTCATGTTCCAGCAGTGTCTGTTCTCCAAGATTTCCTTTCACTAGTTGAATTATATGTCTATAGTATACCCAGCAAAAACTTCCTGAACTGTTTGACCTTAATCCAGCAATGTGGTTGATGTTAAGAATGCAACTAATCCTAGCAAAATGAATGGAGCTATTAATGAATTTAATAATATTTCCAGGTGAAAGCTGGTATGAATTATCCTGTTGCCGTCATCCCAAGCTACTTGACTGTGCAGGCAAAGCACTATAATGAGCCAGCCTTCCAATGCAAAATTTTATTCACAAAATATTCTAAACATAAGCTAAAAGGGGTGCCAAAAAAGACTTTCAAATATAAGAAAAATAAAGTAAAAGAATGACCCAGGAGGAATGCTGGGGCACATTTTTGATATCCATAAAACTGAGAAGCTTAGGGTATTAATGAAATTATCTGAAAAGGCATCTATACCCAATAATAGGGGTTTTTTACATAAACTCCACCATGTTCCAGATAAAATATTATTTTTATCAAGCTACGTAGCACATTTACCATGAAATATACTGTTTTAAGATGAATGCAGCTAAAGGTGTAACACAGAATTGTAGAACGGCTTGGGTTGGAAGGAGCATTAAAGATCAGCTAGTTCCAAACACACTGCCTTGAGCAGGGACATTTTCTGCTATACCAGGTTGCTCAGCGCCCCATCCAACCTGGCCTTGAACACTTCCAGGGATGAGACATCCACAAATTCTCTGGGCAACCTGTTTACTGGAACGCCCTCACCACCCTCACAGTAAAGATTTTCCTTCTAGTACCTAATCCAAACCTACTCTCTGTCAGGTTAAGGCCTTTCCCTCCTTGTCTTGTCACTACATGCCCTTGGAAAAGGCCTTTCTCTAGTGCTATGTATGTTCAAAATGTGCTGGGCGAAGAAAGGGATGAAGGGCAGGCAGGGCTCAGAGGGCTGTAGTGAATGGGCCTGTCTGGTAAAGGGGCACCAGCAGCATTTTTTCAGCGGTCTGTTCTAGGGTCAGTTTTGTTCAATACCTTTAAGCAACAGTCTGGATGCAGAAGTAGAATGTATCATTAACAAGTTCACTGGTGATACCAAACTGGGAGGTGCTGTTGACTCTCTAGAGAGACAAGAGACTTTGCAGAGGGATCAGGATAGTTGGGAGCATTGGGAAATCTTTAATGGGATGAAATCTAACGAGAACAAATGCCAGATTCTGCACCTGTGATGGAGTGATGCCAGGCACAAGTGAAATTTGGAAGACAAATAGCTGGAGAGCAGCTGGCAGACAGGGATCTGGAGGTGCTGGTAGATAGCAGGCTCAATATGAGTCAGTTGTGAATTTTATTGCATGTCATTACTAGGTATTATCAGTGCAAGCTGCCATCTGGGGCCTTTACATGAAGAACTAATGAATTTGAAAACCATAACACATGAATTGGGTTAATGAACACAGAACTTTTACAAATCTCTCCTACAGACCACATCTTGAGTATATGATTCGCTTGTCACAACTACACAAAATTCTATATCAGTTTTGTTGAGTTTTGTTTTTGTTAACAACTGGTGTATCTGACTAAATCATCTTTCAGTCAGAATATCTAGAATGAAAAAGTTTTTAGTACTGGTGAAGAAAGAATAAGTAGGTATTATGTCCTCTGTCTCTTATATCTAAAGATATTTTGCAGGTCTTATTAACAGATGAAGAAAATTTGTGCTAATACAAACATTTTTATGCTATGAGGTAATTTTGTTCTGCAGAATTTTTTTGACTGAGGCTGATTCTAATAAAGTCGATTTTTGAGAAACAGACAGTGTCAGGCAGCAGTAAAAATTAATAATGTACTGTTTGATTCAAATTCTATCTGGATGCAGACTGTTCCCAAATTCTTGTCATAAGTAACACCATCCAAAATACTGGTTCTTGCTTCTAGTTATATTCCAAGTGCTTTGAATGGTGTTGGAGTGAACAGTGGTGACTCATTTCAACATAGACTCATCAGCTGGACCTGCAATTTAGACTTCAGGAAAGCATCACACACATGCCAAAGACACATGTTTATTTGATTAATTTATGTTTTAAGAGAGATGACTTCTTTGGAACCCCAGAGGAATTGTCTTCTCTGTCTTCTCCCCTGCATCCTTGCGGCCCTTGTGGTCCTTCTGGCCAAGAGGAATGGGACACACCATTTTGAGCTGCTAAACACTTATTAGCCTAGAGCTGGACTCCCTACTGTCCTCAGCCTATCATGAGAAATACAGAAATATGACCCAACAGATTTAAGCACCTTTGAGGAATCTCCATACAAAATAGAGAAAAATGCCTTCCACAAGTGGAAATGATCTTTCTTTTTTAGCTTGTGAACTGTATTTAGTGGTGTGTTCCTTGCTGCAGGGTACTGGTGGAATCTTTATAATCACTGTGAGGGTGACATATAAGTGTACATGTGGATGGAGCAGATGGTGATGTTAGAAATCTGCATATTTTGTGTATGCCTCCATACATGAGGCTATAATAAGATACCCCATCTCCAGTTTCTTCATAATTTTGTTTCTGAATACTGGTGCAATGCATTTGAAAAGCTGTTGTTTTGTGTCACATTCTAGCATTCTATCCATGAAGGGATGAGATTCCATATCCAGCATCACAAGCCACCTAGGCTCTCTCAATTTTATTTCAAATTGCTGTGAATTACAACTTTGTTTGTATGACAGCCACTTAGCACCCACCCAGACTTATCTCCTCTGGTCTGAAAATAATCTTCAGTAGAAATAATACTTCTAATGAGAAGAGATATGAGACTTGTAAGGAGCAGTGGATTCATTGCTAAGTACATTTTGGGATCAGTTTGGGGTGAGAAGGATACTGGTATAGGCTGTGATCTTGACTGCATGTTCCATCAGACAGGCATATTTTCCACTTGCCCCCTGAGAACCTGACTGGGATTTGTCAGAATTCACACTTCTGATCATGAATACAAGAACTGTAACCTTGGTAAGGCAGTCAATTATGTCCTCTGACTGAATTGTCCTCAGCACAGTGCAAAAGAATGTAAATAGCATTTTTTCACTGAGGCAAGTGGCAGCAGACTTGCAGTCTCTTCAAAGTGTTAATTTTTTTAATTGTCCTTTATAATACAAAGCCAAACACTTACATGATACACTGCAAAAATAACAGATGGCCTTACAAAATTTTGCAAGTGCAAAAAAAAAGTACATCACACAGTGCTATACTCAAAAATTGCTTCTTAATTAAGACATGCAGTAAGATTACTGTTTAGTTAAATTCCAGGTGTCCTAGCACGCTGTGTCTATTAGACATATGTCTCCTATCTAAATTGACTTGAATGCAGATGGAAATTTGGAAACATGGAATTTCTTAGAATACTGTTTTTCAGTTCAAATTATTAGACTGATGTCATTCAGGGCAGACTCAAATACAGAGTATTAAAGTCTCTAAGGAATAGAAGTCTGGCCTTTTCAAGTTAAGACAGTTCTAATCATGCCTTCATCAATCATCTAAAATTTATTTCTAGTGAGACTTTTGAAAATGAAATAAAAAATATTTCAGCATACTTAGAAAATTATTTAATAATTTAATGGAGGCATTAAGAACAGCTTAAGCACAAAGTAATGACCATGTGGACTGGAGAAAGAAATAACAGGAATGTGAAGGTGAAGTGTGCACATTGGGAAGGTTTGCAGACTTATGGTTGGATTGTAATTTACTTTTCACATCATTCTGAGAGAGGCTAATCTGTAGCAATCTCTTCACTGGCTGCTGGTTGTAGATGTGTCTGGAAATAAAATCGACATTTCTATTTCTACACACAACAATACTTTAATAATGAAGCAAAGCTTCGATTCAAAGTTTCATTCTCAAAAATGAAGAGAAATTTCATATGCTGAAGAAAAAACTAGAAACTCTTTATCACTCTCAGGGGTGTCAAGGAGTTTTTTTTTTCATTTGCCTTCTTACAAACATTTATACACTATATATCCTCATAGATTCTCTTGTGCTTTCTTTATTATAGCTGCTGTGATTAAGGTGCAGGATTTAAACCTTAACATTACAGTAAAGGTTTTATTAAAAATCACTCATTAATTATTTTAGGTGCAGCGAAAAAGATATGCTTAAATTCAGCCTTTAGGCTCAACAGGAAATATGAAAGTTTTGTTATTGTATTTTTGGGTTGAGTTTTTCTGGAAGATGGCAACAAAAAAAAAAATCTACTTTTCTCTTCTGAGCCAAATTAATTCAAATTGCCTGAAGTGGCAAAAAGAATACAACAAATAATTTATACTAATCAAATAGTATAAATATTGTTTTAGCTAGCTCATAGCTACGCTGTGGCACACTGTGTCATTTACTGATTGCTTACCTTGTAGCACAATTGTCCTTTCTTCTGTTCATTACTACTTATTAGGCCTTTGTTTTTATCATTAGTGCAAGTGCCACTTTAAATTTGACTCTATAAGTAGATATAAATCTTTCTATTGTTAGTAATCAATCTATTTCCATTTAAGTATTTCTCTTTTTTTACCTTTTAACCTTTTTCTTTTTCCTTCTTCCTTTTCCTTTTCTTTTTGTCTTCTCCTGTAAATTTAGATAGTCTGTAGACATATAGGCTAAAAAGAAAGTATTTTGCTCTTTAAAAAGAGAAAGAAATTGTTGTTTTCTTTATAAATTTTCACAATTGCATTGTTGAATTTCTTGGAATTCCTCTGCACTCACTGTGCTTGTAAAGAAGCAGAAATAAGAATAGATATTGTTGATCTAAGTGTAACAATTCCTGTAGATGTATAAGCTGTTTTCCAACAACTGGTCTCTCTAATCCCCCTATAACAATGAAACTTTTTTAAAATTTATGTGATAAAAATATTCCCTGAAAGTTTGCAGGGTCTGTCTGTGTCACCATAAGTTTACAATCTATGAAGCACAGAGACCTACAGACAACACAGTATTTTGTGTAATCTGTTGGAGGAAACGGAAGAGGCTTGAAATTTATTATTGTTGTGTACAACTCAAACAATTAGCCATAGTCCAGACTTGTTAATTTTTAAGCCTGAAAAAATAAAGCTGATAAGCTCCAGCCATGTCTAAACTAGGTACTTTTATTAAATCTTGCAAGCCCCCTGTGGAAAAGTTGGCAGCATTTCTAAGGTTTGGGAGAAAATAAGCAGGGAACAATTTAAACATTAGCCTGACTGAAAGATGTTCTGGAAATTTTCCAGGAAGTAAAAAATAATAAAAAAATCAAACAATCATGCATAAAATTTCCTAAATTGTTTACTGATAGATAAAATTTCTCTAGAGTCTTATTTGATGAAATGAAGCAGTTGTGAGGTCTTGGTCACTTCGTTTTACATGGGGCAGGTGAGAGATTGCTTACAGCTCTGTGAGAAGGTGTCAAGAAATGTAGCTGACTGCTCAAGTACAAAAAGACAAAGCTCAGAGCATAAAATTCTGATGTTAATCTTATGGCTGGGGGTCACATAATTGTGCCTATCGAAGCACAGCTCCTACTGCTTATCAGTAAGAACTCTGTTCATAGTGTTTACACCTTTTGGGTCCTATTGTCATACTCTGATATCTAAAAATATTGTAAAATATCATTCTTAAAATATCATCTGTGTGGTCCTTCAAGGTTCAGATCAGCTTTTCTTCCTCTGTCTGAATATCTTATGCTTTCTATGTAAAAGATTATTCTTGTCAGCAGTATCTCTTTCATTTGAATCTACTTTTAAATATTTCTTTCAAACAGAGGTTTGATGGGGTATTGAGGTCTACATTTAAGAATGGAATACTGAAGTGGTCCCACTCTGATCATTTAGACTTCTGCAGCTGGGAGGAAGCCTTCTGTCTTGTTCTATCCAACAATGACAATTTTCATTTTATTATTAACTTAATAGTTTTCAGTCAATATGTAATTATAGTGGTTTTGATATTCTTGGCAAGGCATATTTCCCAGTCTGGCCTTATTCTCTTTTCTGATAAGGTGCTTGTCAAACAATTTGTTTTCTAACATGTTAGCCTGAAATATTCTCCAGAAGGGGTAAATATTCTGTTTCAGAGACTGTTCTTTTTGAATATATAAAGCCAGGACAATACTACAGGGTAATAATTTTGCTCCATGCCTAATTATGCCAAATGGTTTGCCTTCTGGGAGACACCATGAATGTGAAGTTTCACCCATTTAATACATGGAAATAAACTATTACTCTCTTATTTTCTAATTCTCCAAAATCTTAATGGCTTTCCTTGATAATGGGGAGAATATTATTAGAAAGGTGTTCTAATAGGTTCTAACAGGTGCTGTGCTTGCAGATGTAACCACACACTCAAGGGCACATTTTCCTTCCAGCTGTGGAGTTTGGCTGGCTGGTGTTTTGTCCAGTGAATCTCTACATAAGGCAAACACTGCCTGCACTTTATCAGAGCTGATGTCTCTGTCTCATTTCCTCACTCCCTGCTATGGCTGAAGGGAAAGTGGACCTAAGCTTCAACCCAACCAGTGGTGGATGCTTTTATCTATTGTGGATTCCTTATGCATTTAAGATATTATATTTCCACATATGCCAAGTAACAGCTACACGGTTCTACAGGAAACTACAAAATTTTTATGATAGTATGTACATAAACTTTGTTAAGTTGACCAGGCTAACTGTTCAACTAGACTTCTAAATTGCTCCAGGGAGTGGCCAAGACAAGGTATTTCATATGCTGAGTATTTTTAATGTGCAAGTAAGGAAAAACATTTTTTCTATCTCTAACCAACGTAGAGATAACCTTATTCAGTGTATTCTAAAATCTACTCTAAATGTTAAATTCCTACCTAAGGTAAATATTTATGCTCCTACATTAGTCAGCAGAAAAAAAAATGTAGATGCAGGATATTTTTCTTTACATATGAAAAGAAAAACAAGTGTTATGTACACTTGATTCAGAGTCACATAAGTCATATTCCAGAAAATTTATCTCAGTTCTTTGCAGAGTGATCCTAAATTATTAGCTACTCCACATATTTACTTTAAGATAACTAGAGTTATGTGAAATTAATATTAAGTGAGCTAATCCTTGGTTAATTATTCTAATCTAGTAATTGGATTAGCACTGAAATTCTGAGTCTGCTAAAACTACAAAAAGTATTTAATGAAACAGCAGATTAAAGGACAAACAGGGAAAGCTTGCTAAGAGGTATTCACAGGGTTTTAAAAAAGGTATAATATTGTTCAGGTGGCAAATCCAGCCAGGTATTTTATATTACATGGGAAGACCAAAAAAATTTTAAAAAAACCCAACAAAATGAGGGAAATATAATGTTACTGAACAATATATTACAACAAAAGAAAATGTCTTCCATATTTTGTAGTGAAATGAAAATAAAAATATTTTTCTCACTCACTTTCATCAGAGTCCCTGGTTAGATCCAAACACAAGAATAGATCTCTGACTTAAAATATTCTTTCATATTTTCTGCCTGTATTCCTTAGGAATTTCTATGGCTTGAAGATGATACCATAGAGCACTGTGTGTGTATATAAATCAGAATATGAAATAACTACGGTAATTCAGATATCCCTATATGGTAACCATGGATACTTGACATTTTAGTGGTAGTGACTACTTTATCTCTGGACCTCTGTCACAGAGCCATATTTGGTCTGCAGTTAAGCATGTAGTGTTCCCAAAGGATATTTGTCCCTTTAGTGAGACTGAGTTAGAGGGTAAGTGCTGGAAGCTTTACACTTTCCCTGAGTTTGTCACTGGGATATTTCACAGGGAAGGTGTACATTTTAATAGGTACCCTTTTTCCCTAATGCACCTCTTCATTCATGGAAAGAATCAGGAATTCTAAATTTAGAACCATCTGTAAAGAGCTAAGATTTAATTTGGGAGTGTTAACGTTTGATTCACGATAGTTCCTCCAAATGCTTTTTTTCAGCAGTTGTCTTGAATTTTAGGGAGAAATTGCAGGACTTCTCTGGCAAGGACAATTTGAAAAAGCATTTAACTTGATGCAATCGTATCCCTCTGTACAAGGAGCTGAAGGTATCACTGTGTCACCCGATTAAGGACCCTTGGGAAAGGCAGGAAGTTGGTGGTGCACTCTGGCACAATGGATCCAAGCACTGGGACAGTGTGTATCCCAAAGTGGAGCCCATACTAAAAATGGTGCCTGCTACATCATACTTTGTCTTCATTCCCATGAATGAATATGGGCTAAAAACCTGTATGTGGGTTTTAGAATGGGAAAAGCAGGTTAGGTATGGACATAGATTTTAAATTCATAGTTCATTTGACCTTTCAGCCAAACCATTTAGTGTCAGAGACAGAAAGTCTCACAAGTAACCAGATAAATCTCTGTAGCTCTTGTCCTGAAATTGAAAAGGACAATATAGAGAGAATTGCTTCTTCTCAGACTAACTCAGATTCCTATCTCAAGGCTGAATTAAGCACTAGGTAAACAATAACAAACTATAGAAATCAAAAGAATCGTAAAATCATAGAATCATCGAATCATCAAAAGTTTCAGTAATTTGAATGGAAATTTTAAAGATTACTTAGTCCAAGCTCTTCCCTGGGCAGGGACACCTTTCACTAGACCAGGTTGCTCAAATCTCCACTGAAACTTTGAGTGTTCCAAAGATGGGACATCCACAACTTTTCCAGCCAGGTTTCAAAACCTGTAAGCCAGGCAAAGATACCAAGAGATCTGTATGGATGAACAAGGTGGGATGTTTCAGATGGATATTTCTCTATTTGATAAATATTTGAACAAAAATTTTTACCTGCTCATTTACCCTGATCTTCTGTGTTCTTCTTTATCTAATGCTGTAGCACAGGGAGCTTTCAAAAATATATGTCAATTTCAAGGAAATGGCATAAGAGATTTCTAATTCATTCTTCATTCTCACTACATCAACGATTAAAAAAAGGTGGACTTCATCACTATGAATAAGTAGATTGAAAAAAAGACATGTCCAGCCTGACATGTCTTTTTGACTGGGCTCTATAGACAACTTGCAAATATCATACTACAGAAAAACCTCAAGACCACTTTTTTATTATATTCCTGTGCACAGACTACAAAACTAGATATTGAACTGCTTATTCCATTCTTTTTACTGAGTGTCATGTGTCTTTTTGTAGATTGGTTCATCTTTAATAGACACAGGGAAGAAATGACTTTACTCACAGTCTCTCTCTCTAAATTAACATTTATATCCCTGCAGAGGTCTGGAAACAGAGAGTGTGCTAGGCTGCCAGTAATTTCCAGCTTGGCAAGATGAGATTTTTTTTTTTGTCCATTTGTATGTACCTGTTAGACTGGGTTAAATGCTTTATTTCTGCCACAACTACAAATTACCATAGCTGGTGATTTGTACTTGGTCAGTGGTCAGCACATGTCAAGAGTCATCTCTGTGGGAAACTCAGGATTGTTTCGTATCTCTTGTAGTTCTTCTTGGAGGAGAAAGAAGGAAGATTCACAGTGTAATAATAACTTTTATCCCTCTGTATTTTCCAAGAGGTCATAAGATGAGTTTGGAACTGTGAGCTCCAAGACTGAGTGACAATTCAAAAGAAAAATATTAGGAAAAAGAAACCATAACTTTATTCCAATGTGAAGAGACACACACCCTCCTACTGATTTCCCGTTCTTGCTGCCATCTGCAAGTTGAGATTTTATTAAGTATTAAATAATGAAAAAATATATATCTGACACGTATTCTCTCTTCTAGAAATGTAGGGCCAAATTTTGATAATGAAAAATAGAGTTGCAATATAGATACTTAGAAAAAAGCAGTTTAAAGGACATATATATTCATGTCTTAGCTTACTTTGAAAAGGAATGTTTTTATGTCTTCAGTGTTACTGCTCTCAGGAAAGAGAAAAAAAGAGGAGGTTTATCAGATTATGAGTCTGTTGGGAAAAGAAAACCCTCAGACTTGGCTTGATCAATGTAATGTTTTCCAAACCTGAAGTGATACATCAACTGTGTTTTCAGAAAGATAGTTTTTACTAGGAAAGCAAAATCAGACTCATAAATTGGTCTCTTGCATAAGCAATGCTGATTGCAATTTATATCAAGGATGACATTTACACCTCTCCAGCTGGGTTATCCAACAACACAGATTCAGTGTCTCACCTGGGAAATTCCCAGTTTCATAAATCCCTGGCCATACACTTGTAGACATTTCTGGAGATACACTTGGACTGTGCTTTACAGAGGTGTAAAATTGTGAGGATAAAGAAACTTTCCACTGCTTCAGTACGCTACATGGGAATTAAATGCTTTCCTATCCCATTTTACCCTTAAATTCAAGTGTAAAACTCTTTGAAAATGGACTTGCTGTCTCCAAACATATTGTGAGAAGGGTCCTATTCTGCTTCCTTCAGGAGGTTAAATACTGCTTTGGTGTGTCTGGAAATCCTAGGAAACAGTCTAGTTCTGCCTTCAGGAGGGAAGCATGATCCTGGAGGCCATGCCTTCTGTCCTTGTTGATACTCCCCTGACTGCTGGCCCGGCTCCAGAGCATGCTGGCAGGAATAGTATTTTGTTGTACATTTGCAGTATTTTCTAAATTTCAGTAAGGAGATGTCCTCACTTGGGCTGTTTTCATGAGAGATCCACACACTCTATGTGAATGGCACCAGTAAGGACCCAGAGAAGTTGACTTTAGTCACAGAGTACATTATAGTGGTGCAACTGTCCCTGCTTACTTGAACCTGAGCTCAGCTGCTGAATGCACAACAATGTCACCACTGTTGGGTGGATGGTGATACGATGATGATCGTGATATTATTCTTATTCTTGTTCTTATTCATTCTTATTCTTATTCTGATTCTTATTCTTTCTTATTCTTATTCTTATTCTTATTCTTATTCTTATTCTTATTCTTATTCTTATTCTTATTCTTTTATTCTTATTCATATCATCTATAGCAAAGTTCATCTTCTGATTAACTTATCTGATTAATTTCATTTATACTATATGGTTTGATTTATCAGTGGGTGGGTTTCCATGAAAGAAAGATGAAAGCTTTCTCAGCTGCAATATAGAGACATTAAGCAGAAACAAAGCATACTAGTGGTAGAGTCAATATTCTCATGTTAAATACCTCCTCAGGTATAAATAATGAAATGCATACTGTAAATGAGGGCACTTTCCTTTTGGAGATACTCTATATTATTTAGATAATGAATATTCCTTGGATTAGAGTAATTATTTAGAGACTCCATAACTTTGAATTAGTCTCCCTGTATATCTGGTGACTGGCTTGATCACTGAGATCCTGCCTGGTTTTGGGTTGTGTTCTATACATGTGTAATCAGTGCATTTCAAGGGTTTGGGTTGTTCTGTGATACAGAATGAAACTATGCAATCAAACTGGAAACGTTATTTCCTAACCTGACAAAAAAGAAGGCATTTTCTTATTTTTGTGCAAGTGTTCCTCACTTGTCCCCATGTAACTAGAACCAGGATCTAGCTCTAGAATGGAAATACCAGATGACTAGAAAATCTGAATATCCCCCTTTCCATGGAGATCACCCCAGTGATGATCTCATAGACATGTAAAGATTAAGCTTAGTCCAAGTCCTTGTGCTTTATATTTCATGTAAAAAAGCCCTTCACTGAAACTATGCAATGTGGAAAATATGCATTATTTAGGTATACCCTGACATATGTGACTGATTATGGTTAGCATATGCACATATTTGCAAGGAAAATGGAGTTTGGCTTCAATGGTACATGTCTTCTGATTTATTTTGTAGGTGTACTTTGATGCTTTTTAATCAAATATTTATAAAACCAGTGATGAATGAATATACTTCACCACTTTAAGCATTAATCCAACCAGGACACAGAAAAGCCGATGATTTAGTTTTTTAAGGGAGAACTTTTAGTGGAAATCAGGTTAGGATGTGATTTTTCCAGCACTACACCTATTTATTAGCATAGCAAATGTTTTCACAATCAAGATAGTCTTTCATCAGTAGTGAATGGAAGCAAGCGAGGCTTTGCCACAAGCTTTTCTACAGGTTTCAAGTTTACTATAAAGTTACATCCAGGCTGATACATTTGAAGGTTTATGGCTTAGTGAATCTTTTCAGTCTTTTCTCAGGAGTAGCCAGCAGGTATAGACTGTTAGCTTTACTATTCATCACTTATGACAATACAGACCAGACTGATAAATATTAAATTAGAAAGGTCTGTTTACATCCTCTATTACTACAGCTCTCTGTGTTTAGGGAAACACTCCAGGTAATTAGTCTGATTTCCCTTCATTTTCCCAATTGTTAAAAAGGCCACTCTAAATGAATTATTTTGTCTATTGGTAAATGTAGAAGGACACACTTCCTCCAGAGCAAATTATTTCAGACAAATGAGAGGAGGTGAATCATTCCACTGGCTACTGAGAAAGCCTGAAAAACAAGCTTGGGCGAGACATCTTAATTTTGCTATATAAATTAGTTTGAATTCTGTTTTAGAGAGGAAAGGCTATAACTTTAATTAGCCGAGTATTTCTAAAGCCTTGAACACAGGATAGAGGTGTCAATGTACAAAGTGAAAACTTTGTACTCAGTGTTACTCCACAGTAACTTGCTCCGGAAGGAAAAAATCCCAACCCCAACCTTGGGAGTGTAGCCAGAAGTAACATTTCTATATTTGCATATACTGAAATGGTAGTTTCCGGAGGTGATGTTTCTGCCACACATTTTCCCTTTTGGAGCAGAAGGGCTCTTTTCCTTCACTAACCTTGTGTGTTCATGGTTAAGGACAGTGCACAGGTAACTGCCTATTTGTGACACTGAGTTTATGTGTTGTAGCAAGTTACTTGTTGGTGCCATGGACTTTTTTTTACATTGTTAACTTTTATTTTTACTTTAGTGTGTCAGTCACTGAAATCATGAGAGAATTTTTAAATCTGTTTTCTGTGCAATGTCTATTTATTTTTTCAGGGTTTGAGAACCCTAGGTTTAAGCAAATACTGGGTCTATAGAAAAAGTCACACCTTTCTTTGTCTAATAAAGTCAAACACTTGGAAACATTTTTCATTGGACCCTGAAAAAGTGAAGGCAGATCAAGGTGCTGTGCCAGTCCACAGAGAGGTAAGAAACGAGACATTTTTATCTCGACACAGATCTCTTTGCCTTTTGGTCTCTGTGATTTCCCCAGGATAATTTACTTGCAAAACACCTACACACATTGAGGGGTAGGTTTATGGGAAGAAGAGCAAAGAGATCTTTGGTCTTGTTTCGTGCTAGCGTGAGCAGAGGTAACACAAGCCTACCTCCCCACTTGACTGAAAGGTGGATGGAAATGGGATAGCCCTTCAGCCACACTGTCCTATTATGCACACATACCTTTCCTTGGAATTCTTGTTGTCTTGTGTTTATGGCTGTATTGTTATACTGAAGACATTTCTAAGATTTTACATTTCTCTCTTTTCTGTTCAAAGTGCACACTCTTCAGCTACTTTAGCACAAGTTTGCTCCCAAAGCAGTATTGATCTTCTATTACATTATATTTAAAATGTAACTGAAACAACTGTATGTCTGAGAAAAACATAGTTCATAAATTTAATTGAAAAATAGGGCCAAACCTGATGTTTCTACAATCCTTGGAAAGTTCTGGTTTTGATCAGTCAGTTATTACATTGTGATATTACCAGTTAGCAAGTAGCAAACTTTGTACTCAGTTTTGTATTTCATGTTTCCGAAGGAAATTAGTAAGAATGATGAAATGATATCTCAAGTCTAGCTAGAACAAACTGTTTGGATTAAGCTTAATGCCACGATTTAGAAATCCTATACTGGCTGTTCTGTGGAGAAGTTCTAAAGGTGCAACTCTGTGAAAAAATAGCAAAAATTCAATTGCCTCTGACCCTATGGGTCCACTGCTTTGAGAGGTCATAAGTTTCAGAGCTGTTTCCTCTCAGTGCTTGCCTATGCTGCCTGTGTGCTGATGAGACCTGTTGCTCTGCCAGAAGAAAATTCCTTTGTCTGAAGGTAGTGCTGGAATTGAAGGTCCAGCCCTAAGCCATCTGCTCATGAATCAGATTCTCATATTGCTCCGTCCTCGAGTATTATGTTAAGCCTAACACATGTTAAATAGTGATTGAAAGGTTTGTTTTAATCCTGAGTTAATTACCTTCCCACCAGTGACACTTCTGCTGCAGAAACTTGTTTGTTGTAAGTGTATTATTTGTCTGCTTGCTAAAGGAGCTCTGCTATTCAATCCCCTCACTGCCTCAATGAGGTAAGGACTTGAATGTGTTTAAACTCAAGGCAAGCCCAAAAATGTTGACAGAAAAGGCAAATAGTTTGAAGAACTCCAGTTCTCAGTAATATTTCTGTTGTATGGAAGAATCTGCCTGCCATTTAGTACGTCACCCCCTTGGTCCCATACTGAAGCAAAAGGTTGACCTCACAATACTTGACCTGGCTGCTACCTGAGACATTGTGATAAAAAGATGCTGTTTAAAAAAAACCATGAAGAAACCACCATCAAAAAACATAGAAAAGCAGTACTGTTTTGCAGCTTTTAAAAAAATTCCATAGGAACATGAGTTAAATAATGCAGAGCAAAATTATATTTCTGCCAAGTTCTGATAAAATATACCAATATAGAGAGGAAAGGTACAAGCACATGGTTACAAACCAGAATCTTACAGTAAAAATCAAACTTTGGAAGCCTGTTGATTTTTTTTTCTTATTATGAATAACTTTTGTTCCTTTTTTCTATTGCAATGACATGTGAACAGTTTTTTAGCAATTTCCCTCATTGTGGATTCCTTTTTATATGGAATGTAAAAAAAAAGCCAAACAAATTATGGCTTATATACATATCACTTGGATTTCTACATACAAGGAGAGATGAAGAAAAACCCTCCTATCATGACAGAAGAATCACTCAAATCAAATTCAAAGACAATTAAAATATACTTTAATTCAAGGATGAAAACTCCATGTATTAACAAAGAGTAATTAAAATGTCCTGCATTCCATTACTCCTGAAAACATGGCAGACCATGACTAAAATTTTGATAATAGCTCCTTATAATTACGCTTTTCTTTCCTTACATAACTTTTGCTACAATAGGTGCTAATAAAGTTTATGTCATGAAAATGCATGCTGAAAGATAAATAAGCCAACCTTAGTCACAGTTAATACTGGCTTTTTTACCATTGTAATCAGTAGCCTGAGATGCCTTTGTTGTGTTGTATACCAGCTTGTCCATATCACACAACCCTTAATTATAGTTTTCAGTTGCTGTGAAATATGTGGTAAAGTTTTATGTTTTTAAAATTTATTTCTCTCCCACTTCCAAAGCACACACCTCTAATTATATCTGCCAGTCCATAATTGTAAGAATATCAAAATTCCTGAATGATGCAAAGATTTTCATGGCAGCATATGAATAGATGCCACAGAACAATGCAATAAGGGAAACAAATGCATTGGTAAAGTCTCTAGGTATGCAGTTTGACATTTTCTTTAAAGTCAGAGACTGCTGGGTTTTGTTTTGAACTTGATAATTTAAATATAAAAAAGGAAGTTACAGATTCAGAGAAATATTGGTTTAACGCAAGAGTTTTGGCTTTGTTTTTTCTGTTGTTTAAATGGACTTTATTGATCCATGCTGACTACTCCCTTCTTGTCCTTAAATTCAGAAATGGCTTTTGAAGGGAACTCATAGATATGCAATGTGAATGATGATGGAAGCAGGACTAAATGAATGATCTCTGTTTTGTCATTTGTTCCTGATGTAAGTGACATCTTTAGTGTGATTTCAGAAGGACTTTTAAGAAATGTGGGTATAAAGGTGGCTGTCTTATTTCTATTCACAAATGAGGCCAGGAGATAGGTTACAGTTATTGCTCCATGTAAAACAGCCAAGTTTCTGGATTCAACTTTCAGCAAGAAAACTGTTGTTTGTAAGAAGTTCTAGGTGTACTTCAGACACCAATGGAATCAGGGTGTTTTATTCCTTCCTTTTTCTTTACTTCATGGCAGAGGTTTTAGTTTGCTTAATTTGAACCTGTTACTCATTTAAAGCACAAGCTGAAGGTTTATCCTTGGATCTGTGAAATGGCTTGTCAGAAGGATGGAATTTCTGTTGTAGCATACAGAATCACTGAAAGTTAGGGACAATTGTGACAAGTACGAACTGTCATAAAAATATTTTTTCTGTGAACTGGACGGATCATATATTTTCCTTCTAGGGGATTTGCCTGTTAAAATAGAAATGGTTTGCAAAGCACAAAATTTAAATCTACTCTCCTCCACCAACAAAATTAGAAACATTCTTTGAGAAATCCCTAAGTAATTCAATGACACTTAAAAAGCAGTTTTACAGGGCAGTAAATTGTTTAAAAAGTAAAGTACAGATTAAATAACTATTTAATTTGATAAATCACCAATACAAATATTAGCTAATTTTTAACTGGTTATTCTAATTAGATCCAGGCTTCTAAAAGCATAGAAAGAACAAATATCAAAACTAATGGAGGGTAACACTCTTGTTCAATTATTGAAGAAATGACATTTCATAGGATAAAAAGTGAGGTATTATTTGCTTTTTTCCCCCAATAGTTACTTTTCCTATTTATTTTTAGAGCCATTAGAATTTACACTTTTTAATTGAAATCTAAAATGAAAGGAAAATTGCATTATCACCTAATTTTCAGACAAACCTTCATCTCTTTTAATGCTGTGAGCCACACTTGCAGATTATGAGCCCCAGGCAACTGCAGATTTAGCAAGCAAAGACCTTGGATTAAAATACTAAGTAATACATGTATTTCACCATCTGAAATGGTAAGAATATGCATGAGTGGGTGCAGAAAACCTGGCTGATAACTTGATGAAGAGAGCAAAGATGGTTTCAGATGGGTCATCTTTAATGCTCTTTAGTTTTAGTACAATAAGGTGTTTGGGGAAAGAAATAAACATTTCATTAAATTATATCAGTTTCAGTGGAGTCCCCATGTGAATGGTTCCCCTGAGATCCAAAGGAAAAAGAGAAAAGAAATCAATGAATCATATTCTAGATTTATTTTTATAAAGTTGCTTAAAGCATCAAAACTGCAAACTCTTACTTTCATACTTAACTTTAATTGCATTTCACCTAGGATATTGAAGTTATATGTCTCACAACACAAAATTTAAACACCTCAATATGGTATTGGAAGGAATAATTTAGAAATCCAAGTAGCCATTCTGTTAATTTTCAGAAGTGTTTGAGAATAATATTTACATTCTCATTTTTGCAGAACATTTGAAATGATCCTTAGACATCAAAAACTTGAAGATGCACCATAATTTGCAAAGCAATATAGTAAAAAAGTCACGGAAATCTTCCCTCATCCCTCACAAAAATGCTTCCTGTAAACCAAAGCACCAAGAGAGGGCATTACCCCAAAGCAGGAGAATATTTGTAATTTAATTTACTCTTCTATTTTTCTTATGTTATAGCCTGGAGAAATAAGCAAGTCTCCCTCAAAAAAAAAAAAAAATCATTCTGCTTATTAACTGCTAAAGCTTGTATGAATTCACTAACAATATTAATATGAAAAGTTCTTATAATCAATTCATTGCTCTTTTGTTTGAGATTTGATGCAACATTTTGAGAAAATATGCTTCTGGTGAGGTTGCATTGGTTTATAAAAAAAACACCCCAATTCTTCTTCCAAAAAAACCTTGTAGCACGGTATTTAAATAAAGAGAAAATTTTGAGAAAATGCTTAAAAAATTATAATTCAATTATGATCTTGCAATATATATATATTCATATGTTCTATTTTTTTCCCCAAAGCTTGTTTCTGTTTAGGAGAAAAAGGTAATTTTTTTTTCCTTTAAAATAAAGATTTTGAATTATTGGATGCTTTAGTCCTTAAAGAAGTGTTTCTAACTCTGTGTTTATGGGTAGCTGGGGTTACTGTTCCTTTAGCCTGCTCATCAGTGAAGGGATATAAATAAGGATTGTCCATTTTACATGAGAAGATTAATGCCTTTTAAGTTACAGCTGAGACAGAGGAAGCCTGCAATGCTAACTAAAACTAATTGTTAGTTGCTAAAATTTTTTATTCAGATAACCCACACTGGCAGTGTGGTAGAAATGTGCCTAAGAGTATGCTAGAAAACAATGGCAGCAGCAAATTCTTCATTTTCATCAATGTCAAAATCAAAAAATTAAATGGCTTTGTTTGACTAGAAGGATAAGACTAGAAGGAAAATGAGCTTATGCTATAATTTTTAGCTAGTATATCTTTCCTGATGGTCAAAGAGAAAAATTATGGGGTTTATTTCCTTTTATAAAACAAATGAAAGATACAGGTCCAAAAGCAATGAACTCTGTACACTGGGGACAAGTGAACACATGCTGGTTGAAGTTTTCTGAACTTCTGACTCTAATGGGAATCCATAAGGCAATTAGGGTTTCTAAACCTCTTTGAAGCAAAGTTATACCAGTTGCACAGTGGCAAAAATAGAAGTACATGGCTGTCAAAAGATATAATATGAAATACTAAAAAATCATTTGTTTGGAAAGGAATGAAAACCTTCTTGCCTAGTTTTTAAACCAATTCTTGAAAGTTGAGAAAATGATGGTACTGTCATCTGTATTTTACCATCTGGAAAACAGAGTGGAATAGAAGTCACTTGTTGCTTAATTATAATAATGGAAGGAATTTTAAAAAAATTATGGTTTTAAACCCTCTGCAAACACAGTCTAAGTCTTTCTGCAACTTGGAGTAATTTGCAAATTTTTAAACAGAAACCTTGTATAATCTTGAATTATTGGAAAAATACAACTCTAAGAGTGGTTTTTCATGATAATTGTTAGAATTTTATTGTGATCAGTCCTCTGAAAACCTGAGATGCACTGCAATAAGGTCATGTCCTTTTCACGTGGATCATCGAATACCAAAAGTCAAAGTATTGCACTGGAATGCTCATGTTATTCTCCAGTTAAGCCCTTTGTGGGGTGTTTATTGTAGATATTTGTATTGGATACTACAGGCAATGTTCTCTTTTCTTCCATCTGTGAATCGCAGATGTTGCCTATTTTGCTTTTCAATGTACCATTCTGCTTTTGGGAAATAAGAATACAGAGCATTTCTGGCTTTATGAGAGAGAGCAGTTTTCCAGTAAATGAACAGCACATTGGAAAAAAACAGTATTTCGCTTTCTCAATGGATAAGCAGCAAGCTCTTTCCAAAATTATAGCTTAAATTCACAGAATGTCTTTAAGTTTGCAGAGTGGCTGCTTGCCCTAAGCCATGTTGAGGTAATGCCAAATGCCAGAGTACTTATATACTTTGAAATAAAGTCCATATTCAACAGACTGCTGCTCTTTATATCCATGTTTACTTCCAGTTAAACTAACAGAAAGATGGTCTGAAATAAGTTTGGGACCTCAGTAATTTGAACATGTCTGAAAAGTAGCATTGATCATATGTAACGGATTTGTTCACATGTTCTTACAACTGTAGAAATGTATTTTGGATATCACCTTCTGGTTAGGTGGAAAACTTGAGCTGAAACATTTTATTTTGGGAAGAACACGTTGTAGTCGAAGATACCATTTAATAGCATTGTTAAAAGTCCTTGATGCATATCTCCTGCCAGACTGGCTTAGACAGCTGTTAAGAGATTTGCCCAGTGCCTGTGGAAATGAGTGGAAATAATGTCACTGATTTCAGTAAGTTTTGCTGGTTGGCTTCACCACCATGTTATTCAGTAAATGCTCACTTCTGCTTCAGGCACTTCCTCACCTTGCCACATGCTTTATCTTTTCTCTATTGCTCCTATGCAACAGAGAAAAAAGAAAGGAGTGTTAAAATCGGGTGGTGAGCTGGGAACGGAAATGAATCATTCAGTGGCCTAGTATTCCACAGTGGAAATGCATTGTGATTGAACACAGTGGAATAATTTGAGTAAGTGGCTATGCCCATGGAAAAGCAATACAGTTAGTCTTTTTTAGCACTTAGGAAAGGCTTTTAAAACAAGCTACTCTGGACTTTTGGCAGTTCAGTAGGATTTTGCTGTAAACTTTATTTACATTTCCTCTGCAGTGAATGGAGAGCCTGGAAATAACCTTTCTTATTGCCAAAAATATGTGAGTATTTGTATGTAGATGTAGTAGACTGAATAACATGTACATTAAAGATTAATTTAATTCCTGATGAAAACCTAGCTGTACTTGCCTGTGATCACTTGACCTTTACTCGGTGAGGCTTGTTAATGATTTCCATTGTAATCACACTTCCACTGGTCCAGCATCCAGTAAAAGAGAGGAGTTACAGAATACTGTACCACAAACAAGGCTTTCTCACAGGCTGAGGAAAAACAGCTGAGATTTTTCTGTTCTTGATTAGACAATCTTGAGAAGAACCTGACTGGAAAAGGGAAGAAAAATGCTTGGGAGGAGCAGAGGGGATGAAGAATAGTTTGAGTGGCAAGGGACCTTCAAAATTCCTCTCCTCCAAGCCCTCTGCAATGAGCAGAGACATCTTTAACTGCAAAAAGCAGAGACATCAAAGGTTGCTCAGAGCCCCAGTCCAAGCTGACCTTGCTTATTTCCTTGGATGGGCCATCTACTGCTGCTCTGGGCAACCTCTCCCAGTGTTTTACCACCCTCATAGTAAAAAAAAACCCCAGACTTCTTATATCTAACCTAAGTAGATCCTCTTTCAGTTTAAAACCATTATCCCTTTTCCTATCACTACATGCTCTTGTCAAAAGACCTTCTCCAGCTCTTTCTTAAGCCCCCTTAAGGTACTGGAAGTCTGACATATGAGTTTTATACATCAGAAGACAGTTATCCCTGCTTTATAATTGTATATTACACCAAGGAAGGGAACAAGATAAATTACAATGATGAGAACTATAATATCACTAGGACCATAAAATAATTTTAAAAAAATATTTTCCATCCATATTGATGTTGGAAAGCGATTGGACAATGGCTGGCTCAAGGGGACAACCACCAAAGGAAGTCTTATGTTAATTGGAGGGAATTTGCTTAAAAAATCTCTGATTATTAACCTATCTATGGACTGTGAATTGTGTGGGCCTAATTCCAATATTTTCCAGCTTTAAAGCAAGCTTCAAAGAGCTTCTCGTATGGAGTTAATTAAAAGAATTTGAGATTTCTATATAGACCACAATGGGCAATTTTATTTTGCATAATTACTCTACTGGAAAATAGATGGTTTGATTTGGAACTCACGGAAATAAACCCCTCTTTGTTAGGGCTGGATCTGCTTCTTAGTCACTTCTTCTACAGAAATGAGATTTCTTTTCAAGTGTGATTATTTGGCAGTCTTTTATAATATGATTAATTTAACATCTTATCCAGGCCCTCTTAAAGGTAAAAATCAGCACAGCTTCAGTTAATCTGAGGATGTTGATGGAGAGTTGCTATGAAACCATTTGGATTATACATTTTATTTGTGCATAAACCATCAAGTAAAATTACAATGCTGAAGATATTAGGTAATTTTCTTCTGTACAAACAGACAGATGAGCAGTTTGTCTATAGTTATTGGTGATATTGTACAAAAGTTCCACCTTGTCTGAGTTCCATTTTTATGCATGCAAAACACATTAAGTGAAAACTCACTCAAATTGAACAAGAAAGAATCACACTTCTTGTTTCTTAATTCCAGAAATGTCCCATTTATTTTGTATATGAGCTGTCTTAAAGTGAAAGAGCCCATAACTTGGTGCTTTTATTTTGTACCTCAAGACATAAAATAACAAATCGTTAAGAGTAAAACATTGTAATCTTCTGTGCTATGGTCAGTTCCATGGGGAAATTACATCTGAAAACAAAAGGCAAAACCTCTATCCTGAAAGATATATCAGTCCTCTTCTACCCCTTCGCCCCATTTGACTAACAGGATGTCACTGTATCTAGAAATCATGTTTCCAACTTTTTCCCACCTGCTTTTCAATCTGATGCAGCAATATATTTTAGAGTAGGAAAATCTGTCTGTCAAAGAGAGCCCAAAAGAATTCTGTAAACCAGGTGACTGTTATAAGTATTGAAGCAAAAGGACTGTGAGAAAATGCTTTACTATCTATGGTGGGATTTAAATTCCTCATAAAGATTACTAATTCAGATGTCTGTGCTTTGATGACTTGGATACACTTGAAGTGCCATCTGACTAAGTGTTATATTTTTGGCCAAGAGTAAAAAATGTGATTATTTCAGTTATCTCAGATGCATATTTTGCAGGTTTTGCTGTTTTTTTCCAGGATTGAGCTAATTTCCTTCACAATAGCTAGGATGGAGTTGTGCTTTGGATTTTTTCTGAAAACAGTATTGAAACCATGAGGATGTTTTAATTATTACTGAGCAGGGCTTACACCATGTCAAGGCCCTTTCTGTCTCTCACTCCACCCTATCAGCGAGTGGGCTGGGGTGCACCGGAGGTTGGGATGGGACACAGCTTTGACTGCTGATCCCAACTGACCAAAGACATCCCATATCCTATGGCATCATGCTCAGTGTATAAAGCTGTGGGAAGTAGGAGGGAATGTTTTGAATCATGGAATCTTTCTTCCCACATGCTTATTACACCAGTGATGGGGCCTTGCTTTCCTGGAGATGGATGAATACCTGTGTGCCCATGGCAAGTGGTGAATTAACTCCTTGTTTCACTTGCTTATGTGCATGGCTTTTGCTTTGCCTATTAAACTCTCTTCGTCTCAACCCATGAGCTATCCAGTTTTTACCCTTCTCTTTTTTCCCCCTGACCTGCTGAGGACAGGAGTGAATGGCTTAGGTGCTGGCTGGGGTTAAATCATGACAAAGGTCCATTCAGGTCATGAGCACTATGGCTGACTGGAATTATAACTAACCACAGTTTTGCTTTCCTAATCTTTCAAAAACTTTCACATTTTTCCTTCCAACATTCTATAGGCATTATAACTCTAAATATGGTTCTCATGTGACTGTCTTGTTTATGTGTTTCTGCATATCTTCTTATCTGGGCTTGCACAGACCTCTAATGAATTTTTCTTTTCCTCCACGACACAAAGCCTCAACATATGTTTGAAGGGAATAAACAATATTGACATTTTTTTTTAGAAAAATACAGAGTTAATTTTATTAGCTTTGACATGGCCATTGTTTAAGAGATGTTATTTTTAGTTCTTCCCAGTCTCATGGACCCTGATTAATTTTCTGGTTTACTGGAATGCACCTTTGGATATAAACTATAGTAGTACGTGGAAAACCAGATCTTTTCTGAAAAGGATACATAGCTGATTTGTCTGTGGTTAATGCAATTTTCCATCAAAACTTGAAGTATGTAAAAATATGATGTTTCATATTGACAGAGGATGGATTTTTCTGACCTGCTTAAATGTATGAGGTACATCTTCCACTGAAAATAAAATAAAACCCCAAGCCTGCTAATTAAAATTTAAGCATGGTAATGACCCATTTTTAACTCATGTTAATGTTTATTAGATTCATTTATCTCATTTTTTTTTCTATTATTTTAAGGTAAAGACTATCGTTCTTTACATCAGCAGCTGATAAAAGTGATCATGTCAAAGGAATTTAGAGGTGGGAGCATTTTTTTGCTTAAAGACACAAAGCTGAGAGCAAGGCAAGGAAGTATCAGTCCTGAAAGCAAAGATGGAAAATTGCTAAAGAGAAAGCCTCTATCAAATGATAGAAGCAACTGTATACTTCATCTAATTCAATGCCTCTGTTCTTCACTCATGATTTTTAATAATTAATTTTTTGATGCTATTGATAACACATAAGTCCCTTTACTTCATAAATCATTGAGAAATCAGGTAGGGAGTGTTCATTTCTGCATTACACACTCTTGATATATTGGGATGAGAGGGAAAGGCACGATCTGTCCAGAAGGGAAATCCTTCTTGGTGACAGGTATAGAATTTTAAAGTAATTTTGATTGGAAAGGTCTGTCACTGATTATCTATGTTCAGAATCCTGTGGCTTTGTAGGTTTGGCATGCAGCTGGCAGGAGAAAGAAGAACCTCACCTCAGCTCCTATCCCCATGTCTCTGGCCCTGAGAACTCTGTAGCTACTTTTGGTATGATCACATTTGCTCTGGCAGCATGACCAGTACCCATGCTGGTGATCAGAGAAGGATGGCCACCCAAAGGCCTCTGCACTCTTTCTGTACCATATCTGGGTTCCTAGCAAGAAACACATCTGCAGGACAACAGGTCTAGAACCAGGCTCTATTACCTGTAGCAGGAGTCAAAGGCACACCAAACAAAGCATTCTGCTGTAGCTAGCACAGGCTTATTTCTTATAAAAGGTCCAGATCATAGGGTGATTCAACATAAAATGAGATTTTCTTCAGTGCTTGTTCATCTTCTGTCCCGTTTCCTGGTATGCTGCAAAAGAGGCGTGCAAATGTGCCCTTTCCATAAGGGGAACATGTCCTTTCCAATTCAGTTGATACAGAATTTGAAGAAGCATTCTGGGTACAAATGCTTGCTATACACACAAAAATCTTTGTGTGAATTGCTCTTTTAAGGGTGTTTAAAAGTTGTTGGATTTACAAGAGGAAGAACTGAGACATGCCAACATGGCATTTGACACGTTTTTAGGTAAGAAGTCTGTACATTTAATTTATTTTTCACATGCCAAGAACTTTGATATCTTCATGTAAAATAACAAGAAAGAAATAAAATATAAATTAGTGCAGAAGAATCAACATCTTTGTTTGCTCTCCTCTGGCCCAGAAGTTGACTTAAGTCATCTTTTCCCATTCTTTTTCCATTATAGAAGTTCTACGTGTACATGTCTCCAAATTTGCTATTGACATTCATGATACTCACATATGGCAGTCATTAACTGCTGCAAAAATGTACCACAGTTGATTTAATTATTTCTAGAACATTATTTGAGGAATTCAGGTACAAGAACACGTTCCTAGAGGCACACTCTATACTTTGTATCACCTCCTACTGAGGAAAAATACATACTGAATTTTGGAAATAAAATTATATACCTGTCATGACTGACTAAACCACATCTGATTCATTTCTCAATGGAAACATTTAAGGGAGACTAAGTATTTTGCAAGCAGACAGATTAAGCTGTAGTCTTGCAAAGAAAATTACTGAAATATATCAAGCTCAGATGACTAGAGGGGTCTTAACACTTCCTGATTTCAGAACCAGTTCAATGGAACACTGTGCTACTAAGAAATGTTCTTTCTTTATGTCTTTTCATATCGACCATCACTGAATACAGATTAAAATATGGCTTTCCTGAGCCATCTCTGTGAATTGTCACCCACAACATTCTTCTCTATCATGAAGTTTAAACATCTTGCTCCACCTTTATGGGTAAAGTCCTGCAGTTTTTTACACAGCTTTTGAACCAGACCAGTTTCCATGATTTCCCTTCCAATGACATCTCCCTTCCTCAGCAAGATCCTCAGGATTACTCTTGCCTGTCCTGGTCTCCTACTTGTCCATATACCTCCTTCTCTCCCGGCACCTGATCTGACCCTGGAGCAGAAGAAATCTCTTCAGCTGATGCCACAAGACCCTTGGCTAGACTCTAACTCCTCTCTAAACAAAACCCATGGAAAATTACAACTACGTAAACAGAAATCAACACTGTAAATAACTCCCCAAAGCCAGTGGGAATTTGGCAGCATGATCAGCCCTTTTGCTGGATAATATTGTAGTCTTCTGGGTGAAGGTTTATTGATACAGAGCAGCAGAATCCAGCCTTATATTTTTTTTTCAATTTGGATTTCTACAAATGTTAAGTTAAATAATGCCTCTACTGATATGGTGTCTCATTATGAAAAACTTCCTTTGTCAAATTTTTGCAAAATTTAGAGATATAAGATCCATATCTTATGGATAAGATATGGACCTTATATCTCCAAATATCACTATCTAAAGTGAGGTAAGAAAACTTTTAAACTTCAATCACCTGCTTCTATCAATCTGAACAATAACTCTCTAGTGCAGTCTTGCTGTTTGAGCTCTCTGTGTATTTGTCAGAGAGCAAGAGGTAACTCCAGGATTAATGAGAGATATAATAATTTTTCTTTCCTTTTGTACTTCCTTGCCATAAAGAAACTGTCCATACTGACTTGAACAAAACTGAGATGCTGTCATAGTGAAGTTTAATGAAAAAGCATTAATGGATTTTTATACCTCTCAATGTCATTTTTATTCTGTCAGAAGGGAAATTTATGTGTGCCCGTTAGACACATTTATTTATTTATGTCACAATTTCAAAATGGCATCTTTCACAACTTTTTTACCCACAATCTTTTTCTCTATTCCAGTTAGTTCTAATAATGGATGCAAAACACAGACAATTCTAGAAAAGAAATAATATGTCTTTTCAGTTACTGTCTTTAATATGCCTAAAATGCTACATATCTATCTGTATATACATAGATATATATTTCTATTTCTATCTCTATCTGTATCTATCCTTGATAATTTTTCAACAAAACTAGTTTTTATGATTATCTAAGTGGAAACAAATGTTTATAATGTCCCTGAAAATTCCTGGAAACTAGAAGATTTTTTTATCCCCTTTAGGGCTGGTAATATAGTTACGTGAGTTTATAAAATACTTGGTTAGGCCAGTTTACATTTTGAAACTCCCACTTTGTTGCCAAAAGTTATAAAAATAGTTCCTAGTGTAATGTTAATGATTTCATTCATAGCAGCCATGTGAGAGAACACCCATGGCTCATGAGGGCCACTTCATGCAAAATGAGGTCTTCGAAGAAAGTACACAGATTGACAGAGGAGTTGTGTGCTTGGAGGGGTGTGTGCTGGGTTGAGGACAAGCTGCTCCACCCTGAATGTCAGCTGTGGTGAATACCTTATCCAAATCTCCTTTGTCAAAAAAAAAAAAAAAAACAAAAAAAACCCCAAACCTGTTGTGCTAACTTGTGTGCATGTGAAACACTTTTCCACAAAAAACAAACAAACAAAAAAAAAACCTGTTGTGCTAACTTGTGTGCACGTGAAACACTTTTCCACTCATCGATAATTGGTAGGGCATGAGGTAGTGTAAAATGCATATGTATGTTTGTGTGTATATATATATATATGTGTGTGTGTGTATTTCTTTTTACCATACAGTGCATTAATTAGTAGATTGTACCATATATAAGAAAATACATAGTTATATCTGAAAAGCTGAATGACCTAAATGGGAATTTCTCCGAGGTTGTAAAAGCCCCTAGAGCTTTAATAATAAAAAGGAAGCTCTGAATTCACCCTGAGCTGGGTACAGATTGTTGTTTCAGTAGCATATTACTACCAATCATGTCATGAAGCATGTTTGTGCAGAGAAGGCATTACTTGTTTGTGTCTCTTCAGTTGCTTTGTCTATTTACTCAGAGTATCACTAATGTTATGACATGAAATATGTTTAAAACAACAGAAATAACAAATCAGCAACTTTCTAGCTTCTTTTGATAAGCTGTTGCATGTTACTTCACTTTTTCACTGAAATGTGCATACTTTGAATTAGCTTAAAAAAAAATCATTAGTGCTTCTCTGGGTCAGCCAAGAAGCAGAAGTCTGTGTCCAGCTTTTCTGAGGGTACTGCTATTTTTCTTAGAGTTTTACAAATGTGTCCAAAAAACTCCCTTCTTTACAGCACTCCTCAAAACATGCCTGTTGAAACTTTGATTTAGATTTCAATTTCAAAGTTTGTCTAAAAGCAAACTTAATGCTGGCAGAAAAGTGCAACTGCAAGTTTTCCACTGTTCATGACAAACAGATTTTGTTTTCCTTAAGAGGTTGCACATGTACACATGGGAAAGGGTTCAGGACTTTCACAGGAAACAAGAACATAATCAAAGGAGGCAGGACACCTTGAGATTGTCTTTGAGAGGTGTTTGTGTTCCACCTTTAGTGTCACAGCCTTTTCTGGAGAGGGTCTGTGTGTTGCTTTCAAGGCGCCAGCATCCGTCCTTGCAGTGACCAAGGCTGTAGTCATAGATACCTCATGGAGCAATATGGCATGCTGGAATAGGATTTATGGAGCAGCTCAGGTTATATTTTAGCCTTGCTGCTTCCCAAAATATTCAAACTGGATTTTTTTTTTTTTTCTGGAAGAACATAGAGATTTGTCAGTCATTCACAGGACAATAAATTTTCAGCTTTTTAAATCCTGTCCTGCCCTCACCTCCACACCTGTCTCCTCTGAGGCCTCAGGGGGCTCATGAAGGGAGTTAATTGCCTACACTGCAGGTTGGACTTGAAATAGTTTGTAAAAACAGATGCTATAGAAATACACAGGAGGGGACATATTTCCTAAATAAGTAGGCCTTCTGCTTGCCATACACTTTTGCCTCAGACAACAAGACTGATGAAGGTTTACCCACACAGTTTAGAGTAAAACATTGTGATGCTTGTCCCAAAGAAAAGTAGGAGCATCATGAAGGAAGCAGAGGCATTATCTGTAATATTCTTATGTTATGTGCTCACAGGCAATGTAGGGTGACTGAAACAGAAGGAAAAGAAATATCCAATAGGATGTGGTTGACATTAGTCATGTTCAGCAATTCTATCATACTGGTAGAAGTTATTTTGCAGATTGCAGTGGTCACACTCTTGAGGGCTGATGATAAAAGAGGAGCAAAGAGAAAGAAGGGGATACACCACTAATGTAGCAAACACAGAGATGAAGTGGGCTGAGACAAGCCAAACAGATTTTTTTTGAGTTATGTAAGGGTTATATAACCCTTCTGGTTATATAGAAGAGATTTTTGTTTCAACAGTGACAGGAAAACAGTAAATTATTAAATGATGGACTGAGACTATGGAGCCTCACTCCTCTGTTTACTCCCTTGATTAATGGTTTTGAAGTACTTAAAAAATCCCTGAAGCCCTGTCCCATACCTGTGTGCTCTAAAGAGCCTGAATATGCACCCATATAGCCTGTAAATCCTGACTGCTGCTGGTTATCTAAGAATCTGTTGCTGAGAGTGAACATTAGATCTGATTATAAGAACAACCCTTTTGTTCTGATTTATTAGCAAAATACATACAATTACAGTAGCAAAAATAAGGAGCAGTGGGGATTGCCAGCAGATTAATGCAGTGGGAGGACTTGCTTAGAAGTTGCTCATGGTGTTTCATAAGTTGTTTGCAATGTTTTGTGTGCTATTTGTGCTATATGCTGGGTGAAGTTGTGGTTGTTGGGTTTTTTTGGGTTTGTTTCTTTTTTTTTTTGTTTGTGGTTTTTTTGTTTTTGTTTTTGTTTTTAATTTGACTTTACAGGCACTGTTTCCATATGTATTTCTTCCCAGTATCTTCCATCCCTCTGCTATGCTTTGCAGAACCTCAGAATAAAATGTTTTGAAGACAGTTTTCTAAAATGGATTGAGAGGACGATCCAGCTGATGACAAAAAAATTTTTCCCCAGCTAAATGCATTCTTCATTCCACTGCAAATTACAGTTCAATAACCAGCTCTGCTTATATAGCTCTGAGTGACATGCAAAGAAGAAATGTGCTACACAGACAAAACCAGCTTAAGCTATCTAAAGTCATAAATGCATGGTGTAGCCCAGGAGGGTTTCACCCCTTTTTCCTTGCCCATAGCCATTTATTCCTTACTCCTCCAGTGCTCTGGCACTGAAGCTAGGCAGACTGGGCTACAGGAGGACCCAGAAAGCTGGAAACCAGCTGAAAAAGTAATGGGCAGTTCCTGATTTGGCTTCACTGAGTTGTAAAGTAGGTGCCAGCATAGTTTCATTGTAGGACAGACTACATTTAAGACGTAGTCTTAGACTTTGAGATCTATGGGCTCTTATACTCAAAGCTTATACATGCATCACCTTCTCTCTCTCTCTTTCTTGTCTGAATAAGGCTATAAAATATGAATCCCCAAGCTGCAGGGTTTATGCAGTTTTGAACCTGTCCTAAATCATGCATAATATATCCTGAAAGTCCCCACAAACTAGAAATTTTTCCTTATTTGATAAATGAAGTAATCTTGGTTTCAGGAAAAAAATAAAAGCCTATTAGAGATGACAGAGTTATATTAATATTTTCTATGGCCTCTCTCACACAGAAATGCAGAAATGCTGGAGAAAAACCTCTGGACTTGCACATGTTCTTTAGTCAAGAAGCCAAACAGTTACTGTGTGTTATGAGGTCAGAAACAGGTTATGATGTGAGGAACCAATAATACCCACCTCATGGACATGGATAATTTTCTTGATATTAAAATTTACAAAAAACCCCAAAAAACAAAAATAAAACCAAAACCAACCAACCAACCAAACAAACAAAAAAAAAACAACCAAAAACCCCCAAACCAAACAAAAAATAAAAAAAAAACCCAAAGGGCAATATGACATGTGGTTTCTTTTTCTAAGGAAAATCAATACCCTGAATTTCCAGTATTTCCTAGTGTTTAGCTTGTCTCATAACTTAAAGACATTAAATGTTGTATTTATTACAGTAATGTTAAAATATTTTATTCTTTCTGTTTTCAAATAAACCATGTGTGTATTTCAGCAGTTATTATTCTTTATCCTCTCACAATTGTAGTTCTACAACATTTCCCTGCAGGCTATTCTTTTCAGACCACTTACTCTGCTCTCTTCTAAACATTTGCAATTACCTTCCACAATTAATTTACATGTTTTATGCAATCTTCCACTCCCAATTATGTTTTATCTCAAGGCTAACTTTCTTTCTGCTTTGAATAGAATGATTCCTCAACATGTCTTTTTCAGACTGTACCTCTGCACATGTATCCATGATGTTTTCTTGTAACAACATGGGTGCCCATTTTGGTAGTTGAATCCTATCTCTCATGCTTTTTTGAATTCATATATACATGTGTTTTGTTCCCAATATATATTTCATGTGTCTGAGTCTTCTATCCCAACATGCATTTATCCCAAAGTGCATATATTGAATTTCAGTTAGAATTTTCTGAGCATGTTGCCAATTTGTGAACAACATTTCAAATCCTGCCTCCATTCTCTCCAATACTGGTAGTATTGCCTATGTCTAGTTGATGTTCCTGAATTCAGCAAACACTTTCCCTGTTTTACAATCCCTGAAAATAACAAAAACAATATGAAGAGTGTCATAACAAGAAAAAATGTGGTCTACATTTAATGATTCACTGCTTAGATGGTGCAATTGCACTGATAGAATATTATTAATTATTCTGGAGACTTGCTTTTTCATGAAGACTGCTACATAAATGGAAAACATAAGCACATAATTTGCATGTAGTATCTTAATACTGCCTTAGACAAATGCTCTCTACGGCCTGGTGGGACAACACATTCATCTTCTAGTCCATGGCATGTCCAGTGACCTGTCAGCAGTGATCTCCCACACAGAGTAGGAGTGGCTTTAAGCCATGCATTTTATTTGTTTGTTTTGGCAATTAAAATACCATCTGCACATCAAAGACACTTTATTACTGTTTGAAATCTCCAGACTTTGATGTGTCGGTAGATATTTAGAGCCAAACTGAAAATGCTGCTGCTTCTAAAGACTGTATAATACAAAATCTATTCTTTGGAATAATGTGGTTTTTAGTTGTGTTTACTTTTGAGAATCTGATCTGCAGGAATGTGGTCTCCTCACATACCTCATGAGAGTTCAGCTTTGTTCAACACATGGCAGGATGTTAATCTCCATCAACATGTATACCCAAAGCTTTTAATCAGTCAGGGCAGTGACAGAAATCATGTGTCATGATTTTTTCAGCACAGCAGCAAGTACAAATAAAAGTATTCTCATGGTCACAGGAGAAACTTGTCACTGGGATAAAGATGAATGTAAATTGTAAATACTGGCAACCCCAACATGTTCCTGCCTGAGTTAGAGATGGTTCTAAGATGCTGCAGAAATGGGTGCCTGGACATGCTTGGATACTCCATGGCTTCCCCAGAAGATGGTGAATCTGATTTTCAGGTTGAGGCACTGCTTTCCCTCTTGTCTCCCATTCTTTATTCCACTGATATTTTCAGAAGCAGCTAAGAACCATGTGTGATTCCCAATGGGATTTCAAACTGTCATCACTTCCCCATTACAGGGATCTTTCTCCAGCTAAAAATTCAAGTTATTTCAGGAAGTAGGGCCCTGTCTCACTCTTTCTCAGCTGTATGTACTACAAGATGTGTGTAACAGCTTTTTACCATCATTGTGCAAGCACGGACAGCCCTCACTCTGTTCAGAGTTCAGAAAGTCTGATCCTATTCCTGAAGACTTTTAGTCACAAGTCTTACTCTCATAAATCCATGAAATTATTTTAAACATATTAATTTTGTGTTATTAAATAAATGAAAAAAAAAAATACATCTGTTCCCCAAACCGATTTTAGGAGAAAGCTGAAGTGGAAAGCCCACACCTTTATTTTTTTCAGACTGTTCTCATTTTCCTGTAATACAAATGAAAAAGAATTGCACAAAAAGTCAAATATTACTTTTCTTAGAGAAAGAGACATGATTGGAATTTCTTTTTCCTTCTTAGAAATTGGAGGGAAAATTATATAGGAGTTAATGAAAAAAACACAATTAAATAGTTGTCTTAGTTAGACAAATAACACTAACCATTGTCTCTGGAATTTTTTTTAAATGGTACCATAAGAAAAACTTTGCTGTATGTTAAATTCATTATAATGAAACAATTGTGACTCTTAAAACAACATTTTACATATATTTTACTTGAACATGGATGCACATTACTGTTATTAATTTCAGCAGTAAAACGTTTTCTCAGGTGTGTTGGTCAAGCAACAGTGGCGAAAGACATAATGTGGGGAGAAATTAGGGTAGGCATTTTTTAAAAAATGTCTCCTGACATTTTTAAACATCAAAATTCCCCTTAAAGGAAATACAGGGATGAAAGAATGAAATTATGTTGATGAAATATAAGTCATTGTCTTAAAAGAAAAAGTTACTGTTACATTTGTCTTTTTTTCAGTTCTTTCAGTTGAAACCAATTTTTACCACATTTTTACTTGTCTAAAGTAGAAAGAAAGAAAGGTCTGTTTCACGTCTGTAATGGTTTTAAATTTGCTTACTTGTCTGAAAAAAACTTTGTGTCTTAAGTTGCTATGTACCCATATTTCTTAAAGACAAGGAAATCCATTAATTGAAGACACATTTCACTACTGCATTTAACTTGAAATCTAGCTTATAAGTGAATGAAGGAAATAACTTTCCCTCTACTATTCAAATTTTACTCTGAAGTAGTAGCCAGGATACATGCTCTCAGTTAAGAGTAAGCATTGTCAGTTCAGCTGCAGCCTGTGACTGCTTAAACTGTGTGCTGGTGACTTATGACAAATGTAGAGTAGCAAGAAGGTCACATCTGAAAGCAAGTAATCTAGCCTCATCAGTGGATAGCTACCCAGACCTCCTGACAACAAGGATTCAAGCTAAAATTGAAGACAGGAAATCCCCTGTATTTTAGATTTATCAACAGGCAGGTGGCTGAATTTGGAAAGCTCTAGTTTTTAAAGCTTGAACTTATTGGTCATTAGCTTTAGTTTCTTAATGCCATCATTCCTCGACAAACCACCCAGGTTACTACTGAACTAAGGTATGCCACTATATTATAGTTTTGATTTGGTTTTGCTGATTTCACAGGATTGCATAAAGAAAAAAAATAGTTATATAAGGTAGTTGTGAGTTTATCCAACTTTAGCTGAGCCTAAGATTTAATTCAGTGGAGAATTACCTCAATGACATACCATGGTTCTGGATTTTAAAACAGCAGACCTAGAAAAATGGTGCCACCTGAACTGATAAAGCTAATGTTCTTAATTTTAGATGAGCACTGAGCAAGGAGGAAATCTGACCAAAAAATCTAACTGGATAGCTAACCTTGCCAAGAAGTGTATCAGGAAAAAGGAGAGGATTTACAAGAAATGTGGGTATGAGTCTTTGAAGTCAGGATATCATAGCATAAATTGAGGAGTACAAATATATATATATAATCACCAATTAAACTTTACAAAACTTTAAAATACAGTCCTAGGGGTCACCTTACCATAAAATTTATTGACCATTTCTGGCACAATGGTGATAGGTAGTAAAGTAACTTAGTAACAACCCCCAAATTAGCTGAATATTTAACTCAGTTTTCAAGAGGAAATGTAACATCTACTGGGACGATAACACCGGGGAGAGAGGAACAAAAGTGTGACAGGCACGGTAAGTAATGGGGAAAAGGGTTGTACTGAAACCCACCCTATTCATCTCCCTGGGGAATGTAAACTCCAGGATTTGCAGTGAAGGTTCATATCACATTTCTGGCTGCAGGTACATATAGCAGATATAGGGAGGGAGAGCATCATATAAGATTTAAAAGCAGTAGTAATGCTTATAAACAGAAAAGGTAAGGAAAAGATCCAGGCAATTTCATTTGCTGTCATGGGTTATTTCTTCTTCAGCAGCATGAAAAGATTTAGGAAACATCTTGAAAGGGAGAGTAATTAAAACATGAATGTTAAAGGAGGGTGTCATAAAGAGCAGTGCACATTTACCAGAGCTCTATGTGCCAGACTAATCTGAGAACTTTCTCTGAGAGCTTATTTTCTGGGCAAGAAAATGTAATATCTGTGTATCTGTCTGGATTTCTTCAACACGTTAGATAGGGTGTTTCTTGAAAAATTACTAGCTGGGTGGAAATGATGTGGATAAACACAGGAATTTTGAGGTAGGTGATGAGCTAGCTGAAGAGACGATAACTACATAGCATTTTGAGATTTCAAGGCCACTTTCTTATGGCTCACCTTTCGCTGTTTCTATTGGCAAACAAATGTTAGAACACATATGCAGGAGACATATTCCTTGTAAAAGAATTCTTTGGGAGGATGTCGAAACTGCAACATCTGGAAAGAAACTGTGGCTAAAATGAAAGTTCACACGCACATAAACCAGTAACAAGAATTTCTGATGTGGGAGTTTGAAAGTTTCAGAGTACAGTAAAGGGTTTAAATGTTCAATGATCCATCAGCAGCTTCTGACTTAGTCAGCAGTGTTATTGTCATGCACTGTGAAGCACTAAGAAGGTCACATTTCATGTCCTGTGGTCAGGTCTGGCTAATGTCTTTTAAAGCAAATGAGGTTAAATTACAACTGTTTAGCAAAGAGCCATTAGTGGTACTGGAGGCTTGGACAGCCTGTGCAGAGAGCAGACAGAATAATTTGTCTTACATGGGAGAATGAAGGCAGGAATGGGACAGAGCTGTTCTTCATACAAACCAAGGTGGAGTAGAACTACAGGAGTTGAATGAACCATGTCAGTAAATGAGGATGGCCTGGCCATGAATTAAGACAAGAGTTTTTGCCTCCAAAAGGAGGAGGTTCTGTGACAGCCTTCTAACACAAATAAGAGGGGGCAATGACTGTCTGCTTGCAAGGTAACACTTACAGATTCCTGACAAGTCCTGAGCAACACCACTCTGTGATGAGTGGTGAGGCTGAATTCAGCCTCAATTCACAGCATTTCCCTGTGCCTTCTGACTCTGAAACTTCCTCAGATTTTGGTGCAGATTTACATTAGTCTGCAGTATCAACAATTAAAAACCATTTATGCATTAACTGGAGTCATCCACTAGTGAGAAAATTCTAAAATATTTTTCTGTATTTTGCTAAATATTTTTCTGAATAATCATTTTAATATTTTTTTTCCTAAGGCTCTTAAAAAAGCCAGTACTGGAACAGGCCTGATAACAATCAAGGAATTAGCAGAGTGTTACCTGAGGAGCTGCAGGCTTGCGCAAAACTATGGAAATATTTATAAGTTAATGTTGGGTATTGGAAGATACATTTTTGAATTTAAAAAGAACTATGAGGAAGATGGTGTTTTTAAAAAATGCTTAGCTACTGAACAGAAAAGGGGGCTAAAAATAATTGTATTGGAAGATACATTTTTGAATTTAAAAAGAACTATGAGGAAGACGGTGTTTTAAAAAATACTTAGCTACCGAACAGAAAAGGGGGCTAAAAATAATCACAGTTATTAGAGTGATCTGGAGCTACTTCAATATTTTCTTTATAAAACAGTGTTTAAATAATCTTTGAAGTAACAATATAAGGCATTGATCTATTTTAATTCTTTGTAGGAAAGATAGGAATGTAATACTGCTTTTGAAATCTCATATTTAACTTACCCAGACAGTCCTGCAAATACTAAATGACAATTCATAATCACTTTTTAAATTCAAAACTATGAAATTATAAATAAAATTTCTCCCCAACATTTGTGCATCTAAGATTTTGCAGATCCACTGTGGGCATGTCCTGAGCAAAATATATCTCAGAAGTTTCAGTCTATGATGTGCCATGAACATTGTTTTCCCCAGTGCTAAAAAAACCACTATGGAAGTGAAGGAATTGAATTTGACTTCATGCTGTGGAAAAATGTTTGGTTTTGACATTTCAACAACATTCATTAAAACAAAACGCTCAATTTTTTTTTTTTTAATCCACAGATTGTATTAAAATTTGTTGAATAAGCATTATAAATCTGTATTCAGGTAAATAAACACTACAGAGACATGTGGGACACACGCGCTTGTCACACTCTGCTATTACAATGCTTCCTGTAGGGCATATGGCTTAGGTCAGCCAAAGTCACCCAGGTAAACCAAAACTTGTGGACTGAGAAACAACATGTGTCTAGTGACTTTTCCACTTTGGGACACTCTTAACAATCCATTCAGTTGTGATTCCATACCACTGGAGTAGTATCAATGCCAGAGATTGCTGATCATGCTCCATTTACCGCTCTGGAATTAGCAATTTAAATTTTTTATTGCTTTGTCAGCTAAAAGGCCTTTACACTCGCAGTGGAAGAAAGTTCCAACTCCTGTTTCTGTAAGCAGGCAAAGTATCTTTTCCTCTGAATTCTGAGATAACAAAGAATAAAATAAATTCTTTATATTAGCACCCAAGTACACAGTTAGAAGCCCAGACATCTCAACTGCATAAAGTTTTTGCAAATTAGAGGATGCTCCCTAAGTCACTGTAAATTGCACTGTCCTGTTGACTGCAAGGAAAGTATTTCAGCTAATATTATCACAATATATATATCTGGATAACTCAAAGCTTGTCATACTTCCACCTTTGTAAATGTAAGACAGTAAATACTTAATTCTAAGTCAGTCGGAAAAAGTCTTATTTTGTTTTGTTTTCTTTTGTTTGGCAGTGAATGAGACATAGATACAAGTAGTTGACTGATGGGTGCCTGCAGGATGCATGATGTCACTGCAAAGCTGATGTGATCATCTGCTGGTTTTAACTAATATTCACTGAAGGTTAGTCTTTGCTAGTTTTACTTAGTTTCTTTCTATGTATACTTTCTTGATTCATTGCAGTGTGAATACACGTGCAGGCAGGGACTAAAATTAATTTTCTCTTTTAGAAGCTTTTGAACTCTTAATCAAGACTGAAATACCAGAAGTATTCCGCTTTGCTGGAAACTTTGTTCTGATAGCTCACATGTGGCATAGGAACCACCTCCTCTTAGGGTAAAAGGTACAAACTGGTTACAACTAACATTTGTTTATCCTGTTTTTGACACATACAGGAAAAATAAGTTATTTCAGTATTTCCTCCTTTTTGGATTGGAATATTACTGCTTCTTTAAGCAACATTTATGAAGTAGATTTTGAAACATTTTCAAGGATGAAAATGTATTTGGGAGCTATGGCAAACAAATCTCAACTGTATTCCAGGGTTTCTCTGCTAAAATCCCTGTTATCTGGTGTTTTTCCAGTTGCTTCAATGGGCCCAGAAACAACTTTTGCCTTGCAGTTCACAGAACGGGGAATATCAGAAGTTCTAGTACAGCGAGCAAGCCGGTAGAAATTTCAATTCCTTTAACATGTGATAGAAAAAGTAAAAAAATCTTTAGTTTCATTTTTTGCCCATGTTTAGTACTTAATGGGGTAAAAATTTGCTGTGTTCTTTTCAGTCCAATAAGCCCTCAAATTTGGGTACTGCATTGCATCCACTTTCTTCTCCTCTCAGGAAATTTTCTCAGATTCTGTGAGGCTTTATGAGAGAGTTACAACTCAGACTAATGAATGTTTGAAATAAATCAGCCAAGAGATTCAAGTGATGGAAGAATTGTTGACAGTCATGATGATCTCTGTGAGAAGAAAGGGAATAACTCAATCAAGTTTCAAGATGGCATCTGCTGATGGCAGTTTTGTGAGGGAGCAACATTCTGCATAAAATTAAATCTACCAGGGGCTGTGTCCAGGCTGTGGTAGTGGATTTCAATTCTCATAGTCCGTATAATCCATGGGCTGGATTAAGGATAATCTGACAAAAGAAACACCAAGTTTTTTGTTTTGTTTGTTGTTTGGGTTTTTTTTTTAAACATGTCTCATTTTCCCTGCCTGAGTCACCGAGCAGCTGCATAGGCCATTGCAGCAATACAGAAGCAGCTGCAGGGCAGACACGAGTGAGGGAGAGGGAGAAGGAGGAACCAGGGAGCAATAAAGCAGGTACTGCTGTTGAGTGGAGTTGTTGCTCAGGCTCTGGCTCCTAGGAAGGGAAAGGAATGTCTGCCTCGAAGGTCCTGGCAGGATACACACTCAGCTGACATGGCCTGGAAACATGCAGTTCCATGATTCAGTCCGTAGTCTCCATTGACTACACTGAGAGCTTGTGTAGCTCTTCAGTGATGGACACCCTCACCAAAACAGCTGCAGCGAAGTTAAGAGGAGCCTGAATTTCATACTTCATGTTTAGAGAGCCACACTTGGATCTATAACCTGAATCTAAAGGTGAAACATGCTTTGACTTGTGGCCCTTCATTCTTGCCAGTATTAATGGGCTGGAGTTGTTTACTTTTTAATATGGTATGACAGGAATTGGTAGAACAGCTAGGACAGCTTGCTGGATATACAAATTTTCTAATATTGGCCCCAGTTTCTTAATGCATTTTGTGGGTGCTGGAAAAGTATCCACCATTTTTACTCTGCTGCAAAAAAGCTCAAAAAAGAAAAAGCTCAAAGTGTCTAACAAGAAGGCACACATTGATGGGCAGAGCCATCTCGATACAGAATATCTCAAAATTGAAGTGACATGCAAGGATCACTATTTTATTTTTCAACTTCAGGTGTCATCTTTAGAAATTTTGATATTCTCCAGTGAGACTTGGAATATCTTCCAGTGGAAATCCTGTTTCAAGAAAACAGGATGCTTTGCCATGTTTCAATCAGCACCCAGTGCAGGAAGTTTGCTCCATATGCAGAGAAGAGGCTGTGAAGTGGTAGTGCAAATTACTTCCTTTATTATCTTAAGTAAGGGAAAATGGTGACAAATTGCAACACACAAAATTCAGATAAAACATGAAGAAAAATGTTCATTTCAGGAGGGAGGTAGAATCTCTATTGTGAGAGATTTTCAAGAATTTATACAAAAACTTGACTGACCTGGCATGGTCTGAGCTATAATCCCATTTCAAGCAGGAGACTGAATTGTGCCATGCCTAGAGATCTCTTCCAGGCAACATTTCCATGGTCTTGCACTATGTTACTTCACTTTCAATTGACTGATTTCTCTGACAGTATCTGAACATCTTTTTCAGAGCCTGTCATAATAATTGAACTTAATAATTCTGGAGATTTTGATGTTACTGTAGTCCATATGAATAACTAGGACATTTGGGAAAACTTTCTGTGAATTCTTCTCTATTGAACAGTTATCTAGCGGTTTTTGATCTGCACGTGAACTTTTTAAATACTATTTGTATATTAAAATTTGTGTCCTGCTTTGTTGCTGGCATACTGGTTATCTGAAATCCATGAGGTCTTCATCATGTTGAAGAATTGTAGTCTGTGGAAATGAATATCAGTGTTTTTAAAAAAATTCTGTCTGTAAAACCTTGCACCTTGCACACTTCAATGGTATTTTTCTTTACCCGCGAGCTTTTAAAATACTTTTTGAAACGCTATTTGCACATTAAAATATTTGTACTTTGAAATCTACTGTGCAAATAGTTCCTTTCATAAAATCAAGAAAATAGAATGTTAAATATGTATAGGAATAGTTGCCAGATGGCCAGAGCAACAGTCTGGAGCTACTAAATGGAAAACATTCTTCTTTATTAGTTCAAGGCAAAAACATATCTGTTAGGCACAGCCCTAAGTCAGGTATTTAGCCATAAAACACCTCCAAGTTCCCCAAGAGACAGTCAGGAAATTACCTTTAATCCTACTGAGCCAAGGCACGTCTGTGGTTAGGTTGAGAGAGAGGTGTACCTTCCTCTCTTTCCTATTTCTGCAGTCTAAAGTACAGCACAGTTCCAGAGGGTGGGGAGGTAAAGTCTCTGTATATTTAGTCTCAAATTCTCCAGCTTTCTCTTCTAATTTATGGTACCCTTATGTAAGAACAAATTAGTAAAAGTTTTTTTATGTCTCTTTCTTCTTCTTTCTTCATTATTTTTTCCTAAACTTTCAATTGGCTACCTTGAAGCTGTATCAAGAGAAAGCAATGACATAGAAATAATCATGGCATTATTGAATTAATGTACATTTCTTTTAGATCAATGTACATTTTATTTATATTAAATTGTTGTCAACCATGACAAATCCTTATAAAGTGTTCAAAACAGATCATGTGCCTTAGTAAAAAATGGAATACTCAGATATCTTTTTAAACCTCTTTAGATGTTTATAGAAGATTTATAATATTTTTCAAAAGAACAGATTACTCAGATATCTTTTTAAACCTCTTTAGATGTTTATAGAAGATTTATAATATTTTTCAAAATTTTTTCAAAATTTTTATGGTGCACCAGATTAACACAGATTTTTTATAGCATGAATCACTAAAGAAAAATAATCAAAACCTGCCCTGCCTCACTTGTGAGCTACTGAGGACTGTTCATGCACTGTGTAATGCTTTATTGAAGAGAATGTTGCAAGTGAAAGAAGCTGCACAAGTTTAATAATGTAGCTGATTATTTATATATGGTTACTTTTCAATGACAGTACAATAAAAATATTAGGGCACAAATTAATTTTAAGTTGTAATATTCCTTTGAACAAGTCAGCATTGTAGATGATTCAGTAGTCTTCTGAAATCAGAAGTTCATAAACCACTCCAAAGTGTCTATTTTGAAATTAGAGATTAGTCTGCCTTCTCTGAAGGTTCATATAATTTCTTTGTCTTAAGAAGAGCATTATTACTTTTCCTCTTTCTTTTTATTTCAGAGCTGCCTCCCGGCTATCTGTACCTTGCACTGTTGCCTGACAGTCTGCTCCAAAGACAGATTCTACTTTTGCTACTCTTCGGGAGGTTTTATCATTGTCATGGTTTGACCCTGGCACAGTGCCAGGGTCCCCATGAAAGGTCGTATTTCCAAAATGGTTGCTGTGAGATGTGACCCGGGAACAGAACAAAGCAGGAAACCACGACAATCATCTAGAGTAAAATTAACTCTAGATGTATATTTTATAGTAAGTACATATTTATTAAAGGACTGAAATCAGACAAAATCAATGTGCTCTGAAGGCCATGTCTACATAGAAAATGAAGATGTGGATGCAATTTGCACTAGTTTTAATAAAATAAATCCAGGAAAAAATACAATAGTTCAGTTTTCAGCATAAGCTAACATCCCAATGGACGTGGACTGACTCTGCAAACATCTTTAGCAACAGGCTATATTCATGCATGCTTGTAGAAACCTGGGCAGTGTGGAGTTAATGCATTGCTGTGCCTCAAACACCAGTGGCCAATCAAGTGAACAACTTAGAACAGTATGTGGTTGGACATGGGGGCTGTACAGAGGTATGGCAGCACCTTTTTGGGGCCAGACTCTCTCTCCTGGTTCATCCACCACAAAAAGGACAGTGCAAGTGCAGAGGTGGGGTCAAGAAGTGGGTATGCACTGAACACCAGAAGTCAGTCCAGTAGAGGGGGATTGACACCACCAAGAGACAGTCAACAGCTCATGGCCTATGCACAGAAAGGTCCAGAAGAATGGACTGCACATGCTCACTCATTTACATGAAGAGCAAGAAACCTAATCCCAAGAGAGGGCAAACTTGCCCTCAGGACCCTGGACACCCTTTTGACTGAATCAATGGACCCAGGGCTGGTGATCTTCTTTCCTCTCCTGTCTCACTATATGATGCCTCTTTCACACTCTGCTTCTTGTCTCTAACTTTTTATTCTTTTATTTCACCTATTATTACCAGATAGGCACAAAATATATACCAATTTCCATGCCAAGTGTGTAGTTTGTTAATAAAAGATAGTGATATTGGCTATTTGGACCCCTTTTGGTTTTTGCTATGCTCTTTTGACCATGGGTATCTATGCATCATTGATGATCCCACTCCTACTGTTCCATGTAGAAGCGTGATGCAACATTTTTACTGGTTTCATAGGCAGAATGATATATCATCATTTTCTTGCAGGGACATCCTTAACTTTAGAGTAGTAATGTTTTCATAAAGTTAGAGAAATACTGCTTGTGGCTAGATGATATTTGCATACATGCAAAATTTCTGCCAGGTCATTTCCATAGAAGCTTCTCACAGCCACAGAATACTGGATGAGCCCAGTATTAAGCACAGGTTTAAGAAAAAAAGGAAAACACTTCCTCAAATCTCTTTATTGCTACTGTGCAATAGGCAACTTTTTGTTGTATAAAAATTTGTTTATCAATTATCATTGATAAGCACCTTACCTGCTGATTGCCATATTTGAAGGTTACTTTGCTGATTTACCTTGTTCCTTTTGAACTTCCAACCACTTCTTCTCGCACCTCAGGTACAAGTTTCTGCCTCAACACTTAGAGACATAGACAGTTCATTTACAGGCATGGTCTGAGAGAGAGTAGGCAGGAATGGATGCAAATGTAAACCTCCTTCAGGCATTTCTAAAAAGGGAGTTCTCTTCAGAAGGAGAAGGAAATCTCTTCTCCTTTTTTGCAATTCATTTCCACTCCCTTCTCCAGATGTTTATGTCCCTTGGGCTGAATATTGAATCAACAATTTGTGTGAAGGAACACAGAGTTAGCCACCAACAAAATTCATTTGAAAGAAAGAAAAATAAATATCTGATTGGTCTTACAATGAAAAATAAATAGCCTTCCTCTGAAATGTGGGGATTGAGTATTCTTTCCAGTGGTTGTTCTCCAGAGTTTAGTAGATTTGCACATTATAGTACAAAATCCTGCTAATTTCTAACTCTAGATGAAATGAAGAGTTTAATCATCATTTTAGAAATCAGAGATTTGCATCTTCTGAGACTGGCTATACTATGGCATTTAATATTGAATATTATATCATATCATATCATACCATATAATATCATATCATATTATATTAGATTAGATTTTTTTTTTTGTATAAGGCTGCTAAGTGCAAAGTACCAGGGGCATGCATTTAGAATACATCTACCTAATTCATGCTGCATTCATTAATTTCACAGTACAAGTTTTTTTACTGCGATTATTAATTCACTAGTAAAATAGAAATAGAGAAATACAAATAAAAATATACAAATATTATAAACAGAAAATCCTCACAAAATTTCAACACAGGCAGTTGTCAACACTGACACTAAAAAGGATTATCTGCTGGCTTTTTTTAGATATTCAAACAAAAGGAAAATCTGTTGAGGACAAATAAATGAAAGGAGACAAGCTAGAACACTGGCATCACAACAAAGGCGATTAGCAGCCACAGATGGCACAGGGAAGTGAAAAAGGCCAGTGTAGGATTTCAATATCACTTCTGTGCAAACTGAGTCCCAGAGCAGAGTGATCTGCTCTGTGATTACACTCAAAAGGAACAGGAAGACAGAAGGTGGTTTCACAACCCAGCTTAAAGTGCATTCCCTGACACTGACTTCATCTTGTAGGACAGGCTGCTGTGGTCTCTGTGGCTTTATTCCAGCCCTTGTTTGTTTTCTCATGTCTTTGATGCTTTTGTCAGCAGCAAGAGGATGTACCAATAGAAAGGGTGTCAAGGGTGTCGAGAGGGAGAGCATGAGGAGCAGCAGCTTGTGTGCTACTGGCTGAGACAGTATCACAGTCCCCAACCTTTTAAAGGTGGGCATGGACAGAAAGTCTGTTACAATACCCACAGAAGTTCCAGGGAGTTTAGAGCAATGGCAGATTAAAATACATTAAAGAAACCTTTTGGCTCATCCAGGCATAAGTTTTTTCCCATATTTAACTTTTGCTTTTAGGGCATTCAGTTCAGAAAATAAAAGAAGAAAACGAATCTGTTTTGGTCTGCCTGTTGTGCTAAAGAAGGACCAGGCAGGTCTTTGCTACCTCTATGAAATGGATTCCATGATCTCTGCAGATAGCCTGCTACAGGGCTTTGCTCCCCTGAGAATTACAAAGTCATTTCCTAAATCCATCCTGTGGCTCTGATTGCCAGTAGAACTGGTTGTCATCCTTGCAGTACCATTACTGTGTCTTTCTTTTCTCCCTCCCCTTCCAGCTGCCCTCCTGTCTGTCCTTCTGCATCCTAATCTGCCACTCTTAGTCATGTATCTAATTCTAAGTGTTTTCCAGCCTCCCAGTTCGGTGTATCCTAATCTGCCACTCTTAGTCATGTATCTAATTCCTTCATAGTGTTTTCCAGCCTCTCAGTTCAGTGCAACCCACCAACTTTATAGAAATATTCTATTATTTTCCTCGTATTTCAGGAAGTTATTAACCAAACCCAGTAAATGTATTTATGGGATTCTGAGAGAAATGTATCACCACTTCAGAAAAAAGAATGACTAATGGCTTTGAGAATCACTCTTCAAACATGTGTACACCTTGTGATCATTTCCTCTACTCCACATTTCCTTGGCATGCATGTGGAAATTTCACCACAACAATGTCAAAAGACTTATAGAGACATAAAGCCAAACAATACCATGTGTTGGCTTTCCTTTACCATCTACCATGAGAAAGAGGAGAATTATTTAAGTGGCTGAAAAGCATAATGGCAAATATGGTAGCACTATGTAATTATATATATTACACTCTTCATGTTCTGTTTTTTCCTGTCATTAGAGGTCTGGGGGTGGATGTTGTCTACATTTCTTAGACATATGGTTTTATTTAACTGTGGTAAACCAGCAATTTCAACTGGAGGACGCATCTTCCTGATCAGGAGTGGCCTGATGCTCTTGCCTAGGCCGCAGGAGAAGACTTTATCCAGTTAATCCTTGTCACTAATGGGAGGCTGCACATGCTACTATGAAATTTTGTCCAACAAACCTTCTGCAAATGAAGTCATAAAAGTGTTTCCATACCATGAGTGCAGAACTAGACAAAGAATTCACCATGCAGATTACAGTAAGAAAAAATAGTAAAGACCAAGGGCTGTATGAGAGAATGGGAAGGCAGCGTTGCTTCACAGATGCAGCTCAGAAAAAGTGAGCCTTTGAAGCATTTGAAACTGCAGTAAATTTTAAAATAAAAGTTAGTTTAAAGAGCCCCTGTCATTATCATAAATAAACTTGTTTTCTCAGTGTTTACATTATCTACATTATCCTCTCGGAAGAAATCAGGATTTGCTAAAAGTACATCACACCAAAATTGGGACTTTGGGACAGCAATTTTTATTATTTTATATAAAATTTTCACTGAAATAACTGTGCTGTGCAAATTTCTGTCACTGCATTGTTCATGAGCCAAACATTTTTTATTTTACTATGTGTTTTCCTGCTTCCTCATCTGTATCCCAAAGTGTTACAGCATCTCTACTGTTCTCTTCAAGAAAAAGAAAAGGCAAGATTATTATTTGGGTAAAGCCAGCAAAAAGGAGGTAACAAACCTTAAAATATTTTAAAATTAAGCAAAATAGGATCACACTAATGTGTGGACATCTGCTACTTGTTCCCAAAATGCACTCATACACAGTGGTGCATGACAAAGATGAAAATATGAAAATTTGGAGAAATTTTTTAACCTACAAATCATAGTAGCTCCAGAAAATGATGCTATGTAGTGGCTATGACTCCAAAGACAATACAAATACAATGCCAGATATCATTATGGAAAGTAACATTGTGTTCTACAGCAGTTTGGAATGGAGCATGAAATGGAAGTTAGGAACAGAGCAAGGACCCCAAGCTTTTGATCCTCTTCCCCTGCTGCATCCCTTGCCTGAGAGCAGGGAGGCAACTCCCCAGGGATATATCTTGAATTGACAGCCTCTTATCCATTATCTGAAGGGCAAGCAAGCCAGCCCTTCTGAATACACACCCAAGACTCCAAAGACTGCTAGGATTTTTGGGTGCTAACTTGTTAGGCACCATTTTGTGTCATTTTCCAGAGTGCTTTTCAGCAAAGCTCTTTCCACCAGCAACAGGGTGTCTAGGCACATTCAAAATCCCTGGGCATGCTTGGCTGCATCTCTGGGTGCTTTGGACATACGTGCATGCTGTGCCAGGCTGTGGCTGGATGAACACAACCTGCCTCTGCTCAGAGGGATACTTCAGCCTGGCAGGCCAGCTGGGCTGCAGTGGGACACTGCCACAGATCTGCTGAATCTGACACTGCCACTCTGAATCTGGCCTGTGTCCCAATAGCCACAACTGTGGAACCAACAGGCCAGTTTTTAATCCCACTAGATATAGTTTGAAATACCTCTAAAAATAGGATGTGAGAAGCAAACGCAGTGCTGTTACATGTAAGACTGATCAAATAATAACACTTGAGCATGATTCAGTGTCCAAGGCCATGAGCTATTCCATGTTTCTGCTTAGTGTAAGCTGTCCGTCTGTGGGTTCCACCCACTTGCTGTAGTCACAGTGAAATCATTCTTCATTTACTATTAGTTATCTTTAAAGAATATTCTTCTGGAATGTAGTTCCTCAAACATGCACAGTTAAGTCTTCAATAATTCTATCTTTCATATATTTTTTTTTAAATTTAGATATATTTCTGCTATAATACTACAAGGATCATCTTTCTTGTTAAAACTGAGTTGAACATTTCTTAGCCTTCTTTTATTAAATATAAGTTTAAAATACAGACTCCCTCTGATATCTCACTGGTATGTTGTTCCCAAAGCAATGCAAGTCTTCCAACAGAAAACAAATAAATCTTAATTTAACCTTAGTACAGTCTGCCATCTGGTTTTGTTTTGCACAACAAATATTGTGTATAATTTAATTTTTCTTTCCTTTATATATTCTACTAGTTTGTCTTTAGCTGTACCCACATTTAAGACTGATGTTTCATATATATTTTTTTTATCAACAAAGACACCACTCAGTCTCCAGAGCTTCCTTGTTTCTTTGTGAATCTGTTTTTGACTTTGGAATCAACCTCTAAAGACCCGTTAGGAATGTTCCATATTGTTTCAGTACCCCACTTTTCCTTATATCCTACACAGTTACCAGGTCACTGCATGCTGTTGCTGTTTTTTTTATTAGATGCAGTTTGAGATGCAATCATCTTTCTGCTCCATGAGTCCTGTAATGTTGATCTTTCTGATTCCAAAACCATCTGTATGCAGAGATGGGCCTTTTTTGGATAGACTCATATAAGTAATAATTTCAAATCTCTAAATGTCCAGATACTGATTGGAAGGAAATAGTCACTCTATGAATGTTCTAAATAATAACACTCCCATTCTGCTGCAGTGTTTCTGCAGTTAAGCAATGGCAGCTGTTTGTGACATGTATTTATCTAATTTTATTATTTATTAAATATGGTTAAAATTCAGAGATCACATTGGACAGCAAATTTTGACATACATCTAAGGAAGTGGAATGTGTTTAGTGAAAATTTTATTTTCTGCAAATCATCAAAACTTCCATAAATTTGTAAAACTAATAACATTCTGAGGTGTTGTGAGGTGACCCATCACCTCCTAGAGGCTGGGTACCGTAGTGAAAGAAGCAAGATGAAAAAATATTGGCAGGGAAACTGAGGGTGCTTTGCCCTGGCATCTCTGCCTTACAAAATTAAATTACAACGTTGGTCATAAACCTCAGGAAAATTACCTACAATGAGTACAGCAACTGCTTTTGAGGGCATGGTGTGGGGACTGGAAGATAACATACCTCTCTGTTTTAATGTACGTGGAAGAGGTGCTGCTTGGCTTCTTGGCTGTCTAAACACTTCTGTGGCACTGGAGCCAGGTAAACTGCCAAAGAATGGGAGAGCAGCAAGGGCACATTCCTACCACTGAATTCAATACCAGTAAGAGAGAAATCCCCGTGACTGGGTATGAGAAAACCACGTGGGACTAATTAAATTAGCATCTGAATTTTGTATGTGAAAGAAACTGGGTCTAATGCACAATTTTAGAAGTTTGTTATGTATATAGTTTGTACATATGACTATTCTACTACTAGCTTGGGATTTATGGAGTGGATTCCCAGACCCTTTTCAGTTCATAAATTAACACACTGGACTGAGTCCAAGCAAGTGCTCTGTCTGAGTTGAAGCCCAGTGCCTTTAGAGAGCACTCGTCAGCTTTCTGGCAGGCACAGCCCTGGCCTTGCACTGCGGTGCTTCCAGGGGTCACTGCTGCAGGGCAGATCACACAAATACACCATCTCATGCTTGCTTTTCTAAACAGAGGCCTTAAGCACAAGGGTACAGAATATTCTGTAATGTGTAATGACTCATGATTTATTCCCCCCTCCTCCTTTTTTGAAAACTTAGTATTTTGCAACAAAGGCTTGAAGAGCTGCTGTACTCCACGAGTATCGGGAGGAGCTGTGTGGATCAGCACTGCATTCCGCTGGTAAAGGTGAACCACTCCTTTATTTGTTCCAGGTTATGCTGAATATATATCAAATGTGTATAAAGTGAACCTAACAGCAAGGACCTGTGTGCAGGACCTAGCCCTACATTCCTGGACTGGCCCAAAGTATTTTCTTTTGCCTGCTCTCTTTCCATCACCCTGTGTACTTTAGCACGGTAGAGCTTCAAAAGGACAGGTGCAGAGTGCCTCACTCTAGCAGAGAAAGTCTGATAGAAGCTGCTGATATAAATCTCTGCAGACTGAGGTGAAATCCAGGTCTTTTCTTTCCTCAGTGAGGACAGTAGCTAGGTGAGAGATGGGTGCCACTATCATAGTCTTCTTTGCCTCCTTCTACAGTTTTTAAATGAAGAAATGTCACTATTCCACCTTAAAATCTTTTAGCCAAAACACATTCAGCTTAAGCAGATGGACATGTGGATTTCAAATGAGTGATAGGATAGGTGTCTCAGTCTATAGTTTACTGAGCTCTGAAGAGTTTCTGGGACTATGAATCCAGATACCTACAATCTTCAAAGTAAAAGAACAAATTTTTTTATGAAACCTGCATACTTTTAGCTTTAAGTGATCTGAGCATTGAAATGGCCTTTTCTCAATCACAGCTTGGGATTTATGAAGTTTAATTCCATTTAAGTGTCATATTAAATGCATAAGCCTCTTCCTGGATTTTAGCCAGCCTCCAGGCTAGGAAGCTATTTGCCCTGGTGGTTTAATGGGTATCTTACTGTGTGAAAGTTATCAGCATGCTGTAAAACAGAATAAGTAAGCCAAGTTCTCTCAGTTTCACACAAAAATTCCCTTAACCTCCTGAGGCCCTGTAACATTTACATTGGTGCAACTTGGAATTTTCTCCTGGGAGTTAATTTTCTTTTGCAGGCTAATTTGTAGTATTTCCTTGATTAATGGCTAAAGAAGAGCTAATTACTGTATGCTAAGGATGTATATTCATGCTGAATGAAAAAGGTAACAGATCATAGTTTGAGACTGTGAGAAAGTTGTAGCGGGGAGGGAAGAGGTAGCTTGTTAATATCCAAAGCCAGTCCCATCATGCTCTGTTTGCATGGCTGTGATGAATGTGTACGTCAGTGATGTGCTGGGTACAAACTGTTACCTCTCGGAGTTTGCTTTCAGTGATGCACTCCAAGGAATGGGAGCCCTGAGCACAGCTGTGTAAAGGAATGACATGGAAGTTATTTGATTTCTTGGAAAGCACAGATCTCGCTTCTCTGCAGAGAAGCTGTCTAAAGGTTCTTTTGAGTAGAATCTCAGCAGAAAAAGCTTCTGACCTCATTCTTACACAGAGTTAGCATTAGAACATCTGACACTTACTATAGCATGAAATAAATGGGCAGGAGATCTTTCTCCTTTTTAAATGCCTTTATTAAGAAGAATCAGCTCAGGTGGGGAGAAATCGACGGGTTGCGCCCATGCCGCCGGTGCTCCCAGGTGTGGCACGGAGAAGGAGGATGATGCAGCTTTGTCCGCTGGTCTGCAGACAGAGCTGGGGATTCCGTCCTCACGGGAGAGTCGCAGAGTACTGCTTATTTGTTTAACACTCCGGGGTGTCTCTTTAATCAGTATCTTTTCAGGTTAGGGTGAAAAACAAAAAGGGTCTAAGCAGGTACGGGACTACGCTTAAGTCACTACTACTATCACAGGTACTACTATCACTTAAGTCACTTGTTGGCTCATGATTTTAGGGGTTTTTCCTGTAAAAACTGTAAAACTGTAAAACTGTAAAAATTCAGGGCGCAATGCATTTCTCATCTGCATACTGGCTCTGATGTCACTCCTATTCTGGGTCTGTCCCCATGTCCGTCCCTGGCAAGCAGCTAGCATCAGGGGAACAATGGTTAATCACCGGCCATTAACAGGTAATGGTTAATCACCGGCCATTAACCAAAGAGGTCTGACTTGTTTCTAACTCTGAAACTCAAAAAAAATACAACTTTCTATTCATAACATAGCATAGGTAAAAAGGACCACAGGTGAAGGAGCAGATTCCCAGTTGGTGAACTTGTTAAATATGACTGAGGATGATAAAAAGAAGATAAGAAAGGTAAAAAACTTGTTGTTTCACTAGCTCGATGCTTTGCTAAACCTGCTGAAGATTAGTGGTGCCTTTGTGTGATGGAAATACTGAATGAGTGTTTTTATATTCTATAAAGTCGTGCAGCAGTTTGCAGTGGACTGGCGATCTTGGTAAGTTCACACAGGTGTGACACCTCCAGACACCTGGGCTTTCTCCAAATGTATGTTTTTATTTTCTGAACTTGTCAATGTAAGACACCCAGAGTAAACAGGAGCAACTTGCAGTCACAGTAGGAAATATTGTCTTCTCCAGGCTGAACAGCCCCAATACTCTCAGTATTTCTTCAGAGAAAAGATGTTTCAGTCCCTTCATCATCTTCATGGCTCTTTGTTGGAGACTGTCTCCAGTATATCCATGTCTCTTTTGTACTGAGAAACGCAGCACTGAGCCCTGTTTCTCAAATTTGTCTCACTTGTTCCACGGAGAGAAGGTTCACCTCCCCTGACCTGCCGGTGATGCCAATTGTTAAGTAAAAGCTGCAGTTGCCAGGGTATTTTGGAAGGAATTTGGTGTGATGTGTCACATTGACTCAGATGTGTTGGGTCTTTTGGGTGTTTAGAATAACGTTTGGGTGTTTAGACTCTGTTACTGTATCACAGTAGAGTCAGCTATGAGACAATTACCTTGCCAAGACTGAGGCATCTTTTGATCAACTCAGAATTTCAAAAACTGGGGGAATAGTCAATTTGTAAAGCAAAGCATTACTGTGCAGTTTAGCAGCCTCCAATACTTAGCAGGAACTTAGAGTGAAGGTAGGAATGATAACTCTGGATAAAGGGGCCTAGTTTCTGTTCCAGCACCATTTTCCACAAGTGAATACTCATGTAAAAGATGGTTGGTGATCAGGAGTTCAGTGTTACAGGTAAAGTGTGAGTCATCATAGAGATTTCTGAGTTATATTTCTAATGGTTCAGGAAAGGCTGGCAGGCAATGCCAGTAATGTAAATATTGCTCATTACACTGCCATTAGTTCATTCTCTTTTGATGGTATTTGGAAAAGGGTAAATGCTATTTTTATCACTCTTTAAATGGGAAAGGAATTGATTTCCTTCCTAGTAGTACATAGGAAATGTGATAATATGTGTAAAAATACTACCTTGTGTTTGTGCCTTTGAATTTTTCAATCTAGACATAAATGTTGAATAATAGATCCTGATTTAAAAGCCTTCTGGAAAATTTAACCATGTGATTTTATGAATCATTAGTTAAATATTTTTTGTAGATAATTTCTAATGAGAAAGAGTTGTGTCCTTCAGTGAAATGACAATGAAATATCATTGTCTTTGCCAACTCTCTCTGAAAAATTTGATGCTGAGCTGAGGTCAGCGTACTTAAGATGTGTTTGCATAGCTTTGCATCCAGCAATTTGTGCATTCTGTAGGTGAAGTGTCAATTAGACTAGGTGATGGGACATATGAATTCTTGGGTGAGTGACTGAATGACTATAGTATATAAAATTGTACTTACTGTCATAGGGTAACATAACTTGATTTTTTTCCCAATATCTATTGGACAAAAAAAATCATTATAATATAATTTTATTGCAGTCACATCTTATATCAGTTTGTGTAATTGGGTGTATTCTCAAAAGGTATTATGAAAATGCAGTTACAGCTGTCCTAATGATTAACGTCTCGCTAACAAGCTATGGTGCAAAATTTTTAAGGAACAAATCAATATAAAACACATATCTTCTTGTTTTCTTTGCCAAATGAAAAACTTGAAATAGCAAGTCAAGCTTTATCAAGAGATATCTGATAAGAAAACACTTCATTATTTTTAGATGTAATTTATTCACATTTCATCCCATTTCATGATTTTTGTTCTGAAATTTTATTTGAAAACACCAACTGAAAGATCCAAAAATGCTGAGATAAATGTTTCTTCCATTTTTAATCAAAATTATTCTGTGAGCTTTACATGGGTTAATATACATGATTAATAAAAATAAAATAACAAGTTTTTATATCGTATATATATTAGTTATCCTTCTGAATATATTTCCCCCCATCCATTAAACATCATTTTATCTTCATTAATTTTGTTCCTTTGAAGTCTTAAGATCTAGTCAGTAATGCAAAGATTAGCTGCTCTAACTACAAACACATGGAGATAAGAGATCACAATGTTCATGAAGAATCCTAAACAGCAGTAGGACAAATGAGTCATGATGCCTTTTATATCTCAACACACTCTAGCATGGAATAAATGAGACAGAATTGTTGGTCTGAGAATTACAATAGGTCACCTGAGATTTTTTTGGTTCTTTTTTTTAGAAGGCAACCAATATTTCTGAAAATAGTTTTCGAATCCTTATTGCAGTTTATGCTTTCTTAATAGTCACCACAGTTTCAGTTGAGAAAATTTAGCCTAATGAGCCTCACATGAACTAGATCTAAACCAGTAGTGAAGAAATTCAGATTACATATTAATCTCTCTTCTTTCTTTCATTTTCTTCAACAGCCTGAGCTGGGGGCATACTGCTTAAATTTTATTTTATAAGGTGGACATTGGTTTTAAGACATTTCTCTGCTCTTCAGCTGACAAATTGTCAAGTGATTTGAAAAGTACTTAGGTACCTAAAACTGGAAAACTTTCTGTGGTACTCAGTGCTGCAATGCCTGAAAGACTCGTTCCTGGCTCTGGGGTGAGAAGTTATGACATTGGACCCTACAGGGGGAGAAGGGATCTGTCTGGACCAGGAGGCCTCAGACTGATTTTCTGTTTACCCCACGGAGAGACATAACTTGCAACCTTTGTTTCAAGCTGGACACAGAGGTGCTGGGTGAGCAGGCTCCTCAGCCTGGAAGATATTGCTAATCCCAGGTGTGGTAATTCCGCAGTTACACTGCCCCATGGGATAAGGCAGCTGCCCACCCGGGGCAGGAGAGGGAATCTGCTGAACTTCACACCTGCTGTTTTACTCACCAGGTCCTCTGGCTCTGCAAGTGCCGCAGCTGAAACCTCTTCCTTGAATCTGAGAAACTCCAGGCTCTTTGTGTGATTTATGGGATTATGTGAAGCTATAAATCTTCTGCTACAGCTAAATGCAACAATGATACTGTTTGTATAACAGTTTGCGTCAGCTTTGCTTGACCACATCTGTGTCAATGCCGAATTGCTGAAGGACTGAGTAATGGCTGTACAGAGAGCATGACTGAAATAACACCAGGCTCCCTGGCCACCAAAGGGAACTGCTCCAGCTTCCCCTGGTTCTCAGGGAATTACCAGAATTAGTATAAACAAATCCACGAGAGCTTCAGTTAACCTCAAACGAGGTGACATCCTTAGAAAAAAACTAAAATAAACCCCCTGAGGTTTAGCTGGCAGAAATGTCCACCAGCAATGTCCAGATGACCTTTCTGAGTGGAAGAGCTCTTCTCTTCACAGGATAGAGTATACCCATCACCATTAGTGTCTGGACCAGAGTGCCAGAGAAACATCAAGAGCCCATTCTCTTTCTCCAGTGGCAAAATTAAATTGAAAATTCTTCGGCACTTTTAAGACTTGAGTTTTACTTCCTCACTTCTGAGTTTTGGATTGGCACCAAAAGAGGAAATACTTGACTGCTGTCAGGTGCTCTATTTAGATTTTCCACAGCTGAGAATAAAACTGCCAGAAAATGTGTAAGAAATATTATACTTTGTAAAATTTACAACCAGTGTCTGTAAACTAATAGACATTTGGATAAATAAAACTTTTGGAAGAGCTTTAGTTTTAGAATAAATGTCTGGCCTTTACAAGGGATGTGTAGGATCTAATGGGCACATGCCAAGACCAGCCTTTGACACAATCAGTATATTTTCACATGGTCAACAAGCTGCTCGTATGATACCTAATTGCAAAAGCAAAACAATAAGTCTGAGACTGAATTAATGCAGTTTATTTCAAAGGCATGTCAATAAAAACTTCGCCTACATAACACACTGTCCTAGGGGTTTTTCTACACTATAAGTGTAACATAGGCAAATTGTTTTCGGAACATTTAGAGAACTTGCAAAAGACTTGTGGAAATGAGTTTTTTAAAATTTCCCTTTCCTTGTATCCAGTAAGTCTGTTACCTAGAAGAGAACCACACATTTTTAACCAGAGTTCTAACTGACCATTCTCTCAGTTATGGTTTTCTTTGTTATTTACATTTGCTTATACCAGAACATTTCCAGTATTGCAGTCCTTTTCTAGGATCATACTGAATGCTATGAAACCAATAGGACTGAAAAGTCATGTTTTCTGTTTTCTCCCTTTTTAGAAACACTTCTTTAAATGTTCCTGTATTTCCTTTCTCTAACAAATCAAGGCAATAAGGTAATTTCTTTTTATTCTGAGGTTAGGTCCATTTATTTTATCTCCTAGAATAGTATTCATTAGATATAACCAATTAAAAACCATTCAGTTCTCCAAGTTTTGGTTTGGTTTGGTTTGGTTTTTGTTTTTTTTCATTCCATTCTAGAGAAAGACCTTTGCTCTTTGTCACTGGAGTTAATTTTGTGAGCAACTGGTCTGACTTGCTTGGAGAGCACTATTGCAAGGGATTACAGAAAGTAGAAAGCATCAAACTGGTTGGTGGTTTTCCCTTTCAGTGTTCTGAAATTACTTTCTTACTGCATTTCCTATTTTTTCAAGATTAAGCGTAATTTGTACTTGTTGTTGATCTCTTTATTTCCCTCTATGGTGGTGCCAGCTCTTTTAGGTAATTTTCACATTTTTATATTTCATTTAACCACACTGATCCTTGTCACTATCCGAATCATGGGAGCAAAAAACTGCTCTGCAGTTATTTAACTTAGACCTTCAGGTCTTCAGAGCTTCAGCTACAGCCCATGTGTTCTATTGTGGTTTTTAACCACATTGGGAATTTTCTTTGATAAAAGAATAGAAAACCAAGGGGTAAACAAAATTATTGCTAAGAATTTTAAGAGGTAAAATAAAAATCCTAGAGTGAAGGATTTATTGTCATAAAATAACACATGACAACAAACAGGGAAAATGCTTCTAAATGCAATTATTGGACAAAACCCCAAAATAACAATTCAGTAAGCAATTTTCATGACTTAGGGAGCCATGAAACCCAAAACAGGCAGAACAAATGCAACAAAGCATTAAATTGCAGTGTTATTATCTATCATAATATATTTGCCCTGTATCTTTAAGCCAGCAAATAGACACACACAGAGGAAACCAAAAACTGCTGAAAACTGCCAGATTTGTCTTTTCAAGAAGCTGAAAGATGATGATGAAAGTATGTGAAGTAATGAGAACTTTTTAAGACCCCAGATGGTGTTTAAAGAGCAGCTGAAGGTACTCATCACATTGCAGAGAAGAAGCTTATTCTCCCAAGAAAGATGTATGCAGATGTTTTATGTCACTTATCCTAGAAGTTAGAAGTGTAGAGGCAAGGAAAATAAACTGTGAATGTATGACTTATGAGTCCTGGTGCCTGTGGCTTTCTCCCATGTTTTGTTTTTTTCTCTGAATAATCGTAGAATCATAGGATTGTAGAATCGTAGAATCATAGAATCATGGAATGGCCTGGGTTGGAAGGGACCTTAAAAGACATCTAGGTATAACCGTTCTGGCACTGACAGGGACAGAGGTCAGAGCTCCACCCAGTTCCTGATAACTAATCAAAACCTATTCTCTTTGAGAATAATGAAATGTTTGAATTCATAACAGAAGAATCACACTGGTTTAAACCTGCCTGGAGAAGCAAACTGTATGCTTCAATTCAAACACCTTTATTGTTAAAATAGTTATGACATGTTCTGTCTCTTTGATTTCCTGTGATAAGGAGGACTTAATGACTGATTTAAGTAAATGTCCTAAACAAGAAGTAATGAAGGAAAAGTTTGAAGCAGTAAAAATGTTTAGGTCACTGACAGATTTTTGTCTCTTTCCTGAAACTGCATAACTGAATTTTAGGCACTAAAATGCATGTAAATTCATGTTAATAATTAAAAAAAACAAAGTAAAAAACCCCACCAGAACAAATATACAGCTCATAATGGCTCCATGAATCCCAACTTTTAGGCAGATGAATACTTAACCAGAAATCTTTCAGTCCTGTTATGTTCTCTGACAATGTATAAATAATTCCAGAGAACACTTCAGTGCACTTCAATGCAGGGTTTTATAATGTATAATTCTAAAATGTTAAATTATAATCATTTGAAACCAAAATCGTTGCTTTCAAATTCCTTTTGTGACATGTAAGATCAGAAAACAGGATTGTTATAAATTTCCCAAAAGAGTCTAAAGATGGAAAGGGATTCATTAAACAGAACAGTTGTATCAAAGTGTAAAATTGTTCCACATATGGTGACAACTTGGTTCTCTAAAATGCAAAAATTAATTTTCTCACAGAAATTTTCAATTTCTTTGAGGGGAAAAACATCATGTAAGATCAGAAAACAGGATTGTTATAAATTTCCCAAAAGAGTCTAAAGATGGAAAGGGATTCATTAAACAGAACAGTTGTATCAAAGTGTAAAATTGTTCCACATATGGTGGTTCTCTAAAATGCAGAGCAAAAATTAATTTTCTCATAGAAATTTTCAATTTCTTTGAGGGGAAAAACATTATTAATTCTGCACAAGCCCAAAACATCTTGAATGAAAAGCTCTTATGACAATATCTCCTGGGAAGTGAGTACAGGTACCTCACATGACCATGCTCCTGACCCAAGGCCAGGAACATAGACTCATACAAGTCACAAAACATTGAAACAAAATTCATTTCCATCATCAATTTTTGATGCCTTCTCAGTGACTACTTTATTGTACATTTCACTGACACGGAGACACTGTGTGTAGTGATTTATAATTAATGATTCTGCCTGCCATAGAATTTTCTGTCTTCTGCAGTGACAAGGAAAAAGAACCCCAAGGGACACTATTTTCTCCACATCTTAGGGTCAAGATAAAGGACAGTTGTGGGAAAGTAAGGAAATGAGACACTTCAATGACTGCAGGAAGCTCCGGAGATCCCAGATATCAGTCCTTGATTACTAACAGTTGGGAGGTTTTTATTGGTAGTAGCAGTAATATTAGTATTAGTATTAATCTTGTGATTTTATAAAAAATATTAATTTTCACACTAAATATTTATATTTTATGCAAAGGAAGAACTGATCAACTTCATCATAAAACTCCCACTTAAAAGATATGATCTGAGAAAAGGGATATAAAATAACCTTTTTTTCTATATAAATATGATAAAAACTTTCTTGGATGAGCCTAAACACAGGTCCTTTCCCCTTATATGTGGCATACACTTTCTTAGTATGAAGACTTCACTTATTTTGAATGGTTCATCATTTCCTTTAAATAAGAAGGCAAACAGTGTCTTTTAAACCTTTTCCTCTTTTCCTTTCCTCTTTTACACTTTTTCCTCTTTAATGAGATAGGACTATGCACAAACCAGACATAGTCATAATTATTCCTCAAATAACGTGTGCATAAAGAAGTTGTATCAGTGACATCTAAGCATTTTTGAGGCTTTGAAAATTATTATTATTATTATTATTATTATTATTATTATTATTATTATTATTATTATTATTATTATTATTATTATTATTATTATTATTATTATTATTATTCTCAAGGTTATACTCTTAACCAGAAATAGCAGAAACAATATTTCTTTTTTATTCTTTATTATTATGTGTATACACTTTATTATGTGTTGGCTATATTTCTTCATATAATTGAAAATTATAAGCACTCCCTCAAATGTTTTTACATTTTTACAGCTAGTTAAAAATTGAGACTGCCTAAATGTTTTGACAATGAACTCTAAATACCAAAGATTAATTCTAACACTGGATACCTTAAAAGACTTTAATGAAGATAGCCAAATACTGTGCATGCTATGCATCAGGCTTACGTTCATTACAATGACTCTTCCTTTTTTGGGTGAAGAACACTCACTCAGGCTGAGTGAAACAAAGCAAATTCCCAATTTAGAAACATGAAATATCCCCTGGATAACTCAAGTGTTTTTGTACTTACTGAAAAGGAGACTGAATTCACTATCATGAACTTCACTCTTGCATAGATTTACACATGGCAGAAAGCCCTTACTGCCAGGAGTTAAAGTGCCAGAGACTTTCTTGTGTTCCAGAGTGTCTGTGTATGCAGGCAGAGAATTCCCAGGGTGACTGCACTGCTCTTGCATAGATTTACACATGGCAGAAAGCCCTTACTGCCAGGAGTTAAAGTGCCAGAGACTTTCTTGTGTTCCAGAGTGTCTGTACGCAGGCAGAGAATGCCCAGGGTGACTGCACCAGCAGTTGCACTTCCACCAGCTTGTGGAAAGAGAACATTTTTGAGAATGGTTGTATGAACCCATCTGCAAAACAATGAGAATTGACATTTCAGCCAGCATCACCACCAATGCATTTTCAGCTGAGACAGCTTGTGTATTGAGTCTCAAATAACTACTGACAAAAAAACCATAATGATAAGAGCAATCTAAAAATATTGAGATTGAGATTGGGCTGGATAGAGGGAACATAAATCTTTCCCAAGTGAAGGTTGGGGAATTAGGTGCAGCTTTAAGCAATGGGACTTACATCCCATAATATAACCTTCCATAAAGGATGGGGTCACAGCCATCGTTTCTACTTCATTTGCTTTTGTTGCAGTATTAAAAATCTACCCTGGGGAAAAACAACAACAACATCATCAACAACAAAACTAAAACCAAACCAAAACAAAACAAAAAACAAACAACAACCTAAACCGAACCAAATGAAACCAAGAAATCAGAAAAGTAAGCTAGGGTAAATATTATGCCAGAACTTTCTGCTAGTATGTTGGAACATTTTCTGTGTGTGAAGACTGTAGTGGATGATCTGTTTGGTCTCTGTACTGAGTGTCTGGCTGACTACATTATGGTGTGCCTGGAAGTATCCCAGTAATCAAGTGAACATCAGGTCTTCATCTTTTCTACTGAGGACTAATAGGATTCACCTAACTTTAGATCAGGCTCTGGTTACCTAACTTCAGTTGTGTCTTACCCCTGATGCCCTTTCTTTTCTGATTTTGTGGGTGGAGAATTTTAACTGTGTGGATGGAATCTTTGCTCTTAAAGACTTGTTTCCTTGCTTGTCCACACCAGCTTAGCGAATTCAACACTTCACTGTCCTTGTGCACATGTACTTGGGTGTTTTCTGTTGGAAAACATGAGCTGGTGGGATGATGCTTTCCATAACTGTCACAAATGTGTCCCCAAGTCTGGAAAGAGAAAGCTCTCATGGGTTCACCAGCTCAGGCATATGTATGATGTTCTTCAAAGCAAAGCATTTCTTAATTTTATCAGCAGAAGTAAGATCAAGTATAAGTGAAAAGTGCCAGGGCAAACATCTATTGTGTTGAAAGTTGTAATAGAGAGAAATGTTTAACCAGGCAGGTCTCCACAGGAGAGTCTGTGTTGCCTTGTGAACATCTATTGTGTTGAAAGTTGTAATAGAGAGAAATGTTTAACCAGGCAAGTTAAACATTTAGACCCTCCACAGGAGGGTTTGTGTTGCCTTGTGTAATTGCTTGAACAGCCTTGTGGCTGCTATTTGATCAAGGATGAACACCAGTGTTTTCTAAGCCTGTAGCTTTCTGACTCTGCTGATAGCTGGTAGCCATACATAAATGAATGAATCTGCTCCAGGGACATCATACCTTCTGAAGACAGTAATTGTATCCATGCTGTTCATTGTCAGCTTCCTTTACAGTGGATTGGCTCATCCACACAAGTGCATGAATCCAAGCCTTCTCTCAACCCTAAAATTCTTTGATCTGTGCCTGTCCAGAGTGTCAGAAGTAATGCAAAGTCTGCGTTGCAGCCTGGCAGAACAATGCACCTTGAGCTTCCATGGAGAGGTTTCATCCAGTATTTACAAATTGGTAAATTTCCACGTGTGTCCTGTAATGTCCTGTGATTATGTCCCTGTAAATATTGTGTGTTCACTTAAACTTGTACAAAATATTTTTATAAACTTGGAAGTGAGGTACTGCCAAACTGCTATGGATATCTGCTGTGACAAAAAGGATGATGATGTTAGGTGGAAAAATAATTCTATGAGTAAATTAGCTGAGCCTGTTTCAGGGAACTCCAGAATTCCATTATCCAAAACAAACTCCTTCTTTCTTAGATGCAATATCAGTACATCAGATTCAACTTCCATTTCAATCAGTCAATCAGTTGTTCCCTTGAAAAAAACCTTGAATATGAGTAATTTACATCAAGCTGTGTTTTAACTAACAGCATCTTAGACCATAACCCAGGTGTTCCATTCTGCACACTGGTATTTGAAGGTAATTTCAGCCCCAATTAAAAGCTTGTGTAGCTGAAAGATTGTTGCAGCTATAGCCATTACCCTGAAAGAATATCTTCTCTTCCTATAGATTGTTGAAATGACAAGGAGAATAAAAATAAATACTGGTGTCATCGAAGGAAATCTAAACAACTAAATTGCAGAAGTAAAAGTTTAAAGTTTACCACATTAAATAATACCGAACATAGAGCTATATCTAACTAGGGAAGAGGTTTGTTAACTTGATCACAATGTTCTTGTGTGACCTGAGAGTGCTTCTAAAGTGCAGGGCTTGTGTATGACCTGCCATCACCCTGATGTTCAGCTGAGCCTGGGTCATACAAGGATTTCCCCTCCGCACTGTGGTTTCCCTGAGAAGAAGACATGGCCACCAGAGCAGAGAGTGAAGCCAGACTGGCTTCTAATAGTACCTCATCACCCATGAATGAATAAAAGAGATTTCAGGAATGGGCATACAAAAAGTCTGGTTTTTATCTTCAACATTCATTACTACTTATGTGGTAATTTTTCACTGCTAAAATATTTTTAATAGCATTCACACAGAAACCACAAAGAGTTAGATCATAACCTCTAATTTGATTATATAGCAGTGTGGAATTTTGGACAAGGACAAAGCAGCTTATCCAAAAGATCTGTTTAGCAATTGGTCTAAGATCTTAGTGCTAGAAGTGTCAGTGTAGGGCATTTTAATGATTAAAATTATTTAATGATTAAAACAGAATTTACAATTGAACTACCATTTGAGCAGGAGGACAGTCCATGATTAATGGCATGGTTGGCTACTTTAGCACTGCTAAACCACAGGCTCATAGGCAGCATCTGACTCTGCTTGCTTATATAAAATTTAGAGGAGTTTTTGTTTTTTCACATGGCAGTTCAGAGTGGCTGGTTGCTGTACTAAGCTAATTTAAACCATACTATATAGCTAGGCTGCAAATTTTGACATTTTCTGTTGAATAACCCATTCAAAAATGTGCAAAACTATAGACATGGTAAAATAACAGTGACTGTGTGCATGGCTTATATGGACAGATGAGACAGGCACATTCTGAAGATTCCCATCAAACAAACTGAAGATGCACAGATAGCTTATTTTCTGTCTATGATCAGCTAATACAGCCTGATTTTCTCTTGTTATGTCAGTTATCTGTGCTTCTGCTCACAGGTAATTCTGGATTTCTGAACTTTGAAACTCAGGGTCTGCATGCCAATAGCCAAATGAATTGAAATGGTTTCCTGATTCATGGGCACAGCCCTGTTATCATGGCTGCCAGTAGATGAAGACACTCAGACAAATAAGATTTTCAATGATGAAACTGAAAAGAATGCTGAATTTTATAATCATCTGCTGTGACACTCTTACTGACACAACTTTACTTGATTTATGAGGAGCGTCAACAATTACACAAAATAATTTTTCATTGCATGGTGTTGAAAAAATAATTTGATTTTCGGACAAGGAGGGAAATACATAAGGGCATTTCTAGTTCATAAGAAATCATTCACCAATGCAACTGAGTCTCTAAATAATTTTTAGAGGTCTAGTTGGCCTCACTGGAGTAGTGGGTTGATGACTTCCAGAGGTCCCTTCCAACCTTCAACATATAGTTATGTGATTTCATGAACCACACATCCTGAACTTATATGGCATCATATGACGGCAAAAAAAGAAAAAAGTCACAGACCTATGCGACCACAAACTAAGTCAAAGTCAGTAGTTTGTTCAAAACCAAAAGAGTTTTTCAATTGTACAGATGTTCTAGGAAAATATGAGTGAGTGGATTATTGTCATATTAACATAGATATTTATCCTTGGTATAGCTAAAACAGTTGTCATTTCTGCTGAAAGACTACTTGGTCGAGTATGTCTGCCTTATTTGATGGCAGGTAAGCCAGAAAGGGAAGCAAAATATAAGAAAGTGGCTCTGAAGAGAGTATGAGAGAATGACTGTGGGAAGGTACCACACATCTGGGTAAAGCATTATGGACTGTAATAGTGGGATGCAATCCTGGCTTGGCAAGTAGGCTGATAACATGATCTAATAAGACTTTTCCATCTGCAATGTCTCTGATCTCTAGCTGGAGAAATAACAAATACACATTTTATATGCAACTGTTTTGTTCCAGACTTGCTTCTGTTTGGATTGTTGCATGACATATCCCTGGCTCATGTTTTTTAGAGTCCTTTCTGAGGACTGGAGGTGAAGGAGAGTATACATTCAGGTATTGTTCCAAAAGAGTTGGGGTTTTTTTATATGCATGAAGATCCATTATCTTGGCAATGCTCCTGGGGCTTCTGCAAGTTTGTGCGGGAAGCGAGGGTCTTCTAGTGGTTACATGCAATATTCCTGGGTTCTTGGCATTATGGGATAAGCTTTTCCAAAGATAACCTCATTGATATCCAATTTCATACAAAAATTCAAAATAGAAACCCCAAAACAGCAGAAATATACTTATTTTTAAAAGTTCTCTGCCAGCACTCCTCTTTAAAACTTGTACTTACTGTATTTCCTGTCTCTGTCCAGCTGGGATCCAGAAATGATTTATCCTTCTGCCCTCCCTGGAAAGAACAGACGTTCCCAGTTATGTCTCAACTGCTTTTTTTTTTTTTTTTTTCTCTTTATGGAACAAGAGGGCTCAGCAGTCTCTCACCACTCCATCTATATCTTCAACCACCATACAGGCACTTTGTAATCGTGGTCTTCATTGAAGACAGAAACAAGTCCTACTAGGTCCTCCAGACAAATGGACCTAGGTGTCTGTAGACAGATGGATCTGTCTGTCTGGATTTACTGTGGACCGTGGTGACAGAGTGACAGGCAGGCACCTGAGCTTAGGGGGATTGCAGGGACACAGACAACCTTAAGAGATCATTTTCACTGTAGTCAGCAACATGAAGAGACTGGGGTAAGCTTCTGCAAATCATACCCCAAATCACTCCTGTCTATGCCCCTGAAAACATCCATGTCTCTTGCCAGTACTTTTTGCAGTGATGGATTTTTCTCAATTAACAAATGTGTTGTTTTAATTCTGTTTAGTGTTACAGACACATCACATGGCTTCAATGTACTCTTGACTCAGGCCACATCTTCCACTGGTGAGATATACAGCTGTTCTATGTGAGAAATATGGCTGCTGGAAAAGCTATTAAGTATTTCAGTAAAAAAACCATTAAAATACAATTGGACTAGGAATAAGAGGTATAAATGCCTGTGATCCAACCCAGACATGATTAAAACAGCCCTTAAATGTATCAGCAGAAGCTATTCTGAAATGAATTAATATAATATCATTCATAACAGCCATGCAGAAAGCAGCACTCCTCCTATCTTAAACATCCAGCACAGCATGACCAGCAGCATCTCCTATTTCTTAGTGGCATATCCGTCAGCAAGTTTTCAGATGACTGTGCAGAGGAGGTGACACAATAGAAGGATGGGATGTCATCCAGGGTAACCTGGACAAACCTTAGAACTGGGCATGTGAGAACCTCATGAGGTTTAATAAGTTTAAGTTCAAGGGCTACACCTGCACCAGGCATTGGACTGGGTGGTAAAAGAAGCTGAGGAAAAAGTGATGGTAGTGTGAATGAAGGCTGCGTGTGCCACTGGATCTAAATACACAAGCAAAATCTCTAGTTATATTTTCGCTTAGTAGTATAGATGAAAGATAAATTCAAAAGTCAAGAAACCGGAGCAGATAGGAGATGCATCAGATCAGAAAGTGAAGCAAGAATGCAACCTGACACATGAGGATTGATGAACATTATGATCCAAAGTTTAAGTGCTGATGCCATTCCTGTGACTTGCACATTCTATCAGAGAGGTTACTTTTGTTTAGCAAGGAAAGTATCCATAAAAGAAAGCTTCATGTCTGTGGTATTTAAAGGATGCTAGTTAAAACAGCAAGGAAGGAAGAATTTTAATCTAGTATGACATTAGGAATAAATTAGTATGGCTGTAAAGGAGACTGAAAAGTCTCCTGAACAGAAACTGCTTCTACTTCTCAGTCAATAACATGCTGAACTCCTAATGAGATATTGTCTTCTGGTCCTAATTTCTTGTACCACACAGAATTATTCTCCCCATATAGACTCTGTAGCTAATTTTCATCTTTTATGTCTATCACTGAATGTTTCAATTAGTCTTGGTTTAAACAATATATACTGAAGCTATTTTTTTTCCATATATTAAAAAAGATTAGTGCTGGTACTGGAAAACAACCCTTGGCAATATTGAGAGGCTTATGTTTTCTTGAGGTGCTATAAAAACAATACATTTGGAGGAAGGGGACACAAAGAGAAGGTGAACCTTTGAAATCTTCACACATGGGGTTTACGCAGAAGAGAAGGGGAGGCAAATCTTCCTTTAATAATGGAACATGAAGCCCTGTGCCAGTATAAATCTTAGAAAATCCCACATGATCCAATTACACATCTTAGGCTATCACTGAGAATTCTGAAGCTCAGTACTTAAAGGAATCAGTTCTTCTTCCATCTGAGTTGTGCTTAGGCTTTGGTATTCTACTCAGACCTTCCATCTGGGAATGGTTCTGAGCTTTAGACAGTAAAAGAATTAAATACAATACAACTGATCTCTAAGGACTGCTGCCTCCACCCACTATTTTATCAGACTACTTTGTGGACACAAGTGGAATTTTTGAATTTAGTTTTGCTATTCCAGGTCTTCTTAGAGACGAATGACATGAAAGGGCACACCATGTTTACATTGGAGAGGATCAGTTGCTTAGCACATTTTCAGTTGTCAAAATGGAAATGGAAAAAAAAATTCCTTCCTGTCACTTTTTTTTTTCAGATTTCACACCATTGTCTTTATAAAGAAATCAAACTATTTATTTTATTTTACTTAGATCATCTTTCATATTTTGTGATCTTGTTGATTATTTATGTGCACTTTCTGCTGGCAAAATGGAAAGATTCGGGAACACTGACAGTTCAAAACTCTTCTGAATTAGTTTTCACACAGGACATCAAAGGAAGCAGAAGAAATGCTTTGAGAATTCCATCACCAATTGAACTGGACATTCCTGTTTATAAATACCTGAGAGACTATAAGGAAACACAAAGTAAAGTGAGTGTTCTATTTCTAAAGAGAATTTTAACCTTAGTATGCTAACCCCCTGTTTAATCACCTTACATTAATTTAAATTGCTCTGAAGAAAGGGGAACTAAATAGGAGGGCAGGAGAAGCTGTAAGTTCTCCAAATGTTCTCTTTGGTGAAAACTGTCTATGTTGACACAGAAATTGCTAAGCATATGAAAAGCAAATAAAAAATCATGTTGTTTTTCTTTCTACATTTTCTATCTATCCTGTTCAGATAGATAGAAAAAAGCACTCCACCAAAAGAAATGTCACTGTTCACTGTAGGTGAGCATGCATCTACTGTGGTCCCAAAAGGAGTGAGAGGGATGATGTAGGAGGGAAACAAGTTTTCATGGAGGAGTGCCCTTTATATACTGTTGGATTTAACTTGTATTGTATGATATATTACTTTTATATTATATATTGCTTATTATTAATAGATTATATTGTCAGGTGAAGTATAAAATATATTTTAGTGAATACCAGATACCTTAAAATATTATCAAAGCAGAAAACATACCAAAGTTATGGTATGTCACAAATTCACAAATTTATTCCTAATTGAAAAGGTAAAATTGTCCTACCACAGGATAGGTCTTAAATCAATTATTTACTACCTTTTACTTTCTTCCCATTTTCTGTCCATTCTTTATCTGTCATTACCATTCCATTTTCTTCCTTATCTCCTAATCTTTTTTGAGGAGAGAACACAGACACATTCTACCCCGGACAATTAAAATCTTACTTGACTGATAGCTCATGATAACACAGCACTGAAGGAAGAAATTTAAACCCAATGATTTAATTACAATCAAATGTCCCAGGAAAAGGTGACAGCTTCACTTTTTAGATAGTCCTAAGAGCTCTGATGTTGACCTAAAAGCTATCCAGCCCTAGCCAGGGTTAAAAGCTGTCCTTCCATTAAAGCACTATGATAGCAGATACTGAGGTTACCTTAGTGACAAGTCTGATGGCCGAGTGAGGCTGCACAATTTATCAATGCCATTCTCAGAGAGCTGTGCTGTTCAAGGAGCAGTGTTTAGGGAATGTCATTGTGGAATTAGGGAAGGTTTTTAATTGTTTAAGGAGAATTAGTTTAAGTCCATTAGCATGTCCTAAGTGAGAAGGGGAAGCATAAGTTTGCTTCTGTGAAAGCATATTTTACAATTAAAAGTTAAATTAAAAATTTTAAAAGTATTTAGAATTTGCTTTGCTATTAAAAAATATTTACAAATGAAAGCAAGCACAGTTCAGCCAAATTCTTTATTGAGTATTTGTTTCAAAACAGAAGTAGAAAAGCATGTTAGACAATGCCTCTGATATTTTGGTGTGCAAAATTAAGGAACTTTGAACAAGTTTTTTCTACTCCATGAATAATTGTCTTTCACCTTTTGTTGATAAAGGCAGACAACTTCTATGAGTACAAAATTAGAGTGATAAAATTGACATAATTTACAGAAAACTCCACATTAGTACCAGACATTAGCAAAGCATGTTTTGATACAAAAGCTTTCAGACCTGGCCTCATTTTTAAGACCTTTTTCCCATGCTGAGTTAACTGTTTGCATGCATTTTATTTATTGCTTTTATAATCCACTTTAATAATCAAAAGACATATTTAGGGAAAAATGGGAAAACACTCAAGAATCTCAGTATATGTATTGTTATAAGATTCCTTTAATGGGAATGTGATTTCTTATAAATCAAGAAGTCAACATGATCTCTAATACATTGCAAGAAGCTCCTAATGTTTGTGTTATTTCTTTTTTGAAGAGCTTCCGTTAGCCAAGTTACTAGAAGGTATTTGGATATGCAATGTAGGACAAAATAACCCATTATACATTTAATATAAGGCATATTTGTTTGATTAGAAAAGGTAACATTACTGGTATTACGAATTTAAACACATGATGAATTTTGACTTATAAAAGCATACAATATTACTGAACCAAAAGTGCTGTGTTAACATCTCATATTTCCTTAGATTACTATAAAAGTCACCTGAGGTGATTAATTTTCTTTTTTCTAGAAATTATCTAATTTCACTTATATTTCTTATTTAGTGGAAATAATAATAATAAAAAAATACACTCTGTATTGTTCCCTGCTCATTTTTTATCCAATCCTGCAAACACTTACTAACCAGCAGAAGAAGGAATCCTGGTTCTAGCAGAAGTTTTTGGGCTTCCAGGATCCCACCCTTGATAGTCCTTACTATCAAGAGCAGTAAGAGCACCTCCAATGGACTAGTCCTAGTGAACACTGTGCTGGCAGTGTGTATCTGCAGCTTCACATCTTTTTGTGGATTCATGGTTCAGTTTACATTATGTCATCATCATTTTCTAATGTTCTCATTTAAAAAAAAAAAAACCAACCCAAACAGTTCCTCTCAAAGACCACATTGCTAATTTGTAATTCTGTGAATTCTGTCTTGGAAAGCTTTTAGGAATGATCTAGTCTTGTCCTCCTTCTTGCTCCTCCTCCTGCAAAATATAGAAAAATAATTATTTTTTGTAATTATATATAACATAGTAAGACTATATACTGTATTTACTTGTGAAACAGACATGTGAAAAGGAAAGATGAAGCCTGGAGCTGAATATTTCTCTCTTGAGCTGGCAGCTGTGAAATTAAACTGATCTTTCAGCTTCTTCATCAATCAAAATAACATAGATTCTAAGAGTTATAAATCTTGTGGTGGAGAATCTCAGAGTGCCATTTTCCTATTGCTAGGACTCCAAAGTCAGACTTCACTTTGATGGCTTTAATCTCATCTGAAACACTCTTTCAGTAAAACACACAATCTAGATTGTTTTCAGATATCATTAAAAATAATTATGAACTCCAGATTTTTTTAGGGTTTTTTTTTAACAGAAATACAGCTTTTCATTTTGAAATCTGTATTTTTAAGAGCCTCTTTTTTTTCCCCCATCCTGACTCTTAAGATAACTGAGATAATATTTGATATGTGTTATAATGTTTAAATGTATGGCTTTTTTTTTACCTTGTGCCCTCCTGGTTGGTTGTGCTTTCCGTACAGGTGCATCTAGAAAACAGAAATATTGCATTCAGAAGTTATTTGCTGGAGCCTTTGAATTAAAACTCATTAGAAGTATTGGAAACTCATTGCTGACTTTTGAAGTTTGTTCTTTAAATTTTTCAGTAAATTAAGAATTTTGTTCAGAACCATGTTGGCTTGATCACCTGAAATATGAATGCTTATAATACAATTCCCACATGTCTCTCACATCAGTCATTCATTAAATCTTGGGAACATTTTAAAAGTATTTTTGCATTTTTAACATATGAATTAATCCATTATCCACACTGATCTTCTACAGATGGTTACATGATGTAAGCAGGTGTCAGGGCATTTTGCCTATGCTCTTCACTCATCAAACACCATGTGACACTGTGTCAGTGAAGTACAAGCTCAGGTTAAGGCGCAGGACTCAGTCTCAGTTTTTGGCAGCAGATGTCCAGGTCTGTTGCACTGATATTACTTCAGGAATTATTCAAAAGCTTAATGCTTGGAACCATGACAAGATATTGGCCACATTTCCAGCTGTGTTTGGGGCTTGATTTGTAACTGCATTGTGAGTCCACAGTACAATTCCACACTTAGGGTTCAGTTACTTATTCAGTGAAACTATGGACTTGTTTTCCTTTTTCTCATTAAATCTTGAGACTTTTCTTGACCAGATGTCTCCTCACTGGGAGGAAGAACACGTCACAAGCATGAGAAATAGTTATTCTGTTGCTGTCACAGAAACATTATTGCAGTAATTTTTCCTCCTTTACAACCATGAAGTACTTTTATATCCACTTAACTAGCTGCAGCCTGGGAGGAAGAACACGTCACAAGCATGAGAAATAGTTATTCTGTTACTGTCACAGAAATGTTATTTTTCCTCCCTTACAACCATGAAGTACTTTTTTATTCACTTAACTAGCTGCAGCCAGTTCTGTTTTCATCCTGATGTACAGGTTATATAAATGCTTAGCCCTGAGATGCAGGCTGGACCTCACTTCAGCTGAGACTAAACATTGGGTATTTGCACCACCATGGCAGAAAATTGCAAGCTCTGCACTGCCTTGACAAGGACAGAATATGGTCCATCCGAAGTATGCTTTCTATACTTAGGTGCTGTCTGTACAATTGTGCTTTCAGATAATCTTTGTGTTTGAAGATCACACCCATCTGTCATTTTCAGGCAATAGGAGACTCGCCAGCATGCCTTGTACTACTCAGCACTGAAGCTGTACAAACACTATGCATAAACCTTCATTACTTGGCACAGGCTTCAAAATTTAAAAGGCCGAAATACATTTATTTAATTTCTTTCTCTAAAAGCTACAATATTTCGTCCTATGTATTTAGTTCAAAGTCTTACAGAATAACCTATTCTGCATTATTACAATTAGAAAAAGACATAAATACAAAAGAAAACCTAATCAAATTTCTTCTTAACTTTGAATGAAGGTCATTAAACAATGGTTATTAAACTTGGAGAACAAATTGCTGTTATAAAGGCAGAGTAAATTCCAATTGGCTCATTTTGGACCCTTAGTCCATTCTGGTTTTTCAAATCAAGAGCTTCCCTCATTTAGCAAGAGGACAGAAGAATGGAAATTCCAAGACCCTGTGAGATATTTGCTCAGCCCCAGAGGTTATATTCCCTTTACCCCACCCACTCCTTCAGAACACTGAAAAACCCTGGCAGCAACAGATTACATTTACACTGACAAGAAATAACTCAAGTTAAAAGCAACTCACGTGGTCTTCTTCTGTATGTGCTGCTTAAAGAAAAGTAAATTCTTTATGGTTCATGTTCCTTCAAATGTTTTACCTAAGCTTTGTGGTTAGGCATTTCCTCTTGTCTACTATACTTGCCAAATCTTTTAGTTACTTTTAGCCACAAGATAAACCTCAACATTTTTCTTAGCATCAGTGAAAGAATTCTTTTCCAAAACAATTATAAAACTCTTCTTGCTAAAATCCTGGGTGCAGACCTAATAATTTTTATGAATAGATACTGTAAAACCTCACCTGGAATGATCACTTTGGACAAAGCAGGTCTTAGTGATACTGAATTTTTGACAAACTAACCTTCCAGATGAACTTTCTTGATTTCTCTCTCGATAATCTGTGGCTCTCCCTCAATTACTTTAGTAACCTTGGTGTACTCAGTTCCAGCTATGGTAAGCATCAAAAACAAATGAGTTAAATCTGGCATAGCATTTTTCCATATGCAAGGAGCCCTCAGTGGAAACAATGTCATTTTTGGGCATAGGTGTTGCAGGCTACCATGCTATTCATGCCATTAGGCATGTTATCTCTAGGGATGATCATTTATTGCAATCTTGGTTTAAAGTTCTGCTTCAGCAAACACTGTTAATTATTTAAGCAGTTCTGGATGTTTTATGAGGAGAATTAAAGCCCATATGAAATAATTCTTTTATTTAGACAGTGATAATACATTTGTTTGTGTCAGTACTCAAATTTAAATGATTAGGTAATTTTCATTAAAAAATAATTTTATGTAGACAAGAGGGCCATAAAGTATTACCACCATTATCACCAACAACCCTAAAGCAGCATGTGTATCTGCTTTTATTGGCTAAATGTATAGTAAGGTATTATCATGGCAGCCAAGGGTGACTGACTGGATAAATCATGGAAAATATAGAGAAAAATCAAAGAAAACAATAAATCTGCCTACTTGGTCCATTCTGTAAAGGAGGATGCTTATGCAAACTAACATATAATAGCAAGGAAAATAACAAGAATTCAAGAGATGATATTGTCTTCTTCAAATTTCCTAGAGAGAAACAATCTTTTTTCCATACACCTATATGCTCTAAGATGTATCTCTACAGATTACATTAATTACATTTTATACCTCTGTATCTGAAGCTATAATTGTTAGATTCTGGTATCAGACCAGAATTCTACAGATGAAGTTTGATCCTGCTTCTTGTTGATGGTTTAAATGAATAGTGCAGTATATACAGGAATTTTCTTGCTGCAAGTTTTTAATTTCCAGCTTTTCTTTTAAACAGTCCATCCAGAAATAAGCATCTCCAGAGAACAAATCTTTTCACATAGCTGGGATACTTAGGACAAAATGAAAAACCCTCTGGAAGTTTCTGTTTCTGTCCAATATTATAGGTGAATTCTGGCTTAGGTCTGTAAAACTAAGACTCAGATGTTTGAAACAGAACTGAGTTACAGTCAACAGGAGTCATAGCCATATCTTGGCTTTTCTCTAACACTAGCTGTGGTATCAACTAGCATATTTAAGTTTGGTAGTCAGCTGTTCAGCCAATAGGAAATTTTTTATTTGACTGAAGTTTAAATCACATCCACACAATAGTGCTTTTGAAAGACAGATTTAGTTCAGTGAACTAAATGTGGCTGTAAGTTACTTTACTGGGATGCAGCTTTGTAACTTACTGAAAAGTGAGCATAAAATTAAATGGACTAATTTAACTGATGTCAAGAGAAGTATCTAACCATTTTTTTTAACTTCTGACTCAGGTTTAAACTAACATTTGCAAAAACCATGTCGCTTAAATTCTTTTCTTATTACCCATTGCTATTATAGATAGTTTCTCTAATCTACATTAAGCAGATAGTTTCTCTAATTTACGTTAAGCAAAGACATTCCAAATTCATAGATATTAATTTCACAAGCAGAAGTTCTTTTACTATTATCTACAGCTACTGGTTATGTACTGCCAAAACTGTTAGAATTAAGAGAGCAAGAAGGAAAGAAAATCATTCCTTGGAATGCTGTATTTGAAGAGAATTAAAGTTAATGTCTCGATATCCATCACCTGTAAGCTTTTAAAGAAGATGTTAAACATGCCTTTAATTATTAACTTGAGGGCAATGAACATTCATTTCTGAAGAACTGATAAGTAAGATGAATTTGGCCGGTTGCAATATGTTCCATTTCATCAGTGTTTTTCACAGATTTAAATTTGCAAAAGAATATTGGAATAAATCTTCATTGCTCCCCTGGGTTTTAATTAGGTAACCTTTTAAAGACTGAAAAAACCAAAATAATTTTTTTCTGTGATCAATGTCATTAAAAAATTGATTACTCAACCTTTGGTTCTTACCGCCATTTCACAGATATCTGGCACTAGAATACAGTGTTGCATTTTTTCCATTAAAATTCCACTTCTGCTTCATCAGTCTTTAAAATGTTAAGTTCAACATATCTGAGAGGAGTTTCAGTTATCATAACCTGTTGCAAAAATGTTAGTTGTAATTCTCTGAATTACCTCCCTGCAGAAGTCTTTTGATTTCTTCATCTTCCAGTAAATGACCATCACCTTCAATAAATTTGGTCACTTTGGTAACCTCTGATAGGATACAGGTTATGGCAAAAAAATTGATTTTCAGAAAACATTTGGCAATCCCACAAGAGCATATATAATCATGTCATAGCATTGTTCTGAATTTAAAAAATCATGTTATCAAATTCCACATAAACACTGGAAACACCATATTATATGACAAACACAGCATGCTGTATAATAGACCCAGGAAGCTTCAGCTCCAGAGCTGACTGAAATATGAAGATCAAGGACTCAAACCAGAATTTTACACTTGAAGGGTTCTGAGGTTTAATCTCTAAGCTTTTACAGTATGAACATAATTTTTTTTAACATGGAATATTCATTCAGTAATTACTTAAGTTATATATATGTGTGTGTATATATATATACACGTTAAAGAAATGAAATAAAACAAGCATACTAACCTTCTTCAAGGATTTTCTTTAACTTCTCTTCATTGTCTGAACCCCCTGCAGTAATTCTGGTGTATTTTATTTCAGGACCTGGAAAAAAATTTATAAGATAGTGGCTTTTATCAGGTATAAGAGGTTTGTCCTTTAAATTTTATTTTTCTGTTTTTTCTAATTCCCATAGTGATTCCATGGTTAACATGCTGTATTCTGCTTATATGATAACTTTATTTTTTATCATTTCCAAAATTAAACTGAATGAGCATTAAAAACTGTAGTTAGAACTAGTCATGAAAGTAATTAGGCAAATTTGTCATAATTTGAGTAATTATCTGCCTACATTCTTAGAGTTAGACACAATTTTAAACTCTGTTATATTAGGTCATAGATCAGGTATTTCTGCAGTCCATTATTAGTCTGAATTGACTGTTAAAAATACACATTTTTGCTCCTATTACTGCTATGAATCATTTGAAGACTTAATATTTGATATTCCTTATCAGTTTCTAAAGATTGAAAAGAGATACAGGTCTGAAATACTGGCATTTTACATTATATTTACCATTTCAAGTGGGATATTAGTGAATACTTGAGTCTGAGAATTGAGAAAATTATCGTTTATTTGCCTCCCCTACAATTTTTGCCAGAAAATAGTCCCAGGTTTATTCATAAACCACTAATGCCTTTCATTCAGTTTTTTTCATTGTAGTAAAAAGTTTTATGATAATAACTTAAACATGATTTTTTATTTCTGTCTTTCTCAAATCACTTTGCTAGAATCTCAATATTTTCTAAATACACTGAATATTAGGACTTACAGCTAAGCCAACATGTTGTTATAACAGTGTCTTTTCTTTACAAGCTCTCTAGCAGACAGTATTTTAATGGCAGCTTTCAAACTGGTATTTAAGCAAGGTGATTAAAAGTGTCAACAGAGAACTCCATATATCACCTACTATGCTTAAATGTGCCTCACTCCACTTATCTGTTTCTAGGATGCTTAAAGAAATAGCTCTGTAATTGGTCAAATATAATTGAAATTGGCCGAGGAATTTGGGAGCTTTTGTGTGAAAAAATCCAGGGATGCAGATGAATATTGATTTTATCTTACATTAGCAGTATCCAAGTGTCTAACTTGTGAATGTCAGATCAAGTCCCCACCTTACAGAGAAATAGAGATCTTTTCCTGAAACAGCTGTCAAGAGAGCCTGGGATGACATGTAAAAATAGGCATCTACACATTAAGCATCTATGTTTGATAAAATGAAACCTTCCTGGGGGTATATAATCCAGAAGTTCAGAGAGAAAAACTAAAAAATCTCCTTCTAAAGCAAAGCAGAGTACAAAAATGCAATAAAAGCAGTCTCATTGGGAAAGGATAGCAAGAAGCTAGCAGAATTAGACACTTAACAAAATATGAAAATAAAAACAAAAAAAGAAGATAAATTTTCATAGTTTGGCATGCTGTTAAAATATTGTTGCCATTTTATGTACATGTGTGTAGGAGACATGGCCAGCCTTACAGAGACAGTGGGAAGTATTAGGGAAAATTCATCTGTCAAGGAAACACAGTTTAGGCACTAGGACAGAAGTTATGTTACTTTAGTATGCAAAGGGGAACTTTACTAAGAATGAATATCTCAGCTTAATTTACCTTGAATAATTCTTTCTTCTGTTACTTTTTTCTCTGTCACTTCCACAGGTCGTCCATCAATGATTTTGGTGTATGTTTTAATAATTGGTTCTACAAGGATTTTTAAATTCAAGGAATTAATCAAGTGATGAACTTTCAAGTGCTGAAGCACAGAAGGAAGTACCATAGAATATTTTATGAAAGAAAAAGTTTAGAGATCAGGAACTAAATCTACTCAGAATTTAGGGTGTTCATGTGTTTTCTTTAAAACCATCCTAGATGTGAACATCTGGATGCTCTTAGCAAAGAGAAGGCAAGGTTTACCTCTCTTTCTGACAAAATTGCCTTTTAATCACAGAATCACATGCTGTATGTTTGATTTTAGGACAGCAATGAGCAAGTAATTCTTGACTGAGACATATGTCAGCATGCAGAGTATTACTAAATCTTGACTGAAGCTATGGAACACAACTAGGGAAAAAAAGCCAATTTTTTTAAATGCATGACAACTAAAAAGTATGTGATGCAATAAAATTGCAGCACTTCCCAAATGTCTTGTTAAAAACAGAACAGCTGTCTAATATAAATCACCTAGATAAAGTATAGACTGATGGGGAATAGTGAATGCTAATGCAAATTGAGTTGCTGAAAGCGTACCAACCTCCATGAATCACTTTAGTTATTGTCTCCCCTTCCCTGACTATTTTGAACTCAGGTTCCCCTTCAATTAATTTAGTGAGCTGTGTGATAGATGGGTCTGTGACATAGGAAAAAAAACAACACGTTACAAATAGTCATAAAATACTTGTAGTATTCCAGGGGGGTGAGATGAAGCTTGCATTTTGTCCCCTCACTCTAGATAAACCAGATTGTTATAATAGAGGGCTGTTTAAATCTGAGAGGTTATTTGTGGCAACATTTACACTCTTGCATTTTCTCACACCAGATCTTAAACAAAGTTCCTGTCGTACACTTACTCTTTGTTTATTTTGTGTACATGGTATTTTTAACATTTGTTGACAAGTTCCAGGCAATAAATCAGATCATCAGCAGCAGAAAGGAAGTCTTTTTCTACAGAAAAAGTACCTTTTTGGTAAGAAAGTTACTCTGCATCTTTGCAGATATTTTACAGCTATAGCTCCACTAGTGATCAGCATGCAATTTACATAGTGAGAGCTTTATGTTTTTTTATTTTTTGTTTTTATTATTTGTTGCTTTGGAGTTTCTTTTATTTTTGCCTTGAGTTTTTTTTACATGGCTTTTTTTCCTTTGTATTTAAGACTTGGCCAGTGGTTACACAGCTTAATAAAACCAAAACAACTAAAAAGCAAACTTTTGAGATCAGCTGGAATGGCTTTAAGGATATTTATCAGCATTACTGGCTATCATTATTGGGTGAGGTCATCTTGATTACACTGATCCAAATGTATCTCTGTCTGACATGCTAAAGCAGGAGATACTAGATAAATTAGGAACATACCATCAATTAACAGTAATAATATGGTACTTCTCTAATGAGTGCTGTGAGACTCCTTCTACTTAAGAAGCTGCTGTAAAACAGACTTCCTGTATTCCTTTTTCAGGGACAGAAAATTAGCATAATCCATCTTTTTTAATTTCCTTAAAAATCCCTTAAATAGCTTTATATGAATTTTCATAGAAGTTGATTGTTCATAGATTTTTTTTTCTGTAATTACTGATCAGTTAATTTCATAATGACTTTAACAACAGCTTTTAAGATGTGTGCCTCCTTGTAATTGTTGAAAACAGTCAATATAGGCTACCTTCAATAATAAAAGCCAAAAATGTTTTGGCTTTTTTTTTCTGTAGCAAATTATTACATCAATTTTAATTTGAAGATAAAAAATTCATTTTTTTGCTGCAGATGAGATGATATGATAAAATTGTAAAGACTCCCTGTTACTATAAACCTCTGTTATCTACTCTGAGTTCTAAACAGCTGAACAAGCCATCCCTTCTTTTATTTTTAACAGGTCTGAATGAAAAACATTTATAAATATTTTAAAGAAACTGTCTCAGAAGACTCATTTACTTGCTTCTGTTTTAAATTTAGAGGAACTTTTTGCATGTTAAGAATTAAATTAAATACAAATTTACATTCATATAAGTGATAAATATAACTAAAATAATGTAAAAGTTGTACTTCGGAATGTTTATAAATACTTAAATTTTTTTCATTTCTCAGTAACTGTACCTTTTTGTTTGATGGATTCAGCAGACATGTACAAACCAAAAGGTAAAGGCATAACCTGCTATTTTGCCTAGTCTGAAATCAATCCTTTGAATATTTTTTTTGGTCAAGATTTGGGTTTCACTCAAATTTAACCCTTTACATTTGTTTAATCTTTTAGATCCTATACATGCCCAGGTACAAAAAATGGAAGCACAACAGAAGCAGAATGCACTGAGACAGGAGAAGACACATCTCCCCCTCTAAACTTGGTGGGGAGAGATGTAATTATTTTTTTAGTGGAAGTCGCCCTTGCATCATGATCTAGTAGAACTTCCTGACAAAATTAGCATTTAACTTTGCCAGCTTTTATCTACAGACTGTTGTGGATTTACGTGGTTCTGATGGCATCTGCCACTCATTACTGTTACTGAGAAAGCTCAGAAGTGACAGAATTGGTTTTATTTTGTCTATATCTGAAGAAATTATCAGCAGAAAGACTGCACTGGCCAGAGATCTTTCCCTGGAGTGTGTCCCAAAGCAGAAATACTGTACCAGAAATGGAAAGGAGTAGCCCTTCAATACTCACTATTTTTTTTTTTCTCTATTTGGTGACTAAAATGTAAATCTAACTTTGACTATACAAGTGTTCAGACCTTTAACATTTCATGAAATCTTTAAAAAAATATTTCATTTTTTCATTTTTATTTTTTATTTAAATGACTATTTTATTTCAGTAAATTTTCAACTTCTAAACGTCCTGTAAATCACCTACACTATATACTCTGTCTCTAGGTTTAACAGAGCAGAAGAGGTACTTTCAGAGAGATTCACCCTCACCATAGCAAGATTTCTAAAATAGCTTGGATGAATTACCCTATAAAATAACCTATCCATTTATATTGCACTGTGGATCTGATTTAATGATGAAAACTAGGCAACAAAGATCAGCATATATGTTCAATGGCCTCTAATCCTAAATGGGATGAAGTGCAGACAAACTCCTGAAAAAGCAGGCATTTGTCACTTATTCTGGAAGGAAATCCTCCCAAAAACACTGATTAAGCAGTCTGGATAAAATTCTTTGCATGACATTTTTAAATGCCTTCCTCAGTTGAGGTAAAACAAACTCCCTTTCAGCATTTTTATTTCAACGGGAAACTGGATCTCATCAGCTTTACATAAGTTATAAATCACAAGTGGTTTTAGCAGTCCCATCCCCACATTTTTTCCTCTTCAGCCCCATCGCTAATCTTTAAGTCATGCTTCCATATGGAGAAATAAAAAAAGCCAAAAATTGGGTAGATAAAATTTTCAGGCATCCAACAGATATTGGTAGTTAGAACTGATTGAAAATTATAGCAAAATGAACCAATATTTTTCTTCAAAGTATAAGAAACATATCTGTAAAATATCTGTTTTAATTGAAAAAAAGGAAATCTCTTAATTGAAATAAAGGATATAATAAATGGTTTAAAAATATTATTTAAGATATATTTAAATACCCACAGAAAAAGGAGAAAACTCATTTGGGGAGAAAAACCATGGATAATCTTTTCATACAAAATATTTCAGTCAGTTCTAATTGCAATATTTGTATCTTTGCTTTTCCAGCAAAGTGCTTAGCATCCTGGAGCTGCTGGGTATAAAATGCATCCCGTTAAAGAAATATATTCAAGATATATTCTGAATATGTATATGAACATATGCAGAAATATATATTCCACAGGCCTCATTTACCTTCCTTTGTGATGATAGGCTGGACGTTGCTTTCAATTATGTTAATTTCTGAAAATATAGAAAATGGAATATACAGCGCATTCCATTCTTACAATTTCTTTGAGGCAACGATCAGTTAGATTTGGTCTGCTCATTAAGATGTGGGTAAAATCATAGATATTAATGGGTGGAATAGCAACACAAAAGGATCTAGAGTATGAATCTTGGTTCTGGTTATGAAATGGTGATCCACTCAGGTCACCTGCAGACAGAATCTGCTGATATGGTATTTGCCTTTTATGAAACCCATAGGTCATGGTACCCATGATGATGTATGGTACATAATAGAGATGGCTTATACAATTACCCACACAAAATTTTGAACAATTCCCTGACATACTTTATGCCTAAATATTGCCCTTTACATTCAGGAGCTGATCAGGCATACACAGGAAACCTTCTGGCATTCAGAACTATAGGTAGAACATCACAGAAAATATACCTTGGGAGATCAAATTGTCTCTCTATACCCAGGACATACTCAAGCATTCATTGAACACCTCTGATAGTGATTTGACTCATACCCATCCACTGAAGAAGCCCACAATGATGGACGTTTCAGACTTCCCAGTCTTTCACTCAACTGAATCTACAGCTACAGCTTTCTAGATGTCCACATTCACCTCTCTAGCTGAGAGAGACGTGAATGTGGACCTCAGGCACTGCTTCCTGTGCTACTCTCACTGGCCATGGGCGGTAGAATCATGGAATATCTCAGGTTGGAAGAGATGCATAGGAATCATCAATTCCAACTTCCTTCTTCTCAAAGGAGAAGGAAGACTAAGCCATATGACCAAGGGTGCTGTCCAGAAGCTCCTTGAACTCTATCAGGCTTTGTGCTGTCACCACTTTCCTGAGGATCATGTTCCATTGACTGACCACCCTCTAGGTAAAGAACCTTTTTCTAATGTCCCACTTGAACTTTCCCAAAATAGCTTCATTCTATTTCCTCGTGTCCTGTCACTGGTCACCATAAAGCAGACCAGCACACCCCCTCCACTGCCCATCTTGGGGAAGGCATGAGTTGAGATGAGGTCACTGCTCAGCAATGAGGTCACCCCTCTGCCTTCTCTTATCCAAAATGAACAAGCCAAGTGACTTCATCAGCTCCTCAAAAGTCTTGATCTCAAGACCTTTCACCATCTTGATCATCCTCTTCTGGACAATGGGCCCAAAACTGGCTCCCAAAACTGCTCCCAGCATTCGAGGTGAGGCCGCCCCAGTGCAGAGCAGAGCAGGACAATTCCCCTCCCTTGCCCAGCTGGCCATGCTGTGCCTGATGCACCTCAGGACAGAGTTGGCAACTTTGGCTGCTGGGGCAGTGTTGACTCATATTCAACTTGTCATCAAGGTGAATTACTCCATTTTTTGTTTCAAGGGTTTTTTAACTTCAGTATGTCCATTCCCAGTTTTAAAAAGTCTGATGGGATGGTTTCACTTTATACTGTGAAATATGGGTAGGACTCCATCAGAATTTAATAATTTGTCTAAATTCATCTTGCCTCACAAGGTTACAGCAGGAACTCTGTTTTCTAGCAGCTTGTTTCAACACATACTCTATAATCAGAAATTAAATGCATACCCTGGGAAAGGCTGCAAGAGAGCTAAAAGGGTTTGGTTTTTGTTTTTTTTTTAACATGTACTCCCTAAAGAGAAAATATTCTGAACAACTGTCTCCCATTCAAGCCTCATATTTGCGCATATGGGAAACAGGGTCAAGAGGTACACTCTGTCCCTCTGGAAATATTTATGGAAAAAAAAAGTATCTCTGCACACAGACAATACTACATCTTGCAGAGTACAGTACAATGTACTTAGAGAGAGATATAACTTTGTTATGCACCAAGCACTGAACCTTGGCTAAAAGCTGAAAAACAATCTTTTCCGTATGTATCTTGTCTACCCCAAGAGTTTAAACAGCTTACTTCAGGGTTACTTTCCAGTCACACATCTGGAAAGGAAAAAATACAGTAGCAAAGCAGCCAGAAACATTGTAGTTTGCGTCTTTATCTTCCTTTTCTTCACTGGCACATGTTACTTTCCTAGAAATTGCTTTCTTCTTTATTGAAAAAGCGATGTACAATTCCAAACTGGAATTGGCACCACTTAAAAAGTAATATCCAACCCAACTGGAAGTATTTAAAATGAACTTACTGTAAAATGTCAGTGGAATCTCTTTGAAGGTACTGTCACGAACAAACTATAAAAACAGAAAAGCAATTTATTTAAAATTTTTTAAAAGTAATGCTTGCCTTATAGTTTCCTAGTGAGTAGGATTCACTTCTTCATTGACCTAAAAGTTAGGTGATGCTATTTTTATAGGTTACTTTGTTCATTGTTGAGGGAGAATGTGAACTTAAGAGGATAGCTGAGATGGACAAGGATGCCTACTTTTCTTCACAGGTTCTTAATGCTACTGGTTTTAATAGCGTAAGACTTTAGTCACTCAGTATTTTTTGTTTTTTTCAAAAAAGTGATTTGTTTTCCAAGAGTGATAAAGTGAACTAAAGAGCAGATTTGGGCCAATTCAAACTGAAGTTATCCAAATACAAATATACTACATTATTTGGCACTGAAAAACATAACTGTTGAATTCAGGGTGTCATTCATTATTATATTTGAGTAACTGGGAGCTATTGAATGTGTTGTCTGCTGAAGAAAGAAAGGACCAGAGAATCACTTATGACTTATAATGTGTTCATTTTCACAGATCCTGCCAGAAAGACAGAGATAATTACTGAAAGAATACCTTAATTTGAATGTATTTAATCAACTTCTTCAGTATGGTGAGCAGCTGATCATTTCCAACAGGCAGCTCTGACAAAAGAACAGGCATGTAAGAGGAAATATACACCTGTGTGCTTTTTGCTTGGATTTACAATGATCAGGAGATGCAATCATTCTCAAACACTCACACAGGTGTGTACTCAATATATATTATTCCATATCAGAAGAAAATGTAGTCTTTGACTAGTCTTGTCTTTCATATACTTTACTTTCATAAAATTTCAAAGTCTTGCCAAGGTTTCAAGCAAGGCTCTTCCACAAAATGAGCATTGAGGTAAATTTTCTGTTTCAAATTCCACATAGGAATTGTATCTTTAAATTGATTACCTTTTTAAAGTTATTGCCATTACAAAGCATGTAAACAAATTTAAAAGAGTGGGTACAAATTTCATGAAATAATACTCACCTGCTGGATATAGGAGTTTGTCAATGACATGAATAACACCATTTGTTGCCATGAGATCAGATTCTCGTGATTTCAGTTCATTAACTAGAAGAGTATCATTCACCTGGATCAAAAAGAACCCAAGTTATCGGAGACATTAGAAAATGAACTCAAACCCTATTATAACATTTGGAGAAATATATGCCATTTTATAATGTGGATAGACATGGAATATCAAATCTCTGTTAAAAGGCTGTAGCAGCGAGACATTTTCTATACTTAACTGTTTTCAAGTAGAGTTTGCCTCCTTGGATGGTTTTAAGAATATTTGTTACACCAGGCTCAAAGCCACTTCCGATGAAAACTCCTTGTGTCAAGTGGTAAAGAAGAATATTCCTGAGAGCATTTTTGTCTCCTATGTAAAAATAAAAAAGTAGGAATAAAATTAAATGATAGGGGATTGTTCTTTGTAAGAATACTAAGGATTCACATAGACTTGAGCTAGAACGAAACATAATATGCATGAAAATACCATGAACTCATACATGGGAAAAAGCCCAACAATATGACAAAAAGATACTCAGAACATAATCACAAAGATCCTGTGAGAAATCTTCTACAAAAGAGCATAAAAGGGGTCAATGGAGCAATTAGAAGTGCTGACTTTGTCTGTTCTTACAGAGGACAGAAGCAGCTTGGAGAAGTCAGGCAAGGGGAAACCACCCTATTTTAGGGAAGATTTTCATATTTCAAAGTTTGACATTCCTATGTGGGATGACAAGAAAAAAACAAATCCAATATTTTCAAGACTGTCTTTAAAAATAAAAGTATTCTTTAGCTCAAGTTAATATCCTGAGAAGGCTGTATTGGTGTATGGAGGTTGAGATTCATAGGATGGGCTGCAGAATGACTATAACATGCCCAGGAGACAGGGTATCAAGCAGAGAAACTTTAAAACATATCTGTTTGCCATTACATGGAATATTGACCATCCATACTACAATTACATGCTGATACTAGTTGGTATTAGGAGTTCCAGTGTTGATGAAACTGCAGTGGGAATCTTGTCTGGTCATACTCTTTTCCTGATGTCTCTTTCAGTGAAAATTTTCTGGTTTTTCCCCGTGTTTTGCTCTGATCACTTACACTATTGCAGTTTACTTCACTACAGAAATGCAATTAATTATCTTCTGCTTCCTAGTAAAATTAGCACTGATATTTTGTACTGGACCATTAATAGGTAGCATTAAGTTCCGTAAAAAACCTAAACATGGCCACTCCAAAAATTTTTGCACAAACTATCAGACTACGTTTGTAACTATGCCATTATAGTTACTGGTTGAAATAATCCTTGGTTTGTATCTTTCTTATAGATAAAAAAAGTATTTCTTTATATTGGTTAAAGGGCTATATACTTTAAGGTTTAATCTCTATGGAGAAATCAACATAATAACTTAGAAAACCAAAACAAGAATTCTAGAAAACAATCTGGCACAAAAAAAATCTGCTGTAAAAAAAATAAAATTATGAGGGCCAAGGAAACCATTAAGTAACTCAGTCACAATGATAGAAAAAAATGGTGCATAAAGCCCCTGGAAATGCAGAAGGGCAAATAAAATTGTCTTGTTAACTACAGAATTAGTCCGATATGGCATTGGCCTTGGACAACTTCAAGTTCTGAATTGAAGACAAAAATAATGGAAGGAAGCAACACTACGGAATAAGATATTGAGAAGCGAAATTTAAACTTAAAAATAAGGTTGGAGATTTTTCCAAAAAGTCATTTTCTCTATGCCTAAGAAGGAAATAATTAAGGGGATTCCTATGACCTACTCTATGAAAAAGGTAAACTGCTTCAGCAGACAGCTTTTGGGTGAGAGGTGCATTAGTCTCCCTTCCAATCAATTTTAATTTGCTCATAGTTCCAGGGTTTTTTTGGTTACTTACTTATCAGTATGTCCTTGTCATCCTCAGTCAAACCTTTAAAGGCATCATTAGTTGGGACAAAGAGGGTCCACTGTCCAGGCCGTGACAGAACATCATCCAAATCTGCAGCTTTCACCAGACTGAGGAAAATGCTGTTTACAGCAAACAGACAAACCACAAATGCATTTTGTTGAAATGTGGTATAATTGAGTCCAGGTACTTAGTTCCCCCATTTTTACTGCTGATAGTTTCATTTTTCAAACACTTTCACTGTTTCCCAGAAATAAAGATTATAGTAGAGGAAAATGAGAAAAAAAAAAGAAAAAGAAAAAGAAAAGAAAAAAGGAAAAGGCATTCTTAAAAGTAGCAGACAGAGGGAAAACTACTTGAAAAAATATATATTGGCAAAATATATTGGCAACTGGGATCAAACCCTTGCAGATCATACAGATAAAAGGAGGAAGCAAAGAATTGTTCTTGCTCTAGGAGTATTGAGATACTTGCAGGAAGGGGACAGAAATAAGTACTGGAAAGGTAAGCAATCCTGCTGCACCCATATGGAATTGTATCACTCATTAATTAAAACTCCAGAGTCCATTATATTTACAGCTCTGGATGTATCACTCAATTCCTTCTGTCCTTTTACTGCTCTCATTCTCATGTCTTACAACCTTTTGTGCCATAAAAAAGCATTCTAGCATAAAGTGTGGAAGCCTTTTCAGCATACAGCTGGAGAACATTTTTCTTCTCCCACTTTTTTTTCCCTTTTATGTTATTTGTGTAGTTAATAAACCCTTCTCTGCCATCCCTGCTCTCAAAACTCCAACAACTCACATGCTCACAGTCCAAAACTTTTTCTCAGACCAGCTGTGCCCTATATACCTCTGCAGGAAAATCTCAGTTCTGTCGGTATTGCTACTCACCTAAAACGCTTATCATTTCTCAGCATTTCATGCAAAGTCTTTTCTGCTGGATTGATGATCTGTCTGAAGATGTGAATGAAACCATTTCTTCCTTCTTTGCTTCCTCTGACCATGCATGAATTTTCAATACATACAGCCTTATTGAAAGAGAAACAAATGTAGTAGCTTTTTACACACTGTTAAAAATAACAGCCATATATCTTTCCTACAGTCAAATTTTTTGTTCTTGCCAGGAAATTTGACATTGCTTGAGTAAGCAGAAATAGCAAAACCTATAATAAAATAGCAGGGTGCAAATATTTTAAAAGTTGATTTTTGTGTGTGTGTGTTTTTCCCTTGAGATTATTCTTAATTAGTGTTAAAAACGAGGTTCAAAAATTTGTAAGCAACTAAGCACCCACTTTGAAATTCTGTTGTATTTTCCCAAAGAGTTCTTCATTCAAACAAAGCTTGGATTGAGAAAGATCAATGTAAATTTTTTGCTGTCTTAAAAGTTGAAGGATTTTTTTGCTAGATAATCATAATGGTAAATGTTGGCGGTTTCATTCAGCTTTGCCTTTTATTAACTTCTGTTTTCATAGTTGGATGCATATTTTTAGAAAGACTCATTCACTTACTGTGCGATACACGAAGACTCTGAGTAGTTTTCCTCCAATTGTTTCCAGCTCTTGTCCATTGTACAGTTCATTGAGCCCAACTTTCACTTTTATAATGTGATTCTGCAGGATTGTTTTAAGAAGACGTTGATCCAGCCTTAAAGTGTCATCTACAAAGAAAATTAGATATTAATGTATAGTAAATTATATAGCGAATTTTTATTAAGTATAGTTAAAAGAATCTGGAAATACTGAATCTTTCTTTGAAATGCTTGAGTTAAAGCATGGACAGGTTTGTGTATACAGAAGATAAATTGTTTTGACCATTCCTCAAATTCAGTCAAGAACCTTTGACACAGCCATGATTAATTACTATAACTAATATGTCTGATGATTTATAGGTGGGCCTGCTCCATCCTCTGAATTACTGCTATATTTTGTATTAGAACTAGTACTTTCAACATGTGCACCTAAAATCTATCAAATTTGTTTCCTTAGTAGTGAGACTACACTCCAATTCTTTGAGAAAAGACAAGATATCCGTGTGGTCACCTCTGCAAATATACAAACAACTGTTTTGCGGTATATTTATATCAGTTTCTCTCTGTCTTGATGTACTGAGAAATAATAACTTTCTTGTATTTCCTGGGTTTAACTGGGATAGAGTCAAATTTTCCCCCCCCACCGTGCTGTTTTGAGTTTAGTATGAGTATAATGTTGATAACATGCTGATATTTTGGTTGTTGCTGAGCAGTGCTCACCTTAAGCCAGGGACATCTCAGTGTCTCATGTGAGTGGCCAGGTGCATGAGAGGCTGGAGGAATCATGTCCAGGACAAGTGATCCAAACTTGCCAGAGGGATATTCCATACCATAGAATGCTGTGCACAATATATAAACTGGGGGAACCTGGCTGGGAGGTGCCAGTCAGTGGCTGGGCATAGGTCAGGGTAATTCTATCATGCATCACCTGTTTCTCTTAGGTTTTAATTATAATTTTAAAAATTATTACTATTACTATTATTATTATTATTTTACTATTAGTCATATTAGTATTATTATTTTACTTTGTTAAAGTTACCAAATTGTTCTTATCTAAGCCTATGAGGTTTTATTAATTTTTTTTTCTCTGATTCTCCTCCCCATCCCAGAGTGGGGGAAAGAGGAGAGTGATCAAGAGGATGTGTCGTACTTAGCTGTTGGTGGAATTAAACTACTGCATACATTTTCTGAGAATAAATAGGTTTTGAATCTAATGGAAGTAATGTAAGACTAAGAAAACTAGCAGTTTATTAATATCTATTCCTACAATCTTTCTGCACATATTTTGTATCTTATTTTAGTACTACTATTTCCACTAGCAAATGATGTGACTGAAAACAATCTGTGCAGCCTGGTGGTTGGGCTTGTTTTGTATTTCTACAAGGTATGTAATTTGAAAGGATGAAGCAATTCTATTTCTCTGTGATGATCTTGCAGTGAGACATAGAACAAGTACTGGGAGTTATTTGGAACACTGGCAGGGTAGCATATATACTTGTTTATTTTGACAATCTTGTAGGGCTACTAACCTGAGAAAGCACCATTCACAGGTGCCAGGAGAGTGTATTGGCCTTCTGGCCTTAGAGATGATGCTAGACCTAGCTGTGCCACCAGGTCCGTAAATGTAGTCTGCTGAGCACCTCCAAGCTCAATGACTTGTTTGGCTGCAAATAAAGAATTAAGAAAAGGTATTTTAACACACAATATTTTCTTATACCTGATTTGGATTCTCCATGCTTTTCCAGAACTATATATCTGAGGGAATTTGGGTAAGATTATTAAAAATATCTTCAGTGCAACAAGTTTTTCATATACATCACTGACCAGAATCAGGAATTAGCACTTGATCAATGAGGTGGATAACGCCATTGCTTCTCACAATATCTTTGCGTTTCACCATTTTCACTCCATTCACAGTCAGACTTTCACCATCACAACCAACTTCAACAGTGTTTCCTTCCAAGGTTTCATAGACAGCTCCACCTGTGATGGCTTCAGAGCACTGCAGAGTGTTTAGTATATGGAATTTCACAAGAGCTGCAGAGAAAAGAATGGGAATTTAATAGATGTAGGTGTTCGGACACATACACATATGCGTATAATTTACGTAAGTGTGGAGTGAATTATCCCAGCTACACTGTTTTTAATTAATTTCACTCACAGATGCTTTATTTAAATGTAATGATACTCTAGGCCTCTAAATCACATTTATGATCAAAACTATTTGGCACCCCTTACATTATTAAAAATGTATTGGTTATGCTACAATCTGCTGGTCACTGCATATGATATGATCCAAAAAGACCTATGAGTACAAAACTCCATAGGCTAAGCAAAAGTATGAGAGAATTTCAAATTCAGATAGCCCTGAATTTCTAGGAATGGGAATGTCTATCAGACTTATGCAGCTGCACTATTAGAAAGTCAATGTGCTTATATTTTCACAGTTCCCTTTAAACTGTTTTATAGATTAAGTTTTCAATTACCTTCTATTCTTAGGCAAATGGAAAAATTAGAGACAGGAGAAATAACTCCTCCTACACACACGACAGTAGAGGTGCTTCATTCCAGAGCTATAAAGTTAGTGCATTTTCTGCCTCCTGATCCACTCATACATATTTCTGATTTGCAAAAAAGTTTAAATACCTTCAGAGGCCACCTTGTCACCCATGATTCTTTCTAAAACTCCCCTTGGAAGTTTCTCAAAAGCTTCATTAGTAGGAGCAAAGATTGTGTAATGGCCAGGTCTTCCAAGAATATCCATGACACCTGATGTAATGGCAGGAGCCTAAAATATAATTTTTTGTTTTAATGCTGATTATTTGAAATATTACCAAAATACATTATCTGTCTAATTTTACCTAATGCCCAGAGATACTTGGATGCTAGACTGAGATTATAATGTTTTAAAAAGTTAGATCATGAATGTTATAGAAAGATGAAAAAAATAATTGACAGAGGAATGTTTTTTAAACTGAAAACCAGAAAGTATTGGTTTTTATATTAAGTTTTTAAAAATATATTAAATATCGTGGTTGCCTGTAACTATCATGAACTGGATTTGAGGGATTCAGAGGATCTTCTCCCCATTTATGCCTCTACATTTAAAATACCTTTTTGTATTTATTAAGGAGATGGAAGATGGAAAAGGACAACAGTTATCTGCAAGCCAATGGCATATTTTTCAAAATATGCAGCATGAACACCCATTACACTGTGCAGACGCATTTTTCAAAAGATGGAAAAATTGGAAACTTGGACAATTTTTAATCATGCTTTGTCTGTGCAAGAAGAATCCTACTTATGTGCATCTACTGACTCTATGAGTCAGGTTATGAAATTTATTTGGGGTCTTTACCATTTTTTATTATCCATTTTTAAATTGTTCTTATTTATCTAGCACCAGACTGTAACTTCATGCTCATATTTCATTTTCTCAGTGCTTGAAGAGAAGACAAGTTTTAGGTACAGGGACACATTCTGTCCTATTGATGATGACTTTTTAAATGGCTAGATTTGCAATGTTACCTGGAGCTCTTAATTTATTTCTCTCTCTTACTGAGGTAACACCTCTTACTTCAAGGTATCATAAACAAAAAAAAAGAATAAAAAACCCCTCCTTAAATAAACAGAGAAGAGTTTTTGTTTTTGTCCACTTACCCTAAAAAAAAAAAAAAAAAAGAATAAAAAAACCCTCCTTAAATAAACAGAGAAGAGATTTTGTTTTTGTCCACTTACCCTAAATGAAGAAAGATCATCCTCAAATTCAATGAAATCTTGAATGGTATTTGCAACTGAAGTCAGAACACGATCAATGACATGGACAACACCATTGGTAGCAATTTGGTTGCCATGGATGATCCTGGCACAGTTAACAGTAACAACCTATATTTGAAGAACCAAATAGTAGAAGATTAAACACTAATTTTATCACAAACTTGGAACCTGACTCTCACAGACTGGCAATGTAGGTACTGTAAATTGTGTATTCACTGCTGTTATTCCAGTTAGCTTTTTTAAAATTTGAAGTAAAGCCTTGTAAGCTTTGAAAGCTTGACTGAGTTTCTGGAAAGATAGCAGAAGATTTATTCAGGTTACATTGATTTCATATTCATGTTTAATTTCTTACTGCAATTATTCTGATTTCTTATCTGGCTAATATGTTGATTATATTGCTGCTTTTTTTTAGCAATAAAACCCGTAGACAAATAAACATTTTGATGCATTTAAGACAACAAAGATGAGTGACTTAACTGGGAGGTTTCTAGCAGTTATAATTTTTTTTTGCCTAGGTAAATAATGGATGTTTTTTTCTTACAACTTCAAATGCTCCTACCATGCACTCAAATTCAAATATTCAAATAAAAAGTCTGCTTTAATATTATTTAGCAAAATGATAAAAATTAATAGTAGATTTTGCTGTCAAATTTATTATGACCATGTATTTGGACCACAAAAGGCTTTGTCTTTTATGACAAAACTTCATTTTCATTTGCACATTGAGTTCTAAACAGCACAATCTTTACTCATCTCTTCTTAGTGATTAGTCTACACAGCAGTCAAAAGTTCTTCAAGGGAACATTTATTTTTGTCAGTGGCAACTGCCTTGGTGGATGGTAATGTTTTGATAATATATTTTCTTTGTTATATGAGGAAATAAAGGCAACATCTAAATAAATACATTAGGGGGAAAAAAGAGAATAGACTTACCCCATTAGGATAGTGGTTAATAAACAATTTCTGGCCATTATACATGGACACCAGAGTCATGCCATTCTTAAGATCTTTTGTCAACATGCGCTTGTTTAACATGTGGTGGTGGAGAGAATTATACAGTTCAATATTTACATTGTCAACCAAATTCCTGTGAGTTTCCTGAAGAAAAAAAGAAATTTAATTAATTACAAGCTTAAAAACATCCTGCCATTCAGAAAGATGTACGTATTGTTTACCTTAGTATATGCTTTCAACATACTCAGCATCTGTTAGGGAAGATGACTTTGATGCCTATAAATCTGGCTCTACTTAAATGATCTGTAAGTCTGATTTGCTCACAAATGGAAGATGAGTCTTCATCACATTCAAATCATTGGAGGAGCTTTAATTCAATGTTTATTCAACTAAAATCATTACTAAAAGAAGGACACCTGAATTTCTGACAGTGTACAGCCATACATCATGCAGCTGCTGGAATTCCTAGGAGTTTTCCCAAAACTATGCTAAAGAAATTAACAATACTAATATGTGTCATGCAAGTGCTTAAGTAAGAAGCAATTACAGTTGCTTAGTACTCCTGAAAGTAAACCCAGCTTCTTTAGCTTCAGAAATGTACATTAAACATGTAGATTATTTCATTATTACCTGTATTATGTCCTTCTATGTCTAAAAATCTGACATTGTTTCCAATCTAATTTATCCCACACTAGCTGCTTCAGCTAAAATGTTTAAGTCATGCACACAGACACAGACACACAGACTTACTGAATCTAGTTGGTCCCAGGCTTCATTGCTTGGTGCAAAGAAAGTGAATGATCCTCGTCCCTCAATCTCTTCTCTCAGCCTTGACATGTCAGAGTAGCGCTGTGTGGTGGTAGCTCCCACAATACCAAGCGTACCATATACATGATCAATAGGAGCAACTAAAATAAACATGAGGAAAGAATACTGTAAACTCTTCAGTTTATCACAATCAAATTTTCTTTGTGTCTTTTGGATGCATAATAGTTCTGAAACTGTTTAAGTCAGAATTAAACAATATGTTTAGATAAAAAAAAATCATTGTCAACATATTCAAAAATCATCTAAGTAGATGTGCTTACTATTGCTTTTTGTGATTTTCTTAATGAAAAATTAGATCAAGCAATATTGAATATTGTAAAGTTTTCTTTAGAAGAGATAGTGTATTTTGAATCAACCCAACATGAAGGAGGAAGGCTATCCCACAAAAATGTCAGTGGAGTGGGTCTTATTTGGTCGTGATGGTCCAGAATTCTTTTTGTGAGGCCTCTTACTCTTCTTCCAGTGTCTGGTTTATGCATATACGATCCATCTAGAGAGTAAGAATGGCCACAGTCTCACAGCTAAAACATGGCTACATGAGAACAGCATTCATCTCTCCTAATTTTAGGCATCTAGAAAAGTGAGACATTTGCATGCAGCCTAAAGGTTGTTGGATCTTTTTATGGTTTTTGAGAAGAACAAGTGATTCTAGTGTGTGACTGATCTCATCCTAATGTCAGCATTTGAAGGGAGATTAATTTATCTAAACAAACTGAAATCTGCATTATTGAACATAAAATAATTATCTCAATTATAGGGATCAAAAACTATGAAATGTATTCCTTCTCATACTACTCTTTCCTGCTGATGTTTTATTTTTACAAAGCAGAATAGCATAAATAGGAAAGATGAAGAAGTTCTGTCTTCATTTTCACTCTTTCTCTGATAAAGGCAATAAGACCCTTCAGGTAAATTAGATTCAAGTGTTTTTCAGTAAAAGGAAAATACAAAATTTTGATATGGTCCACCCTGGGTCCTGGCTTTCTGACCACACCTGTATGCTTCAGATTAGTCTCAGACTTGATGGGATTAGGAATTAAAGCTCTTCTTTGGCAGCTTTGGGAACTGAAGCACTATCAGTTCTCACCAACACAGAATCTGGAATGAGCTGGGAAATTCAACCTAGACTTTATGATCAAATTCAGTGCTAGCTATTTGTTAATTGTGCTTGCCACATGCAAATGAAGCTGTGCATTCTCAGGCAGTACTTCTTAAAAAGAGGTAATTATCTCTCATGATGACCATCTTTGAAACTCTGCTGTAATTGTAATTCTTTCCATATGCCAATTTATTTATAAGAAAATAAGCTTGTACCTGCAGGACATCCTCTTGTACCATCCATCTTCATATAGCCAGGACAGCACTCATATAAGACAGTTCTGTAGGATGTAGACAAAAGCACAATTAAATAATATGCAGGAGAAATAAACTAATTTTAGCTAAGTCTAGTTTTATTTCTATTATCAATTTTTCTTTGCTAGCACATACTCCCCAGCTTTTCATCCTTTTTTTGTCATTCAGCCCTTTTTGTATTGATTACAAATTGGTCATATATTACTAAATGTAAAGTTTCTGAATTTAAAGAATGATTGCCATCATTAAAATAAAATCCTGGTCGAAGGGTTGTAAAGGAAAAAGACAAATTTAAAAGAACATCATAGAAATTAAAGTGACAGGACTACATGTGGTCACCTACATACTGGTTATAGGAATTAACAAGTATTTCAGAGAAGGTCCTGTGCATTGTATGGAGACAAAAAGTGGGATAAGAGAGCCTCTGTTTTCCAATGAAGAATTTGAAGAAGCTCAGGAATGAGGGAGAGAACTAATTAAGAACAGACATAAAACTGGTTACAGAGAAGAAAGTCACTAAAAACTGGATGGATAAACTCAAGGGAAAGTTCACAGGTAAATGTAGTAGGGATGAAAACCAGAATATAAGAAACCAAGCCCAGAGTGTTAAAAGTTTGTCACCACAGAAGAGACTTAAGCATTGCCAGAGGCCAGGAAATGTTATATAAAAATACTCATTCTCAAATGCACATAAGCTACACATAACAGCAAACCAGGGCAAAATGACAATTCTAAAATATATTGTTCATTTTAACACTGTGTTTCTTATAAGATAATGTCTTCTTAATTAACAAGACAGAAATAAGAGTTCTACCATTGACCTGTTTGAAAAACCCTCCCCTTTCACAGGAAAATGAAAATTCACTAAAGTTATCGCTGAAGTAATTTTAGCTCCTTGGAAGAAATTTAATACATTAAACTTCAGATATCATTTTTCAAATTATGGTACACTGTACAGTATATGGTACACCATAATGACATCACTGCTTTACAAAATATACTTATTTTTATAGATGTGGCTGATGTTGGAAGTTCAAAAGTTCTGAACACTCATTCCTTGAAGATTTTACTGGGTCTTTAACCACTACAGTTCAGTTTTAATTTGCAGAATCTTTGGTGGAAGTTGAGTACATTTTTCTCATTTTTCATAATTTAAAGCTGACAAAAAGTGAATCACAACCACATTAAAATGAACAGCTTATTCAAAATAAAAAATTTGACGTAATATTTTCTGACATCCAAACTACTTTGAGAGATTTTAAAATAAAGCAGACTGGAAGAAAAATAATAATAAACACCATGATTGGAAAAGTGAGGATTATCATTCCATAAAAGAGAGCAATTTGATAGAGGTGGTGAAAATTATTTCTTTTTAAACATAGTATTTTATTTCTCTGTGCTATGAAAATATTTTTAATCCATTCCTTCACATGTATATATGTACATGACATATTCCCCCTTCTGCCATGTGCACATTTTCAACAGAGAAGCCATATATTGAAAGTATTTGTATAGTTCTTTTAGTACATCTCTTTCTTTAAAGCAATTAATTAAAGGCTATGTCTTGAGAATGCATGGATAGCAGAGGCTACAGATTTTTAATCTAATGATAAACCTTTTAGTTCTCCTTGCATCCTTGCCAGAAGCTAATAATAAAAACAAAATAATCTGATTATCTGTTTAAAAAAAAAAGTGTAGGAAAATAGGAATTAAAATGTTTTCCTAACTGTGTGAACTGCTTTGTCATGAGAAAATATTTTTTCTCCCCTGGAATAGAAAATATTTCCCTATCATCCCATGAGAAGCTATGAAAGATTGCAGTTTAATTAGCTTTTTGGAAAAAGGAAAGAGGCAGCTGAGTTATAAGCATAGAGTAAGACATGGCAAGTTTAATCCTCATACTACATCCAACAATGATACAATTAGTGGAAGACAGAAAACTGGCTGAAGAACATAGGTAAGAAGAAAATTCTTCTTCAGCCAAGCATTACAAGATCAGTGCTTTTTACCACGTATCTTGTTATGCACAGCCCAGGCTTCTTTTCAGTTAGCAAGTTCCTACTTACATTATTCATGTTCCCTTACAGTTTTCTGTAGAAGTTAGCAGGTTCTTTAACTATACCCAAAATATAAGAAAAAATGGCATGGGAGAAAAGAGGTTGGTATGGAGCATCAGCCCACAATAAGGTCAGAACCAGATAAAATTCAGTGCAAGATGCTGTTCCTCAGTACAACCTGTGTGTAGGCAGAGCACACAGGGCAAATGCCACCTCAGACCAGACCAGAAATTATCCTCATATGCATACCTACTAGTTTAGCATAAGACTGTGGGCAAAAGAACAAAGAAAGCAATTATTCAGCTAAGAAACCAATAATGCATTCTTGAGGTTTTGATGGGGTTTGTTTCTTTGTCTTTTTTTTTTGTTTGTTTGTTTGTTTTTTTGTTTTGTTTTTATTTTGGGGGTTTTTTTGTTGATTTTTTTAGCCTTTTTTTTTCTTTTAAGTACAACATTGTCCTGACCTCATGCAAAGAAGTATATTCCAAAGGAAAAAGACAGAACAGCACTACCTTAATCCTTGTTATTCTTGGCTAATACAGCCAGTTTTCAGTTTATTCAAATCAGCTCTGTGACTCATCTGTTTCTACTTCTTGCTGGCATGGAGATAAAATACTGCTGAGAAACAGTGGAAAGACTTTTGGTCCAACAAATGCTGATTTTAGGAAATTTGCATGTTACACTTCCATTGTAAATGGGAATTGCACACAATAAAAACTTTCAACATTTTACAGACATAAGCTAGAGAGGCCTTTTTAACATGGAGATATTGACATGAGATGAGCTGTTGTCCATGGGATTAGCATTCTTATTGGAGAAGTCTCTTAGTCTTGTCTGTATTTCTGGGTTTAGTATGCAGAGTATAAAACTCATTAATGGCTAAGACTAAGTTACAACAGATGCCTTATTATAACCACAAAAACCCCTTAAACAACCCTCAGGACTTCTATGACTCAACTTATTGTCATACACATTCTTTTCTTCATCTAGCCCTGCTCTGTGGGTGCTTGTACCATGGTAGGGGGCATTAAATTGGAAGGGGAAGGGCAGGTGATAACTTTGTGTACACTGTCAAGACCAAACCCACCCAGCCCCACCATGCTTGTACCATGGTAGGGGGCATTAAATTGGAAGGGGAAGGGCAGGTGATAACTTTGTCAAGACCAAACCCACCCAGCCCCACCGCTCAATGTCTTCCTCTGGTTGGCTGTATTAGACTTCTTGAGGCCTTGCACAGGATTTGTGAAATGTTTTACAACTAACATTCCTCAAAATTCTAGTCATGAGGAGAGCAAAGTCTCCACATGATTTCAGTTCAATAAGTTTAAACCGCCTATTGCTTCAAACTATTTTTCCTAACACATGAAGTTATCTATCACTGCTTCTGGATCTTTGCAAAGCAATGAATTCCCTCAGACTCAGACTTCAAACTATTTTTCCTAACACATGAAGTTATCTATCACTGCTTCTGGATCTTTGCAAAGCAATGAATTCCCTCAGACTCATTCTGAGAGCAGACTTTCTTTCATGGGAAGACATGACATCTATCTAGGAATGAAACCACAGAAGTATGTTGCTTTCCAAAACTGCCTGTGAGAATATTCAAGTTCCTCTCTAAGCATTTCCAGGAAATACCTTTCTTCCCAATGTGTCTGCGGTAGAATAAAATTTAGTGCCAAAGTTGTCAGTAGTATGGCAGACTTTACTGAAAAGGTGAAGTATTTTGTATGACTTGCAGTGTGCCCAGAGAAGGAAAGGGGAAGTCAGTATTGCAATGCCACCTGGAGGAGAAGATTCTAATATAAACTGTAAATAGTTTGTCTGTGAGAAAAGGAGTTTTCAAATAGTACATTTTATTATCTCAGAGGAGAGTAGTTTGGAAGCAGAGCATACTTACGCTTTCTTTCCACAGATGGATTGCTGGTACCAGTTTCTGCAAGTGCTGAAGTATTTCTTTTTTGTTCCCATAACTTGCTGAAGAGCACAAACATTTGGGCTATGGGTGCAATGAGAAACATCTTAAAAAGAAGTTTTTGTACATGAAAAATTTTACATTAAATAGTAGCAAATAGCTTTCCTGTCGAGTAAGAAATTAACATCTGGCTTCAGTTCCCAGGACAGGTGTGTTTTTAAGTAGCCACAGTGCAAGTTCTTGGGACTGCCCAGCTGGATTCCTTGGCAAGTCCACCCTCCCTGCAGCGACAGAAGCTTCCCCATGTTCTGGTTTGACACTGTGCCTCTGATGGGCAGTAATCACCAGCTGTGCCCAGGCAAGTCTCGATATCCATTACTCCCTTCCCCCTGTGAAGTGAAATACCAGCCACTGGGGACCAGTGAACACCATGAGGCTCTTTTCATTAAAGTTTTTGTCTCTTACACATCTGTGCAGCTGGAGGTCGTGGGGAGATGGGGAAGAAAAGTGCCTTGTTCTTTATGTAGAAGGAAGCCCTGTCTTCTGTAAATCAATCAGCTATTTTGATTACCAACCATCTTGAGTACCGCAGGCACCTAAATAAACATTCTGGGAATTACTGGGGACCAAAGGGTAAATTGGCATGTAAATAAAAGGAGTCACAGATTTCAGAGGAGGAATACGTGTTCCTTAGCATGGTGGTGTACAAAGATGAATTTCTTACAGTCAAATTCCATGGAGCAAAGGCATTTCACTCCTTATTTTTATACTTCTGCAATTAAAAAAATTCATCAGTTCAGAAGTTAGAATATATACTTTACATCACTGGGAAGCCAGCGAGCTTCTTTATTTGAAAAGCTAAAAAAAATTTGAAAAGCGTGTGTGTGTAGCAGGCAGTGGGAAGATAGGAGGGTAAACAATTCTTATTCACAGAATGTTTTTTGCTTAAGAAGACAAGAGGAAAATATCTTTAGGCACATGTTTCCCTGACACCAGCTGTTCAAATTATTTCCATGTCTCCCAGCAGACTGGCTTGTAAGCGTTGCCTTTGGAAGCCCTGCTGCGCAGCGTGCTGCATTGCTTTACAGGGAACAGAAGTTTTACGAAGGATCCCCAGTATATATTCCCACATTAGGAAACATTTAAATAGAGCCAATGGTTTTCATAAAGATGGAATAAAGAGAGCAAATACTGTGGATAGCTATCAACTCTGCAAAAGTTTGAAAACACATTAAAAATTTCTGATCTCCCATTACAATACTTAGGAACTGAAATTAATTTTGGCGGTTCTCAATCACACTTTATCCATTTAGAAGAGGGGATTTAGAGTTCTTTCCATTTTATTAAGTTTAACAGTATTCTGTCTCCTTTTAAAACCCCATGAAAAGGTTTTTAGTCAGGAAAAATTATTGTAAAATGAATTTAAAAAGAAAACTCTACTTGAATGACAGTAAAAATTCATTGTGAAAAATTACATGTAATATAATGCTAGAAGAAAGGGGAGAATAAAAATTAACAAGCTTCTTTTTAAACTAGAAATAAAAGCCAGTTACTTACCCCTGGTCGCGTGCCCTTATTCGACTGTGAGTTAAAATCTTGTCATAGTGAGCATAAGCAGCTGTGTGTTCAAAAGCAGACAACAAAAAAGTCAAAAAAGTGAATAAGAAAAAGATCTTCATCTTTAGTCCTCTGTTGCTTCTGGCAAGTCTAGAAGAGAGAACTGGCAAAGGGTCTGGAGTGCTGACAATTTATATACATGCTAGAAGGTGGTGGGAGGGAACCACAGGATCAACCTGAAACTTTGTACCACCCCCCCTTAGAACAGCAGCTTTTGCTGCCAGCTTCAGTAACCTAAATTAGTACCCTAATTAAGCATATAAATAATTTCTTTTAATCCCCAATTGATTAATTTCTTCCTTATTACAGAAGGCTTAACATTTTATTCTGCTGACACAACAACAAAGAGAGTTTGAGAAGTTTATACTTTGACTAATGGTTTAGTATTTATAGCACTGAGGCATCCAGAGGTCGTGATCACTGCGTGTGGTTTTATTCAAACCTAGAGGAAGATGTCTGTTCCCATAAGAACTGCATTGCTTTCTTTTGTTTTCCATGTCCTCACAGTTATCAGCTATGAGCTGTTTAACTAGTGAAGTTGATGAAAGTTTCAAATACAGTTGCCAATAACATGAAATAAAATTTTTGTCTTGAGAAAAAAAAGCCCAATTAACACATATTCTGATTATGAAGTAGTCACTCAATCAAATACAGTATTAATTTAAATATTAATTTTACTTCTAATGATAACAAATACTGTTACATAATGCTTTCATTCAGAGTTTTATGTATATATGTAATATATGATTACATATCATATAAAAATCACAGAGTATCTGAACATTGGCATGTGTACCTTTCTTATTGACTAATTAGTCTTACTGACTTATTAGTCAGTCCTTCAAAGCCTCTTGTATAATGGGAAATGTAAAGGAAATGGAAAATCTAATTCTGAACCGTAACTGAGGAAACTGTGGTAGAAGTGACAGACTCAAGTGTACCATGAAGGGATAGTCTTACAGCTCCAGGGGCAGCGGTGTGTTGACTGCAGTCCAGGAGTTTGAAATTTTCATGTCAAGGAAAAAATTCTGCCATTTATATAGATGTGATTGCATAACACTTCATGGTTTCTAAGATTAAGAGCAGAGCCATTTGGTTAAATGGTATGTGGGCTTCTGTTCTATCATGACCTCTATATACCCAACTTGCAAAACACTCAAGATAGCTCACGGAAGTGACAGCACCTCTTGATGTGTGAGCTCCATGCCCGAAACCTCACTGACAGATCCACTGATGGAAGTGATGGGTCAACTGTGTGACTTCATATTACAAGCTTTAAGAGAATATCAGTGATGTGCTCTTATTCCTCTCAGAGCTTTTTATTTATTTCTGGACTTTTCAGCAAGAAATACCCTGAGAAATATCACCTCTTAAGTGCCTAGCCGTGATATTTCAAGCTGCTAATTTGCCTTAGTTGAGTAGTCTTTGCAGTTGTCAATTTAAAGGTGAAAAAAATCAGAAGATACATTGTAAAATTAACTTGAAAAACTTCAGGAAGTCCCAGAACTGTCACAGTAACCTGGCTTCTCAGGAGTCCCTCCCTCATCTCTGAGATCTCAGCACAGCTCATGCTCTTCTCTTACACACTTACCATGTAGCACCAAAAAACCCCCCCAAACAACAAACTAGCAATAAATGCTGGTGCATGCATTGAGTCCTTGTTTACAGAACTATCCACCACAGTTAACGATGGAGCAATTGGAGCAGGGCAACCATTTTTCTTTACACGGTTTTCCAGTTTTCTGATTAGTGACCCTTCCTCAAATCTCAGAGAATCCTGTTTGTTCTCTGCATTGAGTACAGTAGGCTATAGTCCAACACTTAATAACAAGCTCATTGACATTGTTATACTATATTTAATGAGGCAAGCATTAGCAAAAAATAGTAACTGCAGAGGTAAACTAAGCTGCCACCTTAGTTATTTTCCTTCCTTCTGCTAAATGCTTTGTGCTATTATATTTCCTAAATTAAGTGATTTTGAAGTTCTAATTATAAATGTTCAATACCTAACTATAAAATCAATTAAAATACCTAATGGATTTGAATTATTATCATAGTAATAGGAATAATTATTATCCACAACAGAAATAATATATCCAAAGAAATACCTGGAATGAGAATAGAACAGGTGTTGATTTTCATCTTCCAGGACATGCAAAAAATGTCAAGAAGCAAAGTCTAAGGTATCTGCTTTTCTGAAGAGTTTATTGTATTTCTCTAGAGACCTCTAGTGGAGAGAAATCTGTAAAGTCATTTTCTGAAACCTGTGTTAATTGTTCACATTAAGAATTTATTGTATGATAAGCAATTAATTTTATTATTCCTAAAGAGGATTAGTTTAACTATATGATACAAATCCTTTGTATTCAAGTATTTAGGGTTGTGAATAACTTCTTTTACATCAAATTGAAGCAACAGAAACATCTGTCTATTACTAGTTTGTGCCCAATTAATAAAAGTGAAATCTCAACATGATAGCAATATGGTTCAAAAGAAGCCAGTAGTAATTCTGGACTTACAATTCTGGCCATTTACTCTCTGGCCATTTACTGCAGGACTTAACAAAAACAAATCTGCTCCTGAATAGAAATTATTTTTGTTTTAAATTTTATTTGGCACGCATTGTCAAGTATTTTTTTCTCCTCATATTTCCACCTTTTTTTAATAACTAAACTTATTCTGTACATTACTCTATCTTTCCAAGTTTCAGCAACATAAAGGAGTTTATCAAAATAGCTTTGTATTATTTTCCCCTTGACATCACCCAGCAAGTGTGTGACATAGCATGTATGTGTAAACATACATGGGAATTAAATCACAGAAAGCATTGCTAGGTGTAGAAACACGAAGATAGCTCATAGCCATCTGAATTTAAAAGAGAAGAAATTGACAAAGGAAGAAAGGAAGACTCAAAGTTGTCATTCTGGTGATTCAGAGCTATAGATACTAATCAATACGTTGGTTCCTTCTATATTGTAAGAAATCATTAATCTTCGTATATCCTCAGAAACTGTAAGTATCTGGTTTTAAGCAAGTCAACAGATGGACAAAGGAAGAAAGGAAGACTCAAAGTTGTCATTCTGGTGATTCAGAGCTATAGATACTAATCAATACGTTGGTTCCTTCTATATTGTAAGAAATCATTAATCTTCATATATCCTCAGAAACTGTATCTGGTTTTAAGCAAGTCAACAGGAGCTGTAAAATCAACCTGATCTCCAAGAAAGTGCTATTTTGTAGTCAAATTTTGATGGAAGAAGAAATATTCCTCATTTTAAAAATATCATGTACCTACTCCAGTTTCTTGATTATGAATTTATTCTATCATTTTTATGCCTAATTATTAAATTTAAAGTGTAGTGTTCCTAGATGCTATTCTAAACTCAGACTTCAAGTATCTCATATGCAAATTTGTGGATCTGTTTTTCTTTAGGAAACTATGTTTAATGGTGATTTACAAACCCAGGGAAGGATTGCTTCTAATCAATCTTTCAAAAGTTTTCCATTGTATGGACTGATCCTTCTTATTCTATTTGAGAAAAATCTACAGCCACAAACATCAAAATGTTCTGCTTTCTCTGTGTCAGAGTGACACTAGAAATCCCAACACATGAATTGTAATGTGCACATGGCAAAATTTTATAAAACATAGCAGTAAAGCATGAGTTGTATGGTCTGATTTCTTAATCCTGATCTGCATATTCAGCTCGGTTACCCTGAAAAATTAAGTAGGGATTAGATTTACTGCTCAGGGAAAAGGCATGCTGATTTCTAATCTAACAGCAGGTGATGCTGTTGCCATTGGCAAACCGTTGTTTTCTTCCTTAGAGAATGAGCACATCTTCTGACATTGCAGCCTTCGATAAAATCCAACTTGTGCTTGTAAAGCATGTGGCAAGTGTCAGTGCAACACCGAGATAAGAGCTGGGGGAGCCAATCAATAGGAGTTAAGAAGTCATTCAGGAGGCAGGGGAATGTTCCAGAGGGTCCAAAGACACAGTACAAGCTGCAAGGGTGTTTGTGTTGGGCACCACTAATTTTTTAAGGTTGCCCCAGAATTAGGTGATATGATGATGAACTATACTGTGTCTACACTCTCTGTTCTTTACTGCTTAAAGGAAAAAGCACAGACAAACAAACAAAAAATTCCTGTGAGCTTGCCAGTGTCATCCAGTTTATTTACTTAGTGAACATGCCTTGTGAACATTTCTTTTTTTGTTGTGGTTGAAATGACAGCAAATGGTCAGTAATATGCATCCTAAATGACCCAATTAAATGCTTATTTACTCTGCTGGAAAGCTTTTACAGATTTCAAAGCTCATTTAAACTACTCTAGCTCAGGTAAAATTGATCACATTTCTAGTCCATCAAAAGGTCATTTATCGCAGTGTCTGTATTGTCATCAACACTAAGGAGTGCTCATATCCCCAGGATATATATACTACAAAAATGGCAGCTATTTCATCTGGTTTGAATTTTGTGATGGCTACTGTCAAGTTAGGGCAAATTTCTAAGCTTCTTGCTACTTACAGGCTGTATAATCCTGAATGCCATGAGTCTCTCCTGTAACAGCCAGACTTCAAAACCTAGAACATACAATGGCACGAATCAAAACTGCAAGAAGAATGCTGGAATTTATGGATGTGGTGGTATGGTGGGTGTGAAGCATGAAAAACATGGAAATAAACATCATTTATGGTGAAAGAGATCTTTTAAGTTAGGTCTTTGATCAATAACACTATAATAATAAAAGAGCTACTTTTGCTTTCCACTAAGTGTAATATAAAAACACTTAGGAGTGGCTCAAAGAGAAACAAATGCTTTCAGGTTTTATAAGGTTAAACACAAGAAAGACTGCATTCTGGAAGATGTGAACATAAGAATTACCAAAACTGAGGTGTAGTGAAACTTTAAAGCTTAACTTCCTCAGTTTGAGCTTCTGTATGTATGTATGGAAGGGAAATAGATTTGACATGAAAAGAGTTTTTCATTATTGATTTTTTTCACAAGTTTCAAGTGCATATGACATATCAAGATAGAGCTTTTGTTAATTAAAGAATGCAGTAGTGTCAGCTGAATGTGGGAAAAGAGAAGAGGTCTAGGCAACTATACGAAGTTTTTTTGAGAATTATCAGATTCTCAGAGATTTCAGGAAACAGAATTATTAATATCATTAGCAAAATTTAAAATTACTTATTTTTCAGATATTTTTTTAAAAATTGAAGCAATGTGAAACTGAATGCAAGATTGATCTCTGATAAAATAATGATAAATACTAAAATAGATTGAAGTATTAATAATTGAAAAAATATATAAAAAAATACAATTCTACTTACAGGGATGATTCTAAAACACAGTTTAAAATCTTGAGTTTCAAGAGCTACTGGAAAACCACAGCTCCCCTCAAACTGAGCAGGAAGGGATTTGACCCTGGCTTCCCACATGGTGTAAAATATCAGGCTCTCTGTTTGTCTGACATTCAAGTTTGTTTACTGCAGAGAGCTGAGTTGAAAGTCAGGGAACCAATTCTAGACATGACAAGACATATTGCCTTCCTTCTTGCATCGACATTCCTATATATCCTGTCTGGAGACTGGGCAGTTTTCTGGTGTCTCTTTCCTACAAACAGCTATAGTACATAGCACAAATTTTAGGACCAAATTTTAGGTACAAATTTTAGTGTGTGATTAGGCTACAGTATTGTAAATATGGGGGAAAAAATACCTAGGATAGGTTCTAAATCAAGGATTCTCGGTGTAAATATTCACTATGGAAAATGTAGTTTGAGTTGGAGAAGCTTAAGACAGCTTAACTTTTCTAGGAAACAAAATGCTTCTTCCAGGAATTGAAGTATTTAAGGTTTTAACTTTTAACTGAGGTATTGTCTTATGCCAGTGAGACCCTGCACAGTGCATAAAACAAAGGACAATGAATAAGACCTCAAATGTGGCCAGATTTTAATTTTCATATACAATGTGCCAAGGTCAAAACTTAAATGTTATGACAAAAAACATGTGATTGTCTTTGCCATGAATATTACAAAATATGCAAATTGTGTTCAGAGGGGTAAGACAGGGTGAGTGTCACGTTTCTAAAGCAGATCATACAAACCAGCTTGAAGAAAAACAGACCCTCTTTTAACTGGATTTCATATAGATTCACACTTAAAGAAAAAGAGTGCTGCCCCACTGGATATAACTTTCAAATGGATATAACTTTAAAATTTAGATTTCAATTCATCAAGTCATGTGAGCACATTTATTGCATTTCAGAATTTTCAAAGCATATACAGTCAGATTTGATCTGTACTGTGTGCATCTGGATACAGGTTTTTTGCACATTTGCACTTCAGTTTTATTTTAGGTCTTTTCTAGAATACATGAGTTTTCATAAGTGACACCTACTGTAGCTTTTATTATTACACTGAAACTTTGTTCAGTTTAGAGATCATGAGTTTTAAGACAAAATTACTCAAACAAAATCATGCAGAATATAATCTCCCTTGAAAAATTAGTCAATCTAATTCTGCAAGTTTAGAGAAAATTAATTTTCTCCTTGATATGGGTAGAGATTTGAGAAAAAGATTAAGGATATCAGTACTGTGTTTTGGAGAGAAAAATCAAACATTTATGTGTAATGTCAGGAACACAATTATCATTTCAATGGTTCAGTGAGTTACCATAGCAATACAATCCAGTGGCTTTTGAAACAACTTATTTATCTTAGTCATTGAGGGGAGGGGTTATTTTATTCAGAATCAAACTGAATCAAAAAGAGAATATATATTTTTTTAACCACAATTACAATGAACAGCCCATAGCTTCACAAAATAAGCTTATTGATTATAGATCTGTCTTTTGAAATCAGTCTCATTTCTATAGTTAATGCATGAATGCACTGTCAAGAGCCAAGTAAATCACTTGAGTGGTCATTTTCATGTTGTAAGGACCATGACTTTGAGTGAGTCTTACTTTGTGGTGCTTGTAGAACACTAGAAATTATAATTAAATGTCACAGCTCACTGTTATGGGCTGGCATCAACACTGGTGTCAAACCAAAGAGAAAAAGTGCAATAGATAAATTCCAACCTTGTCTGACACATCACTCAGTAACATGGCTTACTTGTTTAGCAGGCAGCTTTACAAGCAAACACTTCACCATTTCACTATCAGATGAGCTCTTGCCACATTAAAGATCAATTAATAGCAACTGGATTGTAACACTGGCTTTTAGAAGTAAAAATCATGGAATAAAACAAGAATCTATGTCATCAGAAGATCAGAGATGTAGCAAAATAAAAATCACGTTAATTGAAGCTCTGTGGAAAGATCTGGGTATAAAATGACTGAATTTTTTATATTTATGAAAAAAAAATTGCTGTTTGATTTTTCTGTATCTCAAAAAAGATAAATTTTATGATTTTTCATATCATGTAAAATAGTAAAGTATAAGCCCAAATGCCATACTATAAATCTTGGATGCTATATCTTCCCTGAAGATAATGATTGAAGAAAGAGATCAATTTTTTTTTTGAGGAATTGATTTTCTTTTTCAATTGTACATAAAAATTTGTACTAGATTGTTTCAGTGATTCAATGAATCTATACATTTTGCAGTACAGATTATACTGATAAATTACATGCTACAGATGGTACCAAACTTTCAGATCATTAAAATTTTTTTAATTTATTAAAATAAAATAAAATAAATATCACAAAATATGCTGATTTTTAATGAAATTATATCTAATAAACTATTAAACACATGGCAGCCAGCTCCTTAAATACCTATACTGTGATTTTTCTCACTTCTTAGCTACTGAGTGCTGCGGAGTGTCAATATCAGGAAAATAAAGTATTATGTGTCTGAATGATCCTGAGGCTATCCAAGCAAATAACCAGTGCCTACAGTTTGTATAAAACTCAGACTGCTAACATTGCTTAGTGTTATGGTGTGGAAAAGATTAGGTTTTTAGACTCCAGTAACACAAAGAGAAATCAGTTTATGGATCTAGTTATAACTGCTAAAGGACAAAATAAAAATTATCTTATTCCACTAATATTCAATGGACATCCCATTTATAAATCACTGAGTGACAAATTTGATATAGTTCTTTAGCAAATTAGAGGATGCATTCTCACACCTGGGGAGAATTCCACCTACAATTCTTTGCATCTTTAAATTTTTTGTAGTATAATGTTTGTCAAGCATACAGTGCAGAAAAAAATGTCTAATTTGGGGAGAGGTTATCATACACTGAATTTCTGGGGGCTTTTTGCTTTATTTTTTTCCATTTTAGGGGGAAAATTTTCTATTGAGCTATATGATCCTGATAAAGCCTGAGGAATAGAGGGATTACTCCAATCCAAGAGAACATGTGATATGTATCATGTACCCCCCTGTCCCTGGGAATGAGGCTTATTAATTTTTTTCAGACATCTATATTTGACACAATTATTCCTTGATATGAACAGGTCACAAAAGATATATAGAGCAATACTTGGCCAATATTATGTCTTATGTTACTTCACAGTGAATAATAATCCCCAGTTCTAGCTTGAGTAATACTAGATAATTCTAGCATGAGTAATCATCAGTTCCAAGGTTTCTTTTCTAGCACTAGTGTGTCCAAACTAATTTAGAGTTTCTTCCTATGTTCTGCTCACACAGGCCTTAATTTGGATATGATAATTCTCCTATCTGTAATTAAATCCTGGAGTTAAAGAGCATAACAAGCAAAAAATGGGAGAACAGCCCTCGGGATATTAAGACTGATCTTTCTTTTTAACAGATGGTATAAGCATGGAGTTTAATACTGAAAAGCATAATGCTTTACTCTGTCATTTTTAGCAGTGCTTCCAAATGCTTTGACCTTTGTCACACTATTGCTAAAAGGCACTTAAGTCTTCCTTCTGTTTCATATAGCTTTCTCTGGCAGAATAAGGATCACTGAAGTGGCAAGGACATAAATCTACATGCACTTTAGGGAAGCCTGTAAGATTTCCAGAGTAAAGCAAGAAAAAAGACATACAATTGAGAATGAGGCTCTCAGAATAAATTATAATCAGTCCATATTGCATTTAAAGTTGATAGCAGACTTTTAAATATACTGCTATCATTTAATGAGAGATGTGACTACATGTAGGGTTTTTTGCCATTGCAGAGCAACTGCACATTCTTGTGGATGCCTTACCCAGACTTGCCTTGAAGTTCTGGCTGATAACATCAAAGCTGGAGGGAAAAAACCCCTGAAGTCTTGAAGTGGGTACAGGCATAAGATATGTGACAGAGGGCATGATCCAGCATCTGAAGCCCTGTGTACTGGGGGCCATAGGAAACTCCTCATTGCAGAAGGTGCCACTAGCAATAGCTTCTGACTTTGGTCTGGGTCTTGGAAATTCACACTGAACGGCACTTCCAATGTCTAATACCTGTCTGCTGAATCCCCCTGCACAGCTAATAACTCAGGTGGAGGTTTAAGAGAATTGGGTGTTGGATAACTAAGCTCATACATAGCATATTTCTGCCCTTCATCTCCAGAAGGAACATCCTCGGGCAGAAGTGGTCAAATAACAGCGGGCATCTGATGATGGACCTGCAGGATGGGCAGTGCCAAAGGAGCCAGGGGCTGCCTTCTGCCAATCACAGCTATTTCCAGCTGGCTTCAAACAGTTTGGCAGCAGACAAACCCCAGGCCTTAAATACCTGGGATATATTGTGCATCTTTTTTCTTCTTGAACATTCATGGTGAACTGCCAAAATTTGTATAGTATTGCTTGTCTAAAAAATTACTTTTAACACCACGAGAAGAATCTGATTCTCTTCATAAAAGTTTTAGTCTTTCTTTTAATTATTTGTGTTTGAAGGCAAGAGTAGTTTTCTTTGGATAAATAGCAAGATGTCTTAAGGGGTTTTTTTCTCCCTAATATTTTGATTAATTTTAGTTTCTCGGTACAGAGGTTCTAATGAAGTATCTTTCCAGCAGCTGCCCTGGAGCTGTATAGTTTATGAAATGAAAAATAAAACAGTTCCATGTATTTCAGTAAATATATCAATCAAGATATGGTGCATATTTAGTTCCCAAAGATTTATTTATTTTCCTATCAGAAGATTTCTTTTCCTTTCATGAAATGAAGAACTTCCTTTCATGAAAGGAAATGAAATATTGAAAATGGAGAAGAAAGTTTCACAAACACTCTGGAAGGGAGTGTTTTGGAGAATAAATATGACAAAAAAACCCAAAATTTGGAAATGGAGTGACTACAAACAAATGGATGAAATGAGGTGCATTGACAAAAGAACTGAAACTTACCAAAATTAACTACACTGAAATCGCCAAATCAGGGAATAAAGTAAAATGAAAAGACAGGAGAAGAAATTGATGAAATGGAACAAAAAAGAGAAAAAAATATGCAGGAAAAAACCAACCTCATGTGAAGTGAAAACAAGAAAAGCCAATAGGATGACATGAAGTTCAGGAATATGGACCGAAGCTTGCCCAATTGATTCTTATTGAAATCAGAGGACAGAGTTGAACAAACACTCCAGAAAGGAGATATAGTCTATCAAAACCAAAATTAAAAATTCCAGAAAATTTGAAACGGAGCGACTACAACAAACGTACTGAGTTGAAATGAGGTGCAGTGAAACAGACCAAAACAACAAAATTATTACCTTTGAAATCCTTAAAATCTGGTAAGAAAGGGAAACAAAGAAAAAGAACTGAAGAAATGAATTTCTAAAAAAATAAAAACCTGATACAACATGAAAATAAGAAAAGCTAATGGATGACATGATGTACAGGAATATGGAACAAAGCTTGCTGAAGTGATCGTCATTGAAGTTGCAAGATTTCATTCCCTTTCCTGAAAGGAAATTCTTCCTTTCAGGAAAGGGAATGAAATCTTGAAATTGGAGGACAGAGTTGAACAAACTCCAGAAAGGAGTCAATCCATCCAAAGATGGTCAATCAAATATGAAATTGGAAAAAAACAGATAATTTGAAATGCACTGACTACAACCAACTATACTGAGATGAATGAGGGGTACTGAAATAGATCAAAATTTCCCAAAATAATTTATTTTTAATCCCTAATATCAGGTGAAAATCTAAAGAAAGTGACAGGGATAAATTTGAATTTATGAAATGGTAAAAAAAATCTGAAACTTAATGAAAGCAAGAAAAGAAAATGGACTGACATGAAGTGCAAGGAAATGGACCAAACCTTTCTGTATTTATTCTCATGGAAATCCCAAGATTTCTATTGTTTTCAGGAAATTAACATTTTTTCCTTTCAGGAAAGGAAATTAAATTTTGAACACAGAGATGAAACTTTTGGATATGCACTGGAAAGGAAATATTATCAATTAAAATGCTAGTGCAAAAATGGCAGAAAATTTAGAAATGTCTTGACCACAACCAAATATGCTGAGAGTAAATTATGAGTAGTGAAAATGACTGAAACTTGCTAAAATTTTACTTACAGAAATCCTCAAATGAGAAAATGAACTCAAAGAAAAAGTCAGGTGAAGAAAGTGAACAAATGAAATGTGTGCAAAAAATCCTGCACAGAAGTGAAAACAATAAAATGGCATGGGATGACATGAAGTGCAGGGAAACAGACAAAGCATTTCCAAATTGGCTATTTTCGGGGGTAGGGAGAGGCTTTCTCTGGCCATCACAGGTGCAATTAAAAGCGAGTCGAGTAGGTGGTTCCCTTTCTCTTCTCACCCTGTCAGGGGCAGGGAGGGGCCTCCTATGGCCATCAGAGGTGTGATTACAAGGGATTTTGGTGACCTGAAGTGGGTAACAAGGTTGTGGCATGTTTTTGAGGGCATGGTACATCTTTCTGTTTTGTGTTTTGTTTTGTTGGGGTTTTTTTGGTTTGTTTTTTTTTTTTTTTTTTTTTTTGTTTTTTTTTTTTTTTTTTTGGTTTGGTTTTTTGTTTTGTTTCTGTTTTTGTTTTTTTGCAGTAGCTCATGCAGGTAGGGTTAGTCATCCTCCTGCTAGTGGGGCTTTTATTTTACATTGGTGTTTGGTTAGTTTTGGGGTTTTTTCAGCAATAGTCACCAAATTATCAAAAGCTATATCTAGTAAAAGTGCACCAATGCAAACAGAGGCCCCCAAGAATGATGTGTCTGTCCAGATCACCTCCTGTAAGGAGTGTTTGAGGCTGTCACTGGTAACAGGGGATAGATAGTGCAAAAGACACCTGCATGAAGTGCAAACAGGTGAATTATGTCCTCTGTCTGGTGGCCAAGCTTAAGGAGCAAATAGAAAGATTGGAGTATTAGGGAAATAGACTGGTGGAGTTTCACCCTTCCATCCCTGAGAGAAGCCCATCAGGAGTCAGAGGGCTCCCGTGCCTCCTACTATCAGACAGAAGGAAGAGACCTAGTAGATAAAGAAGAGTGGAAATGAGTCCCTACTTGGAGAGTTAATAAAACTTCCTCCTATCCCCATCACCTACCCAGGTACCACTTCATAATAAGTATGAGACTTTGTACCCAGAGGGTCTGCCAGATGACACTGAAGAAAACAATCTGTCCAGTGAGCCTCACAATTACACTTTGTCTGCCAGACAGGTTACTACCTCTAGCATTAAAAGGAAAAGAAGGGTAGTTGTAGTAGGTGACTCCCTTCTGAGGGGAATAGAGGGTCCTGTATGCCACCTGGATCCATCCCACTGGGAGGTCTGCTGGGGTCTGGGCATGAGAGATCACCAGGAGTCTCCCAGAGGTGATTCAGCCCTCTGATTATTACCCACTGATAATATTCCAGGCTGTGGTGATGAGACTGAAAAGAAGAGCACCAGGGCAATTTAAAGGCACTTCGCTGGGAGGTCTGCTGGGGTCTGGGCATGAGAGATCACCAGGAGTCTCCCAGACGTGATTCAGCCCTCTGATTATTACCGACTGATAATATTCGAGGCTGTGGTGATGAGATTGAAAAGAAGAGTACCAGGGCAATTTAAAGGCACTTCAGGGCTCTCAGTTGAGTGGTTGATGGGGAAGGAGCGCAGGTGTACATTAAAAGGAAAAGAAGGGTAGTTGTAGTAGGTGACTCCCTTCTGAGGGGAATAGAGGGTCCTGTATGCCACCTGGATCCATCCCACTGGGAGGTCTGCTGGGGTCTGGGCATGAGAGATCACCAGGAGTCTCCCAGACGTGATTCAGCCCTCTGATTATTACCGACTGATAATATTCGAGGCTGTGGTGATGAGATTGAAAAGAAGAGTACCAGGGCAATTTAAAGGCACTTCAGGGCTCTCAGTTGAGTGGTTGATGGGGAAGGAGCGCAGGTGTTGTTCTGCTCAGTCCCTTCAGTGGCAGGGAGAAATGATGAAAGGAACAGGCCTCATTATTAAGTGGCTTAAGTGCCATCGGCAGAAGTTTGGGTTCTTGAGCAGGGGACAACTTTTCAGCATCTGGCCTGCTGGAACTGGATAGGCTCCTTCTTTCTATTAAGGGCGCGCAGGTGTTGTTCTGCTCAGTCCCTTCAGTGGCAGGGAGAAATGATGAAAGGATCAGGCCTCATTATCAAGAAGTGGCTTAAGTGCCATCAGCAGAAGTTTGGGTTCTTGACAGGGGGCAACTTTTCAGCATCTGGTCTGCTGGAACTGGATGGGCTCCTTCTTTCTATTAAGGGTAAAAGTATTCTAGCCCATGAATTGGCAGGATTCATTGAGAAGGCTTTAAACTAGATTCAGAGGGGCAAGGATATGTAACTAAGCTCTCCAGCAACAAGCCCAAATGTGGTGATCTGGAGTGCATATACACTAATGTACACAGCATGGGTAACAAACAAGGAGCTGGAAGCCATGGTGCAGCAGGAAAGCTATGACATACTCACCATCACAGCAACGTGGTGGGATGACTCACGCAGCTGGAGTGCTGCAATGGATGGCTACAAGCTCTTCAGAAGATACAGGAGAGGGAAAAGAGTTGGAGGGGTGGCCCTCTTGATGCTGTGGAAATTGAGACTAATGATGATAAAGTGGCGTGCCTATGAGTAAGAATCAGAGGAAGGCCAACAAACCTGACATCCAGGTAGGAGTCTGTTATAGACACCCAGCCAGGAAGAAGACGATACCTACAAGCAGCTGGAGGATGTTTCAAGATCAGCAGCCCTTTTTCTTGTAGGTGACTTTAACCTGCTACTATCTCCTGGGAATTTAACACAGCAGAGAAGAGGCAGACTAGGGGGTTCTTAGAGTGTGTAGAGGACAACTTATTGTCACAGCTGATGAGAGAGCCTACCAGGGGAGGGACTATGCTAGACCTGCTCTTTGCAAACAGAGGTGGGATGGTGGGAAATGTGGTGGTTGGAGGTCACAGTAATCATGAAATTATAGAGTCCTCAATATTTGATGAAACAAGGAGGGGCATCAATAAAACTTCCACACTGGACTTCCAGAGGGCAGACTTTGGCCTGTTGAAGAGACTTATTTGGAAAGCTCCTTGGGAGGCAGCCCTTAAAAACAAAGGAGTCCAGGAAGAATGGGCATGCTTCAAAACAGAAATCTTAAAGGCACAGGAAAAGACTGTCCTTGAGTGCTAAAAGATGAGCCGATGAGCAAAATGACAGACCTTGATGGGGTAGGAACTAAGAGAAAAAAAAGAGGGTCTATCACCTTTAGAAGCAGGGTCAGGTATCTCAGGAAATGCTTAAGAGAAATGCTAGGTCATGTAGGAAAAAAATTGCAGAGGCAAAAGCCCAATCTGGCCACTTCTGTAAAGGACAATAAAAATAGTATTATAAATGCATTAATGGCAAAAGGAAGGGCAAGGACAACCTCAATTCTCTATTAGATGAGAGGGGGAATTTAGTAACTAAAGATGAGGAAAAGGCAGCGATACTTAACACGTTTTTCTCTCAGTTTTCCACAGAAAGACAGGTTACCCTCAGGACAACTGTCCTCCTGGGCTTGCAGACGGGGTCAGGGAGCAGAATGGTCCCATTGTTATCCATGAGGAAGCAGTCAGAGACCTTCTGAGTCACTTAGTGTGATGAGGGAGCTGCCAGATGAACTTTCCAAGCCACTCTCCATCAGTCCTGGCTCACCAGGGAGGCCCCAGATGAATAGAAGCTGGCCAATGTGTCATCCATCCACAGGAAGGGACAGAAGGAGGATCTGGGAAACTACAGGCCAGTCAGCCTGATCTTTGTGCCCAGCAAGGTTATGGAACAGATAATCTTGGGTGCCATCACACAACACCTACAGGATGGCTGGGGGATCAGACCCAGCCAGCATGGATTTGGGAGGGGCAGGTTGTCCTTGACCTGATCTCCTTTTATGAACAGGTGACTCACCTTGTGGATGAGGGGAAGGCTATAGGGGGTGTCTGCCTGGAATTCAGCGAGGCCTTTGACACTGTCTCCTACAGCACTCTCCTGGAAACGCTGGCAGCCCACAGCTTAGACAGGAGCACTCTTTGGTGGGTTAAGAACCAGCTGGGTGGCTGGGCCCAGAGAGTGCTGGTGAATGGTGCTGCATCCACTTGGTGGCCAGTCACAGGTGTCCCCCAGGGATCAGTTTGGTCCTGTCCTGTTTAATATCTTTGTTGTTGATCTGGATGAGGGGATTGAGTCCACCATCAGTAAATTTGCAGATGACACTAAGCTGGGAGTATGTGTCAATCTGTTGGAAAGTAGGAGGGCTCTGCAAAGGTTCCTGGACCGGCTGGATAGATGAGCCAAGCCCAACAACATGAAGTTTAACAAGTGCTGGACGTGGCACTCAGTGTCATGGTTTAGTTGATGACAAGATGTTAAGTTAGGTCATAGGCTGGACTAGATGATCTCAAATGTCTTTTCCAACCTTGTTCCTCCTGTGATTCTGTGATTTTGACAGAATCAGCAGCTAAGTAAATAATGTTATGCTCCCTTGGCAGTGGTGACACAGAATGTCACAGAAGTTCAATAAGAAAATCCCAGGTGACTAATGAAAATACTTTAAATAGTATTTTAATACTGTCTTTATGTGGGAAATAGATTTCCTATGGAAATTGTTTATTTTCTAGTTTATTGTAAAGAATTTCATCTTTTGCAGTACTAGCATCTCGTTTCAAGTTTATAGTTACTTTTATTTGGTTTTCGTCACTTATTTCTCTTGACCATGCTGGGTAAATCTTGGCTCAGTATCATACATCTGGTTCTCTCTTCATCAGCTCCAGTGTGTGAGTGTGTGGGAATATTTGAGTTTTCAGAATTTATTCGTGTTCTGCAGAAAAAGAAAACAAACAAACAAGCAAAGAAAGAAGTAGCTTCCAAAATGAAGTGCTCTTTCCCCACCATACATGGTCCTTAATGAATAAACTTTCTCAGTATTTATTTCTCTGGGGAAATAGGAGCCAGATTTGGGTTAGAGTTTGACTTCCTAAAACTCTGGGTGTTCGGACTGATGTTTTTGGGTTCTAAAACAGAATGAACTCTAAAACAGTTTGTTCTGTTTTAGACAGGCGTAAATATTGAAATACTTTCTCACATATATTTTATATTTATGTGGTTTTTAATTTTTTGTGTTAGTGTTACTATTGTTTAGATATGACTGTCAAAGTCTCTATATCATGTCCTACGATTGGTTAAACAAATCATTATTATAAACTCTTAAAAATCAGCAGAGTACCTTTCTCTGTGGCTGAAATCCTGATGTTTCCTCCATGTGGATCTGATTTCAGATCAGAGCTGCACAATTCAAGGATAAAAAATTCACTTGGGAAATGGTTAGAGTTTTAGATCTTGGGAAGTTACAATACTATAAAAATAATAACAGTAGAACCAATACTCAGAGGAGGTCTCTCATAATCTCTCCTGATTTACAATCTCTCAGTTAATGAAATTCTTAATAAATAGCAAATAAAATTCCAAGTGTCTTGCAAAACAATACAGAAGCAACTGTATAATTTAAAAAAATAAATGCTGAAAAAAAGGTCTCTCTAATTTTACTTAATAAAAGTGAAGGGTATTAAGAATGCTGATATTCACTACTCTGACTTCATAAAAATCGGTCTCTTTCAATTTTCTTTTCTCTGCTTCTTTTTCTTGATGCAGAACTGGATTCTGTTAAATTAGTCATAGTGAAAAAATATTTCCATGCTATTCTAGCTGCATTCATTTTGGGTATGGCTGAACAATAATAATATACCTGAATACCACACGTACTCATCCAAATAAAACTGTTTCTAGTATTCCTTAGTAAACTATATTTTAATCCTATGGACACAAGGTCAAAGGCAACATTGCATTATTTGGTCTTACTTTCTACTTTTAGAAACAGGTAGCAGAAAAATGTAAGACATTTATTTTTATTAGTGGAGTTACACATTCTCTGTAAGAACAAAGTATTAGAGAGGGAAGATAAGCAGAGGGAAAAACGATAAAAATTATTGCACTAATGAGCATCTGTATAGGACTTTCTGAGTTTATCTGAATATCTTTGAATGCTTATTGTATTTGAGACAAGTTGACACTTTCAGAGAATGATGCATCACCCATCTTGTAAACTCCATTTTGTATGCTAAATGCATAAATCATTAACCAGAATGAATTATTTTGCAGCTGACATTCTCACTTGGCTGCATTTAAGGACCAGTCTGTGCTGTCCATTGAATTTATGAAAGGTTAGCTCAATGCTTTCAGATGTTCTTAGAGTACTAATTATACTACAAAACCTCATGAATCTATAAAAGCTGAAAAATTTGGGTTTTTTGCAGGGGGGTTGTAGGGTCTTGGTTTGTTCTTTTTTAAATGGGGACTGGAGTTCAGGAATACAGTACTTGCTATTACAGGAGAAAAAAATGTCTTTTTACTAGCCTGTTAAATTGAAACACATGAATTCCTAGAACATTATTTTATCTTGCTCACTAACCATGACTTTTATTGCCTGTTTAAATATTTATGGAATAATTTTATTGTGAATTTAAAAGCTGAGCATAGAAAGCAAATACAAATGGGGCTATTCCTCCTTTTTCAGCTCCATTGAATAAAGTATGTCAGTTCTTATGAATTAACTCTTGACTCCATGGAGTGGAAGAGTTTGCCATGAGTTCTACATGTGTGAAGTTCTCTTAGTAACCTTCAGACTAGAACCAGTCTTTCTGGAAACACCTGCTTTACATCTTGAACCTTTCCTTTGTCTCCACTGCAAGCACGGCTCTCATACTCTTAGAATGCAACACTGAGTATGTTGCCATAAGGAGACTTTTTGAACAATAACATCCTCAACTGCATTGTCAAAGACGAAAAATGAGAGAGAAGATACTGAAGAAGAACCATGCTGAACTGATATTCTTTTCAATTGTCAGCTATTGGAAATAGGTTTCTAGTCGTAGAACTCCCGCTCGAATGTACAAAAGAGGCAAGTATCTCTGTCAATTATCCTGATTTGAAGTGTCTGAAATTGAAAGTTGCGTTGGCTCTTGAACGTACCAATGTGGTATCATGGTGGAAAGGTAGTAGGTTACAAAGAGCTAAAGGCCAGAATGAAAAGGCCACAGTAGTAATGAGCAGTGCAATACCTACTGCTGCACAGCACTCGGTTGTGACTGTGACAGTCAACAAAGGAGAGCAGAAAGTTTAATAGAAATGAAAATAGCATAACTGGTTTAGACTACACCCAAAGAAGCCCAGAGCTGAAGGGGGATGAGCAGAGTCAAAGCAAACAGTAGTCAGAAAAATATTATATAATTAAAAGATAGTGGCTGCCCAAAAGTACAAATATAAACAGTTGAAAGATTCATGTGGATAAACATTTCATAGCTATATTTAGCAACACCAGAGGATTTGATTAATTTACGAAGAGAATTACATGTTGGAGGGACCTGTGATGAAATTGTATGATGAAATTCTCTTACAGTCCTAAATTCATGATAATTGAAGTCGCAAGTGTTTTTGCTGTTTTGATATTAATGAAAAATGACTTCTGTTTTATTCTTTACACTTATACAAATAAAGCAACTTCTCAAGTACTAAAGCAGTGGTTACTGAACTTGGTTTGCTGTAGTTCAATGAGTTCAACTTCTTTTCATATCTGGAGGACTGAAATTCATCCTTAACTGCAGCAATTTATTTTGGGGTATATCCAACTACTTGTAAACTGTCTCAAAGGATTTCTAATCTGCTCCTGCTGCAGTGAATGTAGGGTCCATAATTAAAACTTCAACTAGTGAAAGAGTTTAAACACAAAGTAAGATTTTCTCAACAAAGAATAGAGTGCCTGTGTTGGAAGACAGATGTGCCCAAGGACGGCTTACTGGTATTATCAAATGGTTGCTTGATATGGAAAACAGGAAAACGTTGAGCAGGGATTGGAACTGGGGAGTTCTCCCTTCCCAGGGGTAAATACATAGTACGGCTATTGTTGCATTTACATTTATTGGTACTACTGCATTCATTATCACCCTCATTACCAGCACTATTATTGACTATTACTAGTTATAAGTATTATTATTTTTAGTAATACCCCACTCATGAAAGCTTTTGGTATCTCCTAGGAGACTTTAAAATGAAGATGGACCGTGTTGTTGAGCAACTTGTAAGCTATATTACCAGAAGAATACTTGATACCAAATATTTTGAACTGTGTTCAAAAGTTCATTGCCTCTTCACAATATTTAAGTATGCTTTTCTTATTTTCTCTTTCTTTTCCTGCTTCTCAGAATATGAGGAAATATTCATCTGAGATTCTGAGAGTAAATGGAGTGTTATAACTTGCAATATACATATAGCATTTGGGAAGAACGTACATTAATTTCTTTGTGTCTTTTTTCTATGCTTTATTCCTGTAAGGAAGCTAAATAAAAATTTTCCCCCTCAAAGATCAGTCAAAGGATGCCATTAAAGAAGACAACCTAGTATGAAATATACTTTTAAAAAATTTTGAGTGTCTGAGTACCATAAATTTCACCTTTTACAGCTCCCAACAGCTATAACTACAGATATGCATCCTCCTGGAACTAGGTACTATTTATTTACCAAAAAACCCTCGTATTGAGAAAGTCATAGAAATTCTCATTAAATCCTGATCTATCAAAAAGAAAGTGCTGTGTGATGTGTTTAGCTTATACCACTCAATGTAATGGCTTAACGGTCTCAACCTATGAATGAAGAAAACAAGATTAAAACCAGCTGCAGAGCTGTGGTTACCCCTGGCAGAGGTGTCTACCTGGCTTGGTCTCTGGTAATACTGTACCATGTACAAATACAGCTGTGGCCTGCAGCTGGCCCAAAGGATCTCATAGTCTGAATCCTCTGATGTTCTCACTTCTGCAGTGCCCTTGAGGGCCACTGAAGAGTCAGAAGAGTCCATGCTGAGTCACAAGGAGCTTTTGCAATTTTGTCTTGAGGGTAAGCATGCAGAGCTTGCATCCCTGGCCTCTGACTGTGAATCAATGTGAAGCACTGTTTTGAATTAATTCAAGCTGCCTCCTGTCCAGCTATGCCAAAGTAGCAAAGTCCTGCTGAACTGTCTGTACTCTATTTTTCCAGGAGCTGAAGAAATGGGGGAAAAAAAAAAAGCTGAAGAACAAAGGGCTGTCAGGTTTTGTCCTTACAAAAATAAAAATATAAAATTTTTTTAAATGTTGTCTCAACATTCTAAGTAGCATAATATTGGCATTAAACCCCTTTGTACTTAGTCAATTTTCTAGCTGCATAAAACATTTTACGATTTTAAGCTCTGCTTCAAAAAAGTGTCTTTTATAAGGGTTAATATCCTGGTCCATTTGTACTCCTCCTATACTGATGCTAATGGAAGCTGCAGGAAGGGACAGGTAGGTTAGAAATTTTTAATTTATTTTGGGGACAAGTATGCTCAGCTTTGCAAAGCTTAATAATGCCACTGCTGTGACTTACAGGGTTTGTTCTGTGCATATCATGATCTTTCTTGGCACAGGCGTCCTCTCAGAGGCATCCAGTGAGAAAAGGGATTTTTTTCAGCTGCCTGCAAAGCACTAAAAGTCCATCACCATTTCAGTTTTGGATATATTTTGGGCTCATCTGTTATCACAGCATGAGGTGCTTATTTGGCACTACTTTTAAGTTCCATCAGATCCTAATTACATCAGGTCCTAATTACATCAGGTCCTTATTACTGTCAATCTTTGATGCCTAAGAATAACATAAAAATAGAGCAAATGTTGATTTAAGTATGCTTTATTTATTAGACCTATGTTTCAGTATTTGGATGTAAGAAAAAAAAAAAGGGCATCAAAAGACTAACTGCCTCTTGCTATGCAATAAATTGTGTCCCTATGGTTAAGTATCCTGCCCACCTGCACTGTCTCTGATGTTCTGTCTTGCATCCTCTCCATAGTGGACTTAGTGTGATGCCCAGCACATGGGGCCATGATGTGATGGTGTGGCTATTTCACTTTACTGTTTTGGGAACTTTATGCACAGGAGGAGCAGGCTCTTATGATGCCAGAATAATATGCACAACTCTTAGACCTGTTGTAGTTAACTTTTCCTGATAATGGTGATGTTTGCAATACAAATACTGTGCTCAGGCACTTTCTGTCTGGAGTGAAACCATGTGGCAGGAATGTGTTGAAAGCTCTTTTGAGCAAGCACTGTCTATTTTGAATTTGGCTAGTGGAAAGGGAGTAAGCTTAGGACTCAAAGGCATTACAAACCATGATGAAGAATGAGAAACTGAATGCAGTGGGGAAGGACTGTCAAGTGGCATATGGAAAATTTTGTGACAATATGAAACGTTGGCTTTATGGCACCTTTGGCAAAAATGTTACAGTACAAAAAAGAACTCTCTAAGAGAGTTAACCTAATACAAATGATATGAAGGTATTCCACCATTATTATTATTTATTTCTTTTTATACTTGTAATAATTCAGGTGCTTTCCAGACAGAAAAGCTGCAGGCTCTGCCCCAAGGAGCTTACAATCTAAAGGTGGACAAGGAGAGAGACGTGAAGGAGAAAGGGTCTACAGAGCAGTCAAGAAGTCAAGATGGAAACTAACCAAACAAATATGATTTGAACACATTGCTGCAAAACTATACAAACTATTTTGCAATTATGACTCATTTTCCATTTTGGTTTAACTGTATCTGCCATGACACAAACAGGTGTGGAGGAGGAAGCTTTCAACATGTGACATCAGAGAGAGTAGCACATGTGTAAAGTAGAGCTGGAAAACTCACCTTAAAGTATAGAGATGAGAGGGGTTTGCCTGCGTTTCCAAGACACAGTTCAGTACCAGGACAATTTAGATCCAGAATGACATGGCTTTAGGTCAGACCCTACAGGTTTACATGGGATAGATTCTATCAGAAATGTAAATTCACTCTATGCATCTGGAAGTTCCTTAATACATCCTAATATGAACTATAAAATCTACCATGACAAGGCTGGGGAAGTTAAGAAAGAAATAACAACACTTTTGTGGTATATTCAGTGGGGGAAAGAATTGTGTTGAAAGCTGGGGGTAGTTATTCTTATGGCAGTTGTAAAATGTAATTTTTAATAATGTAGGACACCAGCCAATGATTAAAAAACCCCACAATGTTTAATTTTAAAAATACTGGTTTTAACTAAGACAGTAAGTCACTCATAAGTTATGAAAAATACTATTAGGTTTTCTTTATACATTTAGGTATCTATTATAAAACACCCAATCAGGTTCCACCAAACTGTAAAATTGTCAAAGAAACTCCCTTAAGGCGTGCCGTCTAAAACTTCTCAGCAAATTGCCATATTTATTCAAGTACTCAGGGGAATCACTGGATGCTTTTTTATTCCTGAAGTATCTTTCCCTTAGCAAATCCAAGTGTATTGTAAAGGCAGAAGCTAATAAGCAGCTGAATATTAAAGTGCATAGGTTGTCCACATGAGGAAAAATAGATCGTTGAAGAAGCAGTAGCTGTGGTGATAAAGGATTCTTGGGGAATAAGCCATCATCAATTTTTAGTAAGCCACAGATATTTCTTTTCCTATAAGAAACATTGCTACAGTCTTCAAAACTTGCAAATGCATTTCTAACAATGGTATCAGGACAATCACACTCCTCTTGCTGTGAGGGAAAAGTTGTAATTAAATAATCAAATAGACCGATTTTTCATAATTTACAGGTATTCATATTCCTTCAATAAATAAAAGAATATAATTTATCTTCTGATTCTGTATAGATTTTGACAAAAGTTTCCAGCAATTTAAACAAATGATTCTAATAGCTTGACATGAATTATGCTGGCAGGAGCCACATATGATTATTATGGTGCACAGAATCTTTAAGAACCTACAAAGTTAAATAAAAGCTTACAAGTCTCTTAAGCTACTTTTTATTTGCATAGAAAAATATTTATCATAGGAGTCAACTATCATATGAGAGAAATTCCATTTGTTGTAATTGAAAAAGATAGCTAAAAAGTTTCTGTGGGTTATTGCAACAGTACAAGAATACAAGATGCTTCCATTTATTAAAAAAAGTAAAACAAATCGTGAAAGCTAAAGCAGGCTACAAAACAGAAGGTCCTCATATTTTCTTTCTCTTGACTACTATGTTACAAGATCATGTGCCACAGTTGAGTACTATAAAGTGTAATTCTGCATTAGCTAATATAATTCTTAAAACATTCCCCCCCAAAAGCACTATGCAAAATATATATATTTGTAAATGCTTCCTCCTGAAAGCATCACAACCTTGTTATCACATAGTCACCCTGAACAATTGTTTCCTGCTTCCCATCAGAGTCAATGCTTATGTCCAATGCCTTGTCCAGCTGATCCTGTGGAGTGGCAGGTTCTGAGTTCTGTAACTCCATTTTCTCTGTTTCTGAAGGATAAATACTCCCCCCTTCCTGTGAATCCAAAGACTCACTGGTATTTTGTGATTCAGCTAACACACATTTTTTGCCAGGATTTTGGAAGTTTAATTCACAGTTCATGATCAATTCTCCCTCTTCCAGTTCATCAGTTTTCTCACATTGTTCTTCTGCCTGTTGACGGGAAACTTCTTCAGAAACGGTGTATATTTTATTTGTACTCTGCCCCACAGAGTTTGTTTTTGATCGTCTGTGAAACAACCCAAAATTTTTTATGTCTGTTACAAAATTCACACGCTTTTGTTTCTCCTGAGTGGACTCTGACACCATCATTGCTGAGCCATTGCTTACATTATGTCCTTCAGAGGCGATATTGGCTGAGCGTGGGTGAATCATCGTTGTTATGTCAAAAAGGCTGAAGGGTTTCTTCTTTCCTTTCTTGTTTCCTTCACCCTCACTATTTTCTTCATTTTCTGACAGAGAGGCAGTGTCTTTGCTCATCTTCCCAGTTTGCAAATTAGACAGCTTGCTTCCTTTTAACAAACCCAGGACTTCAAAGCGAAAGCTGGAAATATCTTGTTTTAACTCCTAAAAATCAGGAAAAAAAGATGAAATGTCAGAACATCAAAGCTAATTTGACTTTCCTTTTGAAATAAAAAGAAAAAAAAGGGGAAAAAAGGGCTTATTTTGGGGTCAGTAATAAACTTCATTCTCTCAATGTTGCCATACCTGGCATCTTCAAAGTTGAAGATCTTGCTCTAGGAAGCAAGTTTTATCTTACCTGAATAACTGAGTGTAAGAAATATGCTTCACAGTTTTAAAAGATCTTACTAAATTACTAAAACACCTATAAACATAAAAATAAAAACATACCTTAAAATTTTCTTCTGTCAATCCTTCTTCAGTTTTGGCATCTCTTATCATTGCTGCAACATACCTTTTAACCAGATTTCTCATAACTTCCTAAAAAATATAAAGCGTTGCATTAGCTTTCTTGGTATTAGTTAGTAAACCTACACTCACAGACTCTGCTTGGGCTTTTTCATACTTTATAAACATGACAAAAATGATACATATCTGTTTGAAAATTTGTTTTTCTATTTGATGGAAACTACTAACACTTATTATCCTGAGAAGGGATATGTTGAGTTTGACCCAACGTATCCCTTCTCAGGATCATAAGCAACAAGGTAGGTTTCCTGCCAGTAATATCCAACCTGGCAGTGAGCAGTTGCTGATTCCTCGTGAGGAGAGCATGTTTGGTGTGGTTGTACAACTTTATTTCCAGCTATTCTCTCTCAAGCCTCCTGAGCTGTGAGATACAGTGACTCTCTGAACAAAAATGATAGTTCTAGGTTTAACTGGCTGTGACAGGTTTTCTTATGCATTTTGAACTAATATAAACTTTCAGCATTCAAAAATCTTCTGCCAATGAATTCCACAGGATGAAGTAAGATTCTGTTTCAGGGTTTTATTTTTAACCTTTGGTCTGGTAGTTTCCATTGTTGTCTCCTAAGAATCCTAGAAATTATTATTTCTAGGTTGAAATAGATACCTGGAGGCTGTCTGAGTCATCTCAGGGCCATGCCCAGTCAAGTGCTGAATACCTCCATGGGTAGAGATACTGCAGCCTCCCTGAGCAACATTTTCCAGTTCTTTACTACCCTCACTGTGAAGATAATTCTCCTTACCTTACAGAATTTCCAATACTTCAACTTGTGTCCATTTTGTCTTTTGCATTGTATCTCGAAGAATAATCTGGCTCCTTCTCTTTAACCACCCACTACGTTATTTAAGGCAGCAGTTATATTCCCCCTAACCTGCTCCAGGCTGAAATCTGAGCTGCTTATCTGACAGTCCTCTAACCATCTTGGTACCCCCTTGCTGGATCCCTTCCTGTTTGTTAACACCTCTCTTATAGTGTGGGGCCCAGACATGACATACTGCTCTAGATACAGTCCCACAAGTGAGGGCTGGAGGAGAAAACTCACTTCCCTCAAAAGGCTGCCTATACAGCCTCACTAATTCAGTAAATTAGTGAGTAAACTTACATGTGTGGTAATCAGTTCACAAATAAATGGCAAACCACTGCTCCATGTTCATCTTCCTCATGATTCTATAGATCCCTGTAATACTTCACACAGCTTCCTCTTCTTCAGTTTGGAAAAGTCCCAGCTTACCTAATTATTTCCCATATGGGATTCATTAACTACCAAGCCTACAGCTCACATCTTGTTTAACTTTTACATGACAAAAATTCAAAATAATACTGAAAATTATTCATTGTGAAATAATAATCTAAAAAAAGTAGAAACTGAAGAAGGAAGGACGGAAAAGAATTGCTTACGTATAGGGGATCTAGGCAGAGGGGTTATTAAGGAAGTTGTTTATGGGGGATTAAAGCTGGAGAGATGAAAAGCAGGTTCTGATGGAGTGTCAGAACACTGTACATATGGTCCTGGTGATTTCTGGCAGGCAGGAATTTGCTTTTTTTAAAGGCAATCCATGTTACAATGGGCAAAATACTGGATAGCATGCCATTGCTCTAGAAAATATCCTTTTGCTCCAGAAAGAAGGTAATTGTATTCTCAAATACTTTTGTTTGAACATCAAAAATACTAAGCTTGTTTGCTGAAGAGGAAATAAGTACAGATTTTATGGGTTTTTTTTCCATTTATTTTCCTTTTCCACTTTCTCACTAAATTCTTCTATATTTTTTTCCTCATGAAGACATTCTGAAGGCATAGAAAAACAATTGCCCAAAGAATAAACCTAGGCCTGTACCTGGTATTGATGATGTCTCCTCAAATTGTCAGCTGCACGTCTCTGAAAAATAGAAAAGAATAAAAAAATATTAATCTCTGTGTGGAAGTACAGTATTTCCTTTATGGGAAAACAGCAGGCCTGTGCATTATACAGTATTTAGCAAGCTGAGAGAAGAGGTTCAAAATCTGCTGAAAAATGACAATGTTTTGAAAAAGCCTATCATTTGCTTTATATAAAGTGGAAGGCTGCTGTAGGGAAGGCAAAGTAGATTTTCTAAATTTTTGTCAAAATGCTTTTATTCCTGCATTAGCATGGATGTGGTGGGGCAGCCAGGTCACAGGTTGCAGAGTCCCAAGGTCAACGATCTGAGATGGAAGTGGAACAATGGATCATGTCACTCACTTGCACAGACTGAAGCATATTTGACTGAATTGAAAAAAGCTTGACTCAGGCTAGATTTTTCTTGGAGGTACACAGTGAAATAACAGGAGTTAATGGACATGAGTTACAAAAGAGAAATTCTGTATGGAAAATCAACACGGTGGGATTTGTAAAGCCATGGTGTAAGCAAGACACTTCTTATGGCTCCTGATCTCTCATTTAAGGTAAAGTTAATCAAAACCTGCACTATAAAACTGTGTTAATGAGAAAGCTCCCCCTTAGTTCTCTGTTAAAAACACTTAGTCATAGAGAGGTGTATGGAAGAAAGAAACAGCTTTCAACACAGTTTGGTGTTGATAAGGAGGGACAGTAAAAGGGACAGTAACTCTGAAGAGGAGCAGCAAAAAGAAATGTGGTAGGATGAAAGAATAGCCCAGGTTTCAAGCAAGTATATTCAACTAAACTGCCATATCTAAGGGCTGTCCAGAAGAAGATGGGGAAAAAGGGCTGAAAAAAAGATTTCTTTTTTCTCTTGACTTCCTTTTGTCCTCAATTGCATAATGAATAACATATCCCCATCCTCTACAATAATTATTCCTAACTGGTGAAAGAAACACAGCTTTAACTCAGACTCTGCTGCTGATTAGAAAATAATGTGTCTGACACTGATTGTATCTCTACAAAACAGAACACTTAACGGCAGTTTAAAAAAGGGGGAAAGGACATCCAAGGGACTTGTTAAAATTAACCTCAGTTGCATACTAAGGCAGGCACAGCAAGTTATTTAATTTTTTTTTTTTTTTACTTGAAAGAAATTATGAACCTTTTCCCTGTATTTGCAGTCAGTTTACACTTCACAGTTGACTTCTTGTTTGCAATTAATTTAGGGATGCAGTGGCTTTGTGGCTGGGCTAGCAAAAAATAAAAGAAAGGGAGAAAATCATTATTTCTGAATCAGTCGGAAGAGCCACAGTGGTGCATGCCTTTGTACATGAGAATGCTTTCTTCAGTATTTTTCCAGATTGTCTATCTCCATCTATGCCTCATAAAAGAGAAAATGGATATTTCTTTTGTTGAGGATGGAAGGATGGGCGAGCTTGCTCATCACCAGGGCCAGAGGGGACAGTGCAGCCGCGGGAAGCCTCATACCCTCACAACACCCGAACTTAGCCAGTTTTTAGAAAAAAAAAATTCAGCTTTCTTGCAGTTGGCCACACGGTGGAGATGTTTCATTCTGCTGAGAGAGCACTAAGGGGACCATGGATAGAGAGCTCTCAACAACAGATCTGACTCACAGGTGAAGGAAAAACAATTTAGGGTGTAATTGAAATACACTTCAGGTAAAGTGAATAACTCCTAAGTAAAAAAAAAAAATAAAATAAAGCTGATTCTTTTCTTGCACAATACTTCTTACAGCTGCTGTCTATTCTGCTTTATTTTACAGTGAAATGTGAAGTAAATGCATAGGTTCAATTCCGTATCTGTAACAAGAGCTACCTAGATAAAATTTATCCTTTTTTTCGCAGCCAATTTGGAAACTCCCAGAAACAGAGGCCATGGCTTTTCCCCTTAATGTAATGCCAACAAGTACATTTTGGGATAACTATATCAAAAGATTTGTGTAATAATGTGTCTGAACAGTTCTACTGCACTTAACCATACCACCAAGAAGCTGAAAGAAAATTAATTTAATTGTATGTTTTCATGCACATCTACATACCTACTCCACTGGGAATTACACATAACCTATCAAATTTATTATCACTAAACAGTTCTCTATCTCTCATTTAAATGTTTAGGTTCCATCTCCAGTTCCTAATCATCTTTTTCTTCCTTTTGAAAGCAGAATGAATCTTTGCCTAAACACATCTGAAAACCAGGCTATTCACTAGAAATAAAATGTGATTAACATTCGTATTGTCCTTATTTAGTTCTCAGCTGGCCTGCTTTTCTCTACTCAGTCATAGTCTAATGTATGGTTCAAATTTTGTTGCAAGTAACCATTGTTCTGTGTGCATGAAAAAGTTGAAAATTATGACTGGCAAAACAATGAACGTTTAATTTGACTAAAAATAGTAACAGGGTGGGAAACATGGTTTGTTGAATGCAATAGTGAAATTGAGGAAGATGCTGTTGTCACTTTCCAAATAGGGGCACTCATATCCTTTAGGAAGCTTTAAGAGTAGCTCCACTAGTAGTGATAATTATTCTGATCCTCCTGTTTATGCCATTGCTAGCATTTTACACTGTTTGGAAAAAAGATCTCTTTAGCAGTCAAAAATGTAATAAAATTATATTACTTATTTTGATGTGTTTTATTAAAATGATATCTTTTATAGTGCAGGAATACAAATTCAATGCCTGCACTTGACCTTAAACTGCTTAGTGATAAAGAAAATGGAACTATTGTCTGAAGTTGTGGTATATATTCCTCATCTTGACTAGAAGCATCACCTTTAAAGGATTAGAACTTATCTGTGTTGACAGAGAGGCTTCTCCATGAAATGATTCTTGGCTATACAAGGAACACTCTAGATTATTGATTTCCACACCAGATGGAAGGCATTATTTCTTTGCTCAACTTTCAATAACAGACATTACAGAGAAAATACAAAATGTTTATGCTGACTTAGAAATTGCATCATTTTCCACTAGGTGGAAAACAGAATAGGAGAAGGGAAAAGGAGATTTTCTGTGAAAAATGATAATAAAATCATGTTGGTTGCTCAGAAAATGGCATAAAATTCTGTATAGCTAGAGAAGAGGTAACTGTTTATCTAAACATCAGATAAAAAAAATTTCAAAACTATCCCTGGCAATCCTCTCCATTTTCACTTCTGAAATACTTAAAACTATAGACAAAACATTTCTGGTGACTGATCAAATGTAAAGTAGAATGTAATTTGAGAAAAAATGGTACCATTTGTTCTGGTGGAACTAGGATTTCTTTTCCCATATATCTTTTTTTTTCTGAAATACCGATGACCACAGGATTAGCCTTGACACACCCACGAGCCTTGTGCAGTCAGGAAAACCTCAGCCTAATTAATAGAATTACATTACTACTCTGGCTTTTGCAAAGATAAGCTAACAAAATTAATAGAACTGATACAGATATAGATATAGATGATATAGATATGTGTAAAAAACAGCACACAAGCATGCACTTATTTCGGAATTTTAAGTGCAGGAAATAACTGATAATAACTAAACAAAATGCTGCATACCTGGGATATGTCAAAATGACAGAATAAAAAAAATGTGCTGAACTCTGAATGGTAGAAGAGGTCTGTCTGATTCATAGCAAAGCTAAAATATTAGTAAATTACATATACCATCCTGGCCTTCCTTCAGCTGAAGCTGTGGCTAGAGAAGCTGCCATCAGCATGGCTGGGAACTGTGTTGCTTTGGAGAAAAAGCCTCTCCCTTGAAAAGCCTCCTCTTGACTTCACCACCTGCTTCTTCAGCTGTTCCACTACAACAAAGAAGAGCCACAGAACTGACTTCCAAGGAGATGCAAATTATTTTCAGAGGCACCTCACAATGCTACAGACCGTGCTCTTGCCCATGATAATTCTTTATAAACAGCAATGTAGATGATCCTCTCAAACAACGTCCTTCTTATTTTTACTGGCATTTCTCTTCTTCCCATGGGCCAGATAAATCATTTCACTAGAATGTGTGCTGTAAACTATCCTGACCCTCAACTCCTTCTTTACACATTCCACCTGCATATACTGAACTCTTAACTATACACATATTTAAATTTTACCGTGGATTCTTGACACATTTGATTTGATTCTTGACTCAGTCCCAGTTCATAATTCCTGGCTTTTTGTTACTGAGGACTTTTTGCAGAGATCATGCATAATCCTTGCCAGCTTCTTTCTGTCTATTATCTATTTTGTATCCTCTAGCACTGACTCACTCTTTGGATGCACATTATTGCTTTTTCTACAGGAAAACACCATAGTACGTCACTGCTAATTAGTGCTTCCTAATAGGAAAGTTAACATTTAGAGATTTCAGAACAGAATGTTTTGAAATCTGAGGTCTGCCTTACAGACAATGTGGCATCCATCCATCCATATAGCCAATATAAGAAAATCATGTTATAGCATTTTTTTACTCTCCCAGACCTGGTTGTTGGGAAGAAGAGAGAGTTTATAATGCAGGAGTCAGTGAAAAGGAGTAGATCCCAACACAGCATATCTTGTAGCTCAGAGCCAAAGTTACAGAGCAGATACAAGTGAGCTGAAGTCCTCTGAGATCCTTGAACAAAAGGCAAAGAAAACTCTTCATTAACTTTTGGTTGAAAGGGCATAGAGGTCCTAAATTTAATTTGTGTTGTAGCTTATTGGGACAATTGAAAAAGCTCTAGGAAATCAAGGCTGAGCTGTGGGTGATAGGAAATTTGTCAGAACCAGAAATAAGTGCTCTCCCACAGGACAAACTATGAGATCACCGTGGTGCGCCCATTTGTTGAGTGCTGATTTAACCCCTTGGAGGATGTCCATTTAACAGCACCTGTCTGGTGGTTTGCATCTATCCAATGTGGAAACCAGAGCACAGAGGGCATATGCACATCTTACTCCATTTTGGATATTGGGTGAATAACTGGGTCTGGAAATTGCAAAATGTTCCAAATTCACATAAACCTAATGGGACTTGTATTTGCTGAGCAATTAGCTGAAGAACTTTGTAGTTTTATGAGATGCCCATATAGTGGACTGGATCTGCCTGGTCAGCCACAGCCACTCACTTTCTTTCAGGCAGCTGGAAGTGTGGTTGCCATGTGGTTACCCTGCTGGTAAGCCCTCTGCTTCAGAGGGGTTTCAGCTGTAATTCAACTAAGAATAGTTCAACTAAGAATCTAAGGTTCAACTAAGAATCTATTCTGCAGGGGAAACCAGTGATTTATATGGCCCTACTGCACACTTTAGGGATTCCACTTTCAAATAATTGAAAAAAAATTTACAGGAATCAACTAAAAATGTCCCACATCTCTCCCTCACTGATGTCCTCCATTTCAAACAGTTCAGTTATTAGTGGTTCATATTCAAATCATAAGGAAGCTTGGTTCAGCTCCTTCTCATCTGTTCTCCCAAGAGAGCACCTTAACCCCTGCAGTATCTTAAAGATCTTGAGAAGGAAATTTCTGTTGTCATAGCTTTTATGCTTGGGGTAAATTATTAGATATCCACTGGAGAATAGAAGTAAATCTGGGTCTCCTCAGCCCAAGATATTTGCTTTAAATATTTGCACCTGCTCCTTTCTTCAAACAGAAATTTCATCCTGAAGCTGAAAAGTCTTTCCTAACAAAAGCTTATTTGAAACTGAAGTATATTAATTAAAAAGTTTGGTGTTTAGAGATTTTGGGGGATTTTAACTGAAAAAAAAAATTATTTGGAAAAATTCTCAAGCAGCTTGGTACAGAGACTCCCTACCCTTTCACCCTTTGCTGCACCAGTTTTCCCAAATCTAAGACATGGGTTTCTTGCAGGTGGTATTTATGTACCCTAACAGGAGGAGGAAGGAGGAAGTAGACACGATCTTTCTGAATCCCCTTCCTTATGATGCCATTCAGCATAGGGCTGGGAGCACCCTGTATCTTTCTTTGTTATTCCGCTTGTCCAGGAATGAGTTTACTCCCAAATCTGCAGTTTGAGAGGATAAGAAAAAGGAAAAAAATATTTCCTTATCCCAGATGGAAGGTCTGACAAGAAACATTGTCCTGAAAGTTTAGCTGGGTGTATAAGGTTTTTCTGTCTCAGTCAAACAGAAATATTGTGTTAATCAACCCTCTGCTATACACTGGCATCATACCATTAATTTTAATATCATTCTCTCAGTTTACACTAGCTAATCATCCCTACCAAATGTTTAACAAATGCCTAGAAGCATTGCCCACTCTCCTACACGCACAAGTACATCATTCTCTTGACTTTTTCTTTCTAACAACATCTCATAGTTTCTCCTTCTGTTGGTCTCTGCATTTGCTTTTTTCACTTCCTATATTACACAGACATGTTTTACTCTTAAGATTATTCACCATTCATGCTATTTCATGTTCTCTTTAAAATTTCTATATGAATCATTGTTAGTCTTTCTTAACTTAATGTTTTTTCAGTGTGTTTCTTGTCATCCATTACTGGTTTGTTTCAATGCCACACTCATGTTTATTAGATTTTTTTTCCTGGATATTTCTTTCCTGTATATACAAAAATGACATCAAAGTGAAAAAGTTTTGCTTTCACAATTTAGATACTGGCCAACAATACCAGTATATTGCAATAAGCCATATTTGAAGCTTTCTACAAAGAGGAAAAAATCCATTTATCAGCATAGTAATTGTGAATTAGTTTTATATATCACTTTTCCTCTTTAACATGTATCTGTACATGCATGTGAACTTATTCCTCCGAGTACATCTAGAGATTAAGCTGCATTCCAGGATATGACAGCAGAATAGGTAGGAAAAACTTATTACTCACTTATCAAGAAATAGGGAAGAAATATGAGTAATGGTCCATAAAATGATTGTATCATACCCCCTGACTTTTTTGAAATGGATGGAAGTTTTTTGTATAAGAAGCAACAGCACAAGGATCATACCCCTTTCTTTCTCCCCTTACCCACATTTGATTCTCGTACTCCCACTTAATGCTTGGCTATCTGAGTTCATAACAGACTTGAAACATTTACATTCATCAAATCGCTATGATATACAGAAAATGCCATTATCCACATCTTATCCCAAATAGTCTTCTTCATGGTAGAGCTGGCTAAATTCAGTCCAGTTACTGAGGTACTGACTCACTCAGGGGAAATGAAGAAAACATAACTAAAGAGAATTAGTTGTTGATGGGTTTGGATGTTGCCTGAATATTTGCACTGACAGTATAGAAAAAGTGTGTCACTGACTGAGGTATCTCAAATAGACGAAGTTAGGAGGGAAAAGTTCAAATCTGCTTTACCCACTGCATCTACCAGAGAAAGTAAGCAGATGAGATATTACACAGGCATCTGCTCAATCCAGGTGCAAGACTATTCTTGGTCTCGTTGTGTGTCTTTTCCCCTCTTTTTTTTTCCTTAGAAATGTCACTGCTAATCAGCAGTATCAGAATATGGTATGATTTCAGAATGGGATTCTGAAATAGCTCTACCTTTAAATTCAAGAAAATAATGTCCAAGTAAATGCTGTCACCCTTGATTTTTTTTTTTTTAATGGAAACAGCTTTTGGTAAAAACCCTTTCATGGCAAACTCATTTCATTACATGTAGAGAGACAGAAACACAGAGAATATCCCATGATGAATACTTCATACATGAGTCTCTGGTTCATGGTATTAAATTATACCTGAACTGTAATACTTGAGCTAGGGATTAGCAACCAACAATTCTGACACTGACAGACAAGTATACACATTTGATCTCTTGTATTTTTATTGCTCTTAAACTTTCTTGCACTATCTGTAGATGAAGCGCAGTCACAATTTATACTGTTATTGTACAATATTGTATAATGATGCTTTCTCTTCAAATACATTAACATGAATGTAAAAAGTAAACATTCTCTGCTAGAATTATTGTCTAATTCATATACACATTATTTGACAGGTCAGACACTCTATAAAGCTGAGAAAAAGTCAACTATATAGAAAAAGGAGGACTATAGGCAGAGTAAACCACATGACTTACCCCTATTGTTCCAAAACTTTCGGGCTTTCTTCTAATTTTTTTCTTGCAAAGGTGTCTCCATAACCATTTGATCAGATACCACAAAGACTTTGGGCTTGGTATAACATTAAAAGGAGTGGGCAGAGTTCCTCCTTCTTCAAAGTAACTCATCCAGAGTTTTGTTCGAGCAAACTTCCACTCAATGTCTGCATGATCCTGCACACAAGAAACATATCATCAACACAGATATTGCTGTAATTAAGGAGGGGAAATAAACCTCTACAAAAATCTGAAAAAACTAAAGTTAAAACAACCTTGAAATCCTAATGAATTATCTTTTTAAAATACTGCCACCTTTTGACAGAAGGTCTTTAGCACAAAGCAAATCTAAGCTGCTTTACCTCAGTAAGGAGATGTTAGATATGTAAAGTATATATCTACTTATAAGCACTTATTTCCCTGTTACAAGCTGTTAAATTACTGAAAGTCTCTCAAGAAACAGAAAAGGTAATTACAAGCAGAGAAATACTACATTTCTACAAGAAACATTTTGTTATAATAGCAGCTTGCTATTAATCTGCATACATCAGTTTAATTATGCTCCTCTGCAGCAGCTGCAACAAGTCAGCAAGGCTCATGCATCTTCTTAGAAATTACCAGTCCCCAAAATTCACAAATATGTTATCCAACAAATCACGAGGCTACTAAAAATATTGAGTCAAGTATCTTTTTTTTCCCTACTACTTCAGAATTCTATATTTGGGATAGGTTGTGGGGTGGGTTTTTTATTTTTATTTGAAATTTCATTTCTTTTGGAACCTATATAGTATTGTATAATTATGAAATTTTTGGGAAAATGAAAGCGAAAGGCCATGGAAGGATGTCTAAAACCTAGCAGCTGAACAATAAGTTGAAATCACTAATGTTAGATTTGGATAGCCAAGAATGTCAGCTACAGGTCTAGTCCTGACCATACAGTAACAAGAGCAACAATTTAGAACTTATAGCAGGAAAGGTATACTACCTACAGCCCAAGTTTTGGTGAGACGTACTATGTTGTGATATGGTTCACTAGACTCTGACAACTAGAGTTATACAAACAGTTTTTCTTTTGTGGAAACACTTGTAATTTCCAGATTGGAATAAAAGACACATTTTTAAAATCATAAGACCGTGAAGCTTTCTTTTTTTTGCTTTCTGCATGATCATATTTCAATTATCATATGATGAATCAGTGTTTATTTTACTTAGTCTCCTCAATAGACAGTTTAGAAATAAAACTATGCCCATAGCTTTAGTAATGACAAAGACAGTGTTCATTGAAGAAGGAAACAGGACACTTTTGAATGAGGAGACATGACCTTTTGTTTGAATAGCTAGTGTCCTTGGAAGAGGGATACCCAATTTCTGTTAACTGTATATCCATGTCAGATAAAAAAATTAAAATAGCAGTCTTTCAAATGCTAATAAATATAATATATTAAAATGTATCAGCAACAGAACAATCCTGGGCAGTCTTTTTCTAAGAAGAGGTCTTGCACAGTGTAGCTTGGGCAGGACTGTAGCCCATGTCACTTTCCAGAAGCACCAGGACACCCTCCTCAACGCACGAGCTGGCTTCTTCACCTCTTCCCCATTTGGTGTTGTGGGGAAATTTTACTCTACCCAGTCCAGCTTGTGTCTTGTTTCTTTGTCCTTCCAGAACAGTGCAAAAGAATCAGAGTAAATTGCAATATTTGTCCCAATGTCCTCTCTTATCCCGTCTGTGAAATGTTTTACTGCCAGAAAAATTGAATGTAGGAACAGAGAGGGGGTATATATTATAAATTATCTAAAAATAAGAAAAAACTTACAGCAATGAGTTGGTAAGAGTTATTCATCATGGCTATTAGCATGTTGAGTAGAACAACCAGAGATATTACATTATAGGTACCAAACATGGTGGCCCCAACAAATTCAGTGAATTCATGCCTCGCTTTCACGTTGGTCACATAGAGATTGATGAGTCCAAATATAGACCAGAATAATGACTGCAGCGTTTCAAATAACCTGAAAAACAAAACCCAGAAGGAATAGCTGTATAATAACTACATATTTAGTTTTCAGATTGTTCAGTTTCTCCCAAAACACACAAAAGTTCTTGACTTGACTGAGATGAATGACACTTATCACTATATTGCAAACATAGAGAGAATATCTTTCTAGTGAAACAATGGCCTAGTCTTTCAAATCTGGGCCTCTAGAGATAGAATACAGAATCTATAAACAAACCTGCAAACAAACTTCAGAGAGATAAATATACTTTGAGAGATCTTATGCTGGACACCTTCATTTGAAGTACTTTGACCCTTTGCTTTAACTATAAGGGGTAGAATTAGGATCCAAAAGTAACTCAAGTATGGTTGTGAAAGTAATGATTGCGTCTCGCCAGGATGTTGAAAGAAATATGGTATCCTCATATTTTGCAATTCTGGTTTGTTGAAAGTCACTGAGATAAAAGGAGTCGAATAATTAGAAAGACATTATTATCATTAGCATATGTTTTGTTTTATAAAGAAAGGAAACACAAAAAAGACAAGCATGCTGCTCTCAAAAGAAACTTGTGTTTTTATACCTACAGCATATGATATTCCCTTAGAGAAATCTGTACAACATCTAGGAAGCTAGTCACAATGATGAACTTTAAAAAATAATCCTCTGCAGCTAGATAGATTGAAAAATTTTCCTTTTGCTCATCTACACTGTAGTGTGATAAGAATGCCCCTGGTTAGACTACTCCTTGAAAGTATGGAGCACATAAAGCATCACATTTTGCCACAACATCATCTTCTGACACTAGTACCAGTACTCCCCACTATTGCCCAGATGAATATTGCTTCTCTCAATGCTGAGCTCTGAAAAATTTCTGTGTGCTTTTCTGTTCAGATCACATAAAGTTTTGAGCTGCATAGGTGTTATTAATACAAAACATAAATATGCTGTGCCTGAGAAAAGTTACTTGATTAAGATAATATAAAGGCTGCTATTTTTATAAAATTATTTCCTCTAAGAAGGAAGCCATTAGTAATCAATATATGCTTAAAAAAGCCTAGATACACAGAAGTTAATAGGGAATGGACATTTATAGCAGCAGTTTGATGCAGGTTGAAAGGTGAAAGACAAGAGAATTAGTGTTCATTTAGAAATGGTTTGATACTATAGGAGAACTAAAGACTATAATGAAGTAAAATTGATTTTAAAGTGAAAGAAAAAGAAACCGTTTATAACAGAAATTAGAAATCTGATTGTGTGGACTACATTCAGAAGAATCTTGGACTGAATGGTTTTTTTTACAGCCTATCACATTTGCAAGGAACCTTCATGTTTTAGAACACCAGACTTATTTAATGCCCACAGGTAGACATGGAAGAAATGCAGAGTGACAGCTGCCTGGACGAGCCAGGTCTGAACCGGTGACCTTATGCAACTTCTAATCTCTTTTATCTTCCTCTTATCTCTATTTTACCTTTTATCTTTTGAGATATCTTAAATTGTACAGACTTCACTGTGGTATGAGATGAACATTATTAGAGTGATGAAATGTTTTTAGGTTTTTTTATTATTAGGGTAATATTAGATGTGTTTGTCAGGAGACCACTGTAATACCAACAGTAAACAGAGGTTCTTTTCTGTAGACATCATCTAAGTCATTAAAATATTTGGGGAGAGGAGGAGGATAGAAATAAATAGCTACTTACGTTGAAAATGCATTATTCTGCTTTTCACATCGTATTCCTTTGCAGTTGCCAGGTTCATTTGTCTCATAGTAGAAGTACAGCTGGTTCAATCCATTTGCAAAAGCCAGCAGCACAAGGCAGTATATGAAGAGAAACTTCAAAATGTCCAGCAACATTCTTCCTAGAGATATCTGCAGAGGTCCCAGGTGAGAATTTGCAGTGAATAACGAGATCAAGCGCAGGGAGCTAAAGATGTTTGCGATTGCAAACAGGGCCTCAGCCACCAGGGTTGGATGCCACATGTCCCAGCTCTCCCGTGGAACTAACCCACTATACTGGAAACAAGCAGAAGGGAAGAAATTACTCCTCTATTTTAATGCATAAACAAGCATGTCAGTTTCTTTACAAGCTTCTCAATTAATTTGCAGATATCACAATAAACTTTCACAGTAGCAAAAATTTTCACAGTTTAAGAATTCTGACACTGTAAAAGGAACAGTTTTGAGCACCTTGCCTTTTAGAATTATAGAAATTTCCAGGGGTAAAAGCAGGTAAATTATTTTTTTGAAAAAAAGTGTAGGGCTGACAGTGATGGATAGAAACCCACAAAAGCTCTGGCAAGTAGGAAGAAAACATTCAATCACCAAGTAAGTATATAAATTAATCACTAATACTGGACGAATGATGAAAAAAATGTTTATTAATGAACCATGGCAAACTGCTTATGTGTCTCATTATCAAAGAGTCTGACCCCTGAAACTGTGACATCTGTTCATGCTCTAACAAAAAAAAAATTATTGAAAATGAAAGATATTTGAACTGAAGATTAACTGCTATAGCAGACTCATTATTATTTATTTAGTCTCAATAATCTGTTTTATAGAACATATCAGAGGAGAGATTTTATGCTAGGAAGCTCTCTAAAAAGGGTATAATATAAAGCAGATTTCAAAGGGGGACTATGGTGTTATCTGTATTTACCTAGTCTAGACCACACAGATGCACCTTCAGAGCTGCTGGGCATGCCCTGAGCAGTAAGGAAAGGGATTCCATGTGTCACTGGGGCCATATGATACAACATAAACAGATGTCACAGCATTTCACCACACACACCCTACAAAGAAAGAGTGGTTCAGAAACACTTGAGTAACTTGAACATATGTTAAGCCTGTAGGACCTGATCAGATACGTCCCAGAATCCTAAAGAAACTGGGTGATGTAGTTTCAAATTGCTTGTCAATATATTTGAAAATTCCTGTTAATCAGGTGAAGTCCTCAGTGATAGGAAAAAGGAAAACATTGCATCCATTTTTAAAAAGGGGAGAAATGAAAACCTTGGGAACAACCAACCTGTCATCCTCCCCTCTATGCCTGGGATGGCCATGGAACCGATCCTCCTAGAAGCTGTGCTGAGGAACACGGAGGACAGGGACATGATTTCAAGCACCAGCACAATTTCAGCACGGGAAATTTTCACGGAATGGTCAGTCCTTCCTGACCAACCAAGTGGTGTTCTATGATGGAGTGACTACATCAGTGGACAAGGGAAGGGTTTCAGGTGTCATCTGTCTGGACTTGTGTAAGGCTTTTGACACGGTCCCTTGCAACATCCTTCTCTCTAAATCGGTGAGAGATAGTTTGATAGGTGGACTGTTCAGTGGATAAAGAACTGGCTGGATGAGTGCAACCATAGAGACATGATCAACAGCTTGATGTCCAAATGGATGTCAGTGACAAGTAGCAACCCTCAGGGATCTGTACAGAGACTGGGACTGTTTAACATTAATGACCAAGGGATTGAGTGCACACTCAGCACAGATGGCACCTTGCTGAGTGGTGTGGTTGACATGCCTGAAGGACAGGATGCCATCCAGAGGGACTGGGACAAGCTGAAGAAGTGGCCCCATGGGAACACCATGGGGTTTAACAAGACTAAGTGAAAGGCGCTGCAACGTGGTCAGGGCAGCTCCCAGTATCAAGGCAGTCTGTGGAGTGAAGGGATTTGGAGGAGATGGAGTTGAGGTACTGATAGATGCGTGCTCACAGCCCAGAAACCCAACCACATCCTGGGCTATACAAGAAGTGGGGCCAGAAGGCCAAGGGAGGGGTTTCTGTCCCTCTACTCCACTCTGGTGAGACTCCACCCAGAGTGCTGTATCCAGCTCCAGCATTCCCAATACAGGAAAGACATGGACTGCTGGAGCTGGTCCAGAGGCATGCAGTGAAAATGGTCACAGAGCTGGATCACCTCTCTTCTGAGGAAAGGCTGAGAGAGCTGGGGCTGTTCAGTGTGGAGAAAAGGTTATCTTGTGGCCTTCCAGTACCTCAAAGGGCCTAATAGCAAAGATGGAGATACACTTTTTACTAGGGCCTTTAGCAATAGCAAACAGCTAATGGTTTTAAACTAAAAAAGGGTAGATTTGGACTAGATGTAAGAAAGAAATTTTTTTATGATGAGGGTGTTGAAACACTGGAACAGGTTGCCCAGAGAGGTGGTAGATATTTCCTGGTAACATTCAAGGTCAGGCTGGATAAGGCTCTGAGCAGCCTGCTCTAGTTGAAGATGTCTGCTAATTGCAGAGGCACTCGACTACATGACCTTTAAAGGTCCTTTCCAACTCATTCCATCCTATGATTCTGTGATTCTACAATCCAAACTGTGCAAAGGAACTGGGCATTGTTTTGGACACTAACAATTGGCACAGGCCTCACACCAGGGTTTATCTAACCAACTAATAGTGCATGTGAAACTGCTCCAGTGCCCAACAGCAATCCCTGGCACAATGCAATTTATTCGTATACAAGCAGCCATAGCAGCTGACAGGTTTGTGGATTTGGGGATGTGAACTAAAAAACTGAAAAATAGCTCATTAAAGAATTAAGTATTATTCAGCCTTGCATTTCATTCACCTGTGATATTTGTTCTCTACAGAGTAGAGAATTAAATCTAGACCTGCTGGAATCATAGATCAGAACTCTCTTCATTAGACTATCCTCCCCCTAATGATTATACTCATCTGCCCCATCCACTATGGCTGCTTAATCCAGTTTTGACTGATTCAAGATCAGTGACAAAAAACAGGAAATAGAAAACAGAATGTAGTTACTGGAGAAAACACCTAAGAGATAAAACAAGAAGACAAAGCAGATAGAAAATATTTTCAGTATTTTTGAGGAGAGAGAGATGAAAACTCAGCATGAGTCCTATAATGGCTCTCTTTGAATAATATTTTAGTGCACATTATGAGCAAATTACTTGTGAGCAAATTATTATGGTACTTTACAACCCTCACAGCTGAAAACTTGCACCTTTTAAATAACCAGGAATGACTGTGCATACAAGCAAAGGTTGGTACTGGACAGTGCAGGAGATACTCAGATTAGGGAAAAGTACACAAGGTGTCTTGGGGCAATAAAGTAAAATACAGTAATGGAGAAATGTAAAGAACATTCATGAAACTAGGAAGAGATGGAGTTTTTGGTAGAGAATCAAAAGCATCAAACTGCAGACATATTTTCGGTGAGGGCAAATAGTGGCAGATTTCAGGGAAGTTACAAATGTGGGGAAGTTGGGAGAAATTGAAGAAAATACCCTCCTGAGAATTACCTGGAACTACAGGACACTGAAAAAGTATAACACATGATATACTAAGACAAGAAGCATCAAGTTTAACAAGTCAGGTGTGGATAGCCATATCTGCACTCTGCCACCTACTCTTACACTCATCAAAGAGAAATGAGAATTTCTGAAGTAGTGGAAAAGCAAACATCCCACATATGTGAGTTGCTCTTTAACTTTCTCATTTTCTCCTCATTGATTGTTGGGGAAGGGGATAGACTGTCTTACAGTTGTAGTCCAGCAAGATGTGGGCAATGTCACATTTTCTAGAAGAAATGATGTTAAGCAGAAAGGTGAGGAGAAAAGGACTTTGTCTATGATATCCTGGATAAAGACACAAAACTGATTTGTTTGAATATTCAGAAAAGATCAAATGACCTTTGATTTGTTAAAGGAAAATCAAAGGCACAACTGTGATATTTCAGTGTAACTGATTCTTCCTTTTCCGGGCCTAAGTGCTTCCTGAATGTTTGGATAGAATTCAAGAGGTGTCACCATTGTAAGCAGAGAGTGATGGCTGTTATTTTAGTGTTGAAGAAACATAATTTAAAAGACTGTAAATACTTGGCAGAAAAAAGTGAGAAAGGTGAAGGCCTGAGAGATAAGTTTGGAAATTGTCTGTGAAATATACTAACTGCAAGAAGACAGCAAACAATATAAAGAAAATGATGATTATAAGAGGTTTCTAACAACAAACCCCTATTGATTACACTAACCACAGCAGAGGATGCTGAAAAGGAATCTAGAAAGATTAAAAAAGAAAACTAGAGAACAAAGCAGCTTTCATGTGAAAAGGAAAATATAGAAGAGCAGCAAAAAGACTAGGTATGCTAAAACCAGGAACAGTAAAAAAAGAATAAAAAGTGTATCTTAGAGTCAAACCACCTAGATTTGAAGTATTTTTTCTCCCAGTCATGTTTATTGAAGTCCTTCTGTTCTACACAGGATAAATAAATTAATATTGTTCTAAGGCATGGAAAATGGTAAGAGAAAACATAGCAACACTGAGTTTGCTGTAAATCATGATGTTAATACCCTGCAGTCCTCTGCTTGGCGACCCTGATGAATTTCTGTCCCCCCTGGAAATGCAAACATGACCTTTTGACATGTAACAAAACCAACCATCACTTAATTTGATTAAATAACACCCATTACTGGCTCTGTGGTTGAAGGAAATTTACATGGCACATCAATGGAAAATTAAGAAGAGCAGAAAACAAATAGAGCAGCATATAAACAGCAGAGTTTCAAGGTAAATATATGATGCTTTTGTGGTATCAGCCAGGGAATACAAGGTAATAATCCTTGATCCCTACTCAAAGGAATTAAAATGCAAATTCAATATCTGAACCATTTGCGAGAAAAAAAAAGCTGAGTGATCACTGTTTTCCCATTGAAAGAAAAGACATGAACTCTTGATCTCTTGGAAGCACCACAAGAGATCAAATAGAAATGCAGATCAGGCTGCCTGAATGTTTAATGAGCTGTTGGACCTCAGCCTAAGATAACCCCTTGTTTCTGGTCACAAAGAGACAAGTTAAATAATATCCATTGCAGGAAAAGTACTTTAAATACTTTCCTGAAAAGTCATATGTAAATGTGAACTCTTCCTATTTTAAAATGTATGTACCAATCTTTGCATTCATTATGTGGAATTTCAAAGTAGCAGTAGGAAGGGGGCAGGGGGATGGTCTAGCAAAGAGCTTTAGAATGGTAATTACACTGAGGAATAAGGTCCATAATTTCTCAGGGGTGGAGAGGTGTTAATCTGCCTGTGTAAATTGACATTTAGTCTGTCTAAGATCTGATAAAATATCTATCAAAACAATTTTACAATGCAAACATGTAAGAATATGTTAGCTTTTGCAGAACTGGTGGCAGAAGAGATACATAATCTTATTTACTCCTAAAAAAAGTAGACCTGACACAGTGATCACTAAGCCAGTAAATGTTGAGACAAATAATGTACTTTAGCTACTTTTCAGAGTTCTTGCTCTGAATAGGAATTTGTTTCTCTACTAGATCTTCACATCAGTGGCTGAGGCATGCTATCAGCAATATGAGATTGTATGTGATTTTTAGCAGAATTGGAAACAAGCAGCAGTAGGTCCAATGCTCAGGTTTAACAAGTATTTAAGAGAAAGCAAGCAGATTCTGCACACATGTTGGCACTGCACTTAACTACATATCAAAACAAAATAAATTATATTCAAAAAACCATAAAAGGAACCATTTTTTCTTAGTGCATCTAAAAACCCTCCAAAAAAACAAATTCATTGCTTAAAATCTGTCATCTTGTACTTAAAAAAATATAGGACAGTGTATTATAGATTATGATATTTTATGAAGAAGAGAGCATTTTCAATGGGTATACTCCATAATTTAGGAAGGCCCAACATGTTTACAGAGACAATAAACCATAGGCCATTGAAAATTATAAGATGTCCTTATTTTATTTGAATTCTGGCAATGAAATAATTTACTTTGAGTTATCTTAGCAGTTCTCTCATCCTGAAATGATATGCTTTGGTGTATTTTATATTACTCCATCAGCTATTCTAGATAATATCCATCTACTTAACTACTGCATCAGTAAGAGCCTTAAATGGGCAATAAACACAATATTTTACTCTGGGAATATTTATCACACAGGAGAGTAGCATGGAGACACTCATAATTTTATTCAAGGGAGTTGGTTAAAATGTTTTCTTGGGTGGCTGGAACTGATCCATAGAAGATAAAATAAATCTAAGAACTGACCTTATATATTTGGTTCAATAAAGACAGAAGAGATGTAACTTATAAAACCTGACTCACAATGCTTAGGAAAAGAAAATAAAAGCTTCACATTAAAATATACTGGTTACATTTGGCATCCTCTCAATCTCATCTGGCAAGGAACTCTGTTGTAGGCACTTGAAGGAATGTGGCAGGGTATTAAATCACACTTATATTCCTCTGTTCATTACTTCATCATGTGTTTCAGTTGACTAGCACAGCTTTTGTAAGCACTGTATTCATTATGATTAAAGGTACACACTAATTTGAAGAGCAATGGATGCACATAATCCCAGATACTGTCACCTTGGAATCTGACTACTGTAAGCAGAAGCCATTTCCGAGATGAAAGGAATATAATGTGTTCTAATCAATATTATTCTGAAGTGAATAACTGGCTATCTCCAATGCTTTGGAAACATCTATTTTAAATGAACTGTGTGCTTTGTTTCAAGGGACAGTGAAATGACTATTTATTTTCTAGTCACTTTATTATAAGGCATCTTTGTTTGTAAAAAGGCATTTCATTAGCTTTTAAAGGACAGTTCACCACTCTTTGGAGCACCTTCCTCTTTCAGGCTCCAAATTTCTTCGAATGAGAAGACTTTCAAAGGTTTGCAGCCAGAGATCCAGCATGTCAGAAACCTTTTGTCAAAGAAGGCTGATGTGTCAACATCAAACACATGACCCGGGGGTCTTTGTTCATCCCTGCTCCTGACTGGCTGACACAGGGACCTTTGTGACCAGACACAAGATGATATAAATTAGAGTTCCTAAGCTCCTCTATGCCTGTGGCAGGGCTGCAGCAAGAACAGCTGCTGTTTGAGAGGAGGAAGTCATCACTGGCTACTTGATGGCTCTCTCCTTGTCCCGGTCAAAAGTATCTTGGCAAAGGAGAGACTCTCCTTCCATGCACACAGAGTAGTAGTATTGCAATTGTAAATTATTGCTTGCAGCAGGGAACTTGAAAAAGCTGAAGTACAATGCTGATCCCAGTGGCCAGGAAAAATGGGCTTATCTCTACGTGGATGTGGTAAGAATTCTATGACAAATGCTAAAAAATGCTTTAATTTTCTTTCATATCTGGTTTCCTTGCACTTGAGAGCATTTGCTACTCAAAATATCTCATTTTATGAGGAATTTCTCTCCTATTATATATTAATGTGGAACACATACAAAATGTCCACACAGCACGTTCTCTGCCTTTGGAAAGAAGGGCTGTTCTGCTGGAAGATTCTTAAAACAGAGGAAATATAAGACTTTCACATCAAGTCCATGAAAATAATGTAAAAATGAACATACCCAGTCTCAAGTGACCGTTTTATATTTTTATGTTGCACTTACAATAAATTTAAAAAAGAAATTAAAATCTTACTCTTTATTTCCCACCACTAATTTTGACTACATCTTTTGGCAGTAGACCTGTCTGAAAGTCGTGTAAAATTGTCTTAGGGGCAATAATTTCTCACTTAAAAAATCAAGGATTAACATAAAATGCAAGAATTATAAAATATTACAGGTAATTTTCATTTCTCAAGAATTTAACAGTATGACAGTTCAGGACAAAATAAGAAAAGATTGTACAGGCCAAGAAGAAAAAAGCATAAAACCCAGTATTTTGTTTGTTCTTATACTTGTCTAGTTTCCTGTCACTGCTGCAGAAGATTCACAGAACACATCATACATCTTTTGAATTGCTAAGCCTCAGGACCTCCAAACACAGATGAAAGATTGAAGAAGCCTGATTTAATTTATCTTTAAAATGTTGCTGATTTTTTTTTACAGTTTACCTTTGAAAATGCAACGATTTTCAAGGAGATTGTTGCCAAGTACAAGGAGTTCATTACAAAATCCATGAGGTTCCACCAATCGTGAATGTAGTCCTGTAGTCCACCATCCCACATCTGTTTAATTTCACCCCAGATAAAACCTGTAAATAGAACATAATTCATTAGGCATGATTATTAAGTTAAAAAAGGCTGTGACTATTCTAGACACTTAACTCATGATAGATTGATTCTCCTTACATCTAGTGTAAAGGGAAGGTGGATAAGTGCTCTAATTTACACATCTAGATAGGTGAAATTTCATTTTTTCGCTATTTCCAGAATTAATTTGTCACATAAAACCCCCACAAAAAAATCTGCTTCTACAAGGACAATTCCTTTAGTTTTCTTCTCATTGTATCTCTTTCTCTTTGTATCCTAAAAAGTATAAAAAGGGTGTTAAAATAAGCTACCAGTGTCAACTCAGTCCTTGGCAACTGATGCAATGTATTTCAGACTGGAAAATTTATGACTGCAGGTCAATCCAACACAATTTACTTTGATTGGAACCCACACAATAAGGAAGAGAATTTCTACTGTTATTGTCAATGCTGAGCTAAAGTCTCCCTTTTCCATATGAAAGAGTAATATCACCAGAAGAAAGTCTTTTGTTGACACCTTCCTCCGGGACATGAAGGAATTGAAACTGTTTTCAGGTGTGCAGAGCACAGATTGTGCTAGACACAGTGAAACAGAAATATTCAATCCAAGTGAAAACCTTGCAAGTTGTCTGACATGAACTTGGTTAAACAGCTTCAGAGACAACTGTGTGGGGACTCTTTAATGCTATAAAAATTAAAACTACTCTGAAGAAGATACTCCACATAACCGTATAATATGTTAATAAGACAACACAGTACATTTAGATGCACATTTCACGTTATTATCTAGAGAGATTTTTTGATAACAACACCATTACAACTTTTAATTTTTCACAGTAAATTATTTCTTGTAGGAATTTCTTACTTTCTGCTCATTAGAGGGGCAGAAATAATGCCAATCTCTCACATACTGATGTTGAGTTACAGTAAATTCAACATATCTTTTTTTAACCTGCTGTTTTAGAAAATGATAAACAGATTTCATGCAGGGGCCTATAGAGTTCTGCATTTCCTTACTATAAGCTTAATTTTCCTTAAACTTTAACATTTTGTCGCAGTGGGTCTTCTGGTTGACTGGATGGAAAACTTGTGATTTTTCTCAAACATGATCTGCATGAAGTAAGCTCTGGCCTACTTCTGGTTGTGCCAGGTAGGTTTTTGAGTCATTACAATTTAATTTTCTAGTGTATTGGCTTAGTTTTTTTGTATTCTGAGTGCTTTCAAAAGGAAAAGTCCCCTTCCTCACTAATTTCACCCTCAAACCTCAAACACCCATCTTGTGTGTCATCACCAATAATCACACACCTCAGGAGTATCTGAATCATCTGATTGATCCAGCAATCTTTATTTTCACAAGATTAATTTTCAGTCATGCTGCCATCACCATTTCAGCATTCTGCAGACCTGGTGCAACACAGTTTGAGGAAGGACCTTGCTGGGAACATGTAGACGGGAAAGTGGAGTAGGTCCACTTCCCTGCCTACAACCACCTAGACAGGCTGACTGCAACTCTATCTGTAGTGTATCAGATAAAACTAACCCAGAAAATATAGCCCTGTTAGAAAGTGAACACTTATTTTAAAGAAGCAATCAATTGAGCTGCATAACAGTCAGAGAACAGCTGAACATGATTGCATGGGGTCAATATCCTCTGACAGCACACCCTGCTGCACTGCTGTTACCTGCCCAAGTGCCACCACAAAGGCAGCACACCTTCACAAGGCCACTTGGGCATGGTCCTACATGCCTGCCCATTTCAGCCAGTGAAATGATTTAATCACTTACTCTTCAAAGACCTGGTCACTCGTGACATGCAGTATGAACACGGTGACAAATCTGCCTCCCCCTTCTTTCCACAGTCCTCTCCAACCTTCATCACACAGTCCACAAACTTGAAAATTGTCCCTGCTTGCTCTTTCACTGCCTTTTGGGCATAACTTGTTAAGACCTAGCCATCATCGGGTCATAAAAGCAGCTGCTTTGTGTGCTGCTATATCCCCATCACATTTCAGACACTGCTCTGAATCACTGCTGCTCCACCTGCATTATAGCACATAAAAATCACCACTGCAGGAGAAAAGCTGGCTCCAGGCTCCAAGCCGAAGTCTGTGTAACACAGATATGGCCCCTAAGTCTCGGTGTCACACAACGGTGCCTTGCTCTTTTTCATGTAAGAAATTTTCACTTAAAAGTCACAGGATCTTGACATTGGCAAGACTGCCATGGCACAGAAAGCAAACAGCTGCATTGACAGAAGATCCCAAATAAAAAAGGCTTTGCAGAAATCAATACACACATTCATAGAATTAAATAAACTTTTTTGTGACTCATCAGAGTGAAGGATTGTCTTTAAAATACGCTTTGGAAAGACAGCAGTAACAGGTTGGGATGCAAAATAAGATAAATGCTTTAACAAGAGGCTTTAGGTTAATTGAAGTCTTCTGCCAAGATGTTCTCTGGTTCACAAGCAGCCAAAAATGTGAACTGACACAGACTGCAGTGGGGCTGTTCTATGTAAGACTGTTGCTCAGTATTGTATGCTTTGGCAGCACTGCCTGAAATATAATGGGATTATGTACAGATTGAAAAAGAAATGCTGACTAATGCTGCTGCAGTTGATCTGTTCTGTGAGTGAAAAGCCAGACTGTTTTTCCAAGCACTTCCTGGGCTTCAGAAAATGAAATGTAATTTTAAAGTTGACATCAACAGAGAAATACTGACCTATTATAAAATAGTGAAGAGACTATATGGCTGTTGTAAACTTGATCATTTTGAATTAGAAACACAATTAATCCAAGCTACCAGCAATTTGGAAGTCATTTGACAGCTGGAAGTTCTGAGTATACTTTGATATTGTAAAGGCAGTGGTTCTAAATTCTTTTTTTGGTCCAAGAGAGCTTTTATGTTCATTCTGATGCATGTTCTTTTTAAGCAAATAGTAATGGAAAACTGTAAACCCCATATTTTTTCTGGCTGTAAGAGAGATGTCATAGTTTGCTCTTCTTGCCAGCCAAAGCATCTAAGTACAAACTCAATATATAAATACAGTTAGTGAGATCCCACGTGACTCCAGAGAACTCGACGCTACACTGATGGACAGATGGATTCTATGTTTGTGAAAGACACACAGCCCACATATGCTCAGGAGAGCTGCCCACACATGTATTTTTGAAAGCAAATCTTGGTACCTATCAAGTCCTAAGGCTGATTGCTCAAATTCATAATTCCAGGGCAACCTCACCATGACAGCTGTGATCAGAGTCTTTGCAGTCACCAGGTCTCCCTGGCTAGGGATTCTTAGCAGGGCTCACCTGGAGCAAGGAATGCTGGAAGAACTGGACTCTCTAGAGTTCTCTAAATCCTCCCAGGTGCGCCTGAAGGGCTATCCTAGAAAAGTGTACTCTGAAATCCCAGAGCTTTTATGCAAGGCTGAAGAAATCTCTAAGGCCTGGTGAGCTTACATGATGAAAGTATTCAGAACAACAAACCTCAGGGATTCCCAGCTGCGCTCTTTAGGTTTAATTTACAGCAGCCAGAGACCTTGAAATTTTTTGTAGAACAGAACTGTATCTTTTTACAAGAAGGAAGTGTCTGGGGGGAAGAAGTCAGACCACCCTTACGTCCACAGGCTCTGGAGGTAAGGCCAATTTTCTTTGGCTACATTAGATAAGAGAATCAGGAGAAGGGAGAATCAGGAAAAGACTTGGAAAATGTATGGGGGTTTTTTTGTTGGATTTGTTGGGTTTTTTTAAGAAAAACACATACAGAGATCAGAGCAGAATTATCTCTGTGACCTTGTACACTTTTCTACTTGGAAGACTAATAGATAGCTGGATAGTACCTGATTTTATTATGAAAGGAGTCTTTAGGGCATTTCCAACACAACCTGACATGATAGAAGATATGCAGTGACAAGACTGTCTAATAGAGGCACTTCTACAGGTAGGAAAGAGATAGAGAGTCCAGGCACTGCCTGATTATTAATCTGCCAAAGGAGCAACATTACTCCAAGCTGACAGAGCTCATGTCAGAGCTACACTTTCAGCAGCAAGAAAGCTGACATCTCAACAAAACAGAGGGGACACTGCCAGCCTGCACACAGGTATTGGGGAAAAACTGCTAAGAGAAACCAGCCAAAGGCAGGGAGCAGATCTAAAAGCAAGAGCATTTTAGGCAGTCAGGATGGGGACAAGTTGTTCAACAAAAGCCGTCTTTAGCTCCCTGGGAGGAAACAAGAATCTCCAAGGCAATAATCCTGTCATCTGCAGGTGGGTCAGTCTTGCCACTGGCTGAAAAGGAAGCCATGGAGGATCAGGCTTAATTAAAACAGATGTGTAACTTCCAGATGCCTGCACTTAGCTGAAATAATTCCATTCCGAGCAGATTTCACTATTGTAGCTGGATATTCTTTGCTAGATTTTATTTGCCTCTTTGCTCTGTCTTTCCTATCTCTTCACACCAGTCAGATTTAACACCTGCCTCTTAGATCTCACCTATCCATTCCATGCTGTTATCATTTATTGCCACTTACAAGGAAATTATAAACATTATGCAGCTCTTCCACCTCATTAATCAAAGATTTTAATTAAAAAGTTGAGGGTAAGACTTTCAAATACTTGCTGCATTGTTTATACCTGCATATTGGAGCAGTAAAACTGAAATAACAGCATGGATATTTTGAAACAGCCTGAGATGACAGAGAAAAATTTTATAAATGTCTATGGTTTTAATGGGATGAAATAGATAAATTCAGGGCAGGAATCCCACAGACCACATAGAGCCCTGGGAATGACAGACATCATGGAGAGGTTTTATAAAGCATTGTGAATTATTATACATGCAAACTGATCAATTGCAACCATTTGACTGAAGTCCAGTTTGCCTAAAGCAAGAAAGGAGCATTGATCAGATAAAATGAATTCAGAGAAATAAAATGAATTTGTGACCTAAACATTTTTTTTGCAGCAAAAATTTCTGAATATTAATAAAAAAGCTGTTTCTTCTGAAATAAACCCCACATATGGTAAAATAAGGTTTATTCAAAGCAACAAAATGAAAATGCATCTTAGGAAAACAAAAAGCACTGAAATAAAAATGTTCTTAGAAAAATAACATCTTTCATTAAAGTTCCCATAACACTTTTAAAAAGTCCTTAAGAATTTAGTAACAGATATCACATACTGCATATGATTAATGTGTAGATGCATCAATAATTATACACTGATAAGATTAATTTCTATTTTAGATATTTATCTATAGATTTTGATGTTGAAGCTGTATTTCCAGTCTTGAAATCTTTGGATATTAGATTCTGAAATGCCTTTTCAAAAAAGTGGACCTGCTTTTCTTTTCATAAATTAAGACCTTGACTGCAAACTTTACAACTTTGAGTAGGGCAGCAGCACAATACTATTACAAAAATTCTGTTCCTTTGGATAAAGTTTTGGGTTAAACAGAGTATGTTTTAGTGCTGGAAGACAACTTCTGGTTAGAAAACATTTTGCTTCTGTCCTATTTGATCCTTTATAGCTATCTAGAGCTATTTTGCTCTTAAGGAACACATCTCTTAGTCTCATGCAGAAGAAACAAACAGCAAAGAAATAACTTCCCTCTGAAATCCATTCAGAGATGTTTTAGGTTCTAAGAAAAAAACTTAGACACAGCCTGTCTAAATTCCTATGTTGTATTGAAACTTGAGCAACTGCAAAAAAAAATTTCCAAAAACTGTGGAAATTCACAAAGATTTATGCCATCTCTATAACATTGCCTTTTGTGGTTTATAATTATAATTGTGGTTAAAGTCTCACTGTGAACAATAACATTAAAATTTGTCAAAGAGATACAAAAGGCAATATCCTGAACTATGTTTAGGCTCAAAAGGTTTTGTGGCTCCCTTACTAACTTTGGCCTTACCTTTCCCACAAAAGATTGGTTGCCCTGTGCTATTTTTGTTCCTTACCATTAAGTGATGGGAAGCAAGAGGTTCCTCAGGGTCAATCTTTGCATGCCAAGATCAACAACTGCCTTTTAGCATGTTTCTTGGAGAACATATTTTTGCTGGGCTGTGAAACCATTTAACTGACAAAATCAACTTTGCTCTGCTATGTGATATAGAGTTTTTCACAGAAACAAGAAGTGAGACAAGCTGCTAATGACCTAAAGCTCAGTGAAGCAAAGGAAAGTCCTTCCAGGGAATTCAGTGAGTATTGATGAGGATTGATAAAGCTCTTCTGTTTTACACCTGGGCTGATGAACTGATCTCTGCTGAAGGTATATGAAGGTAACAAGAAGCATCCTGGCATAATTCAGGGGCTTCCACTCTCTGGGGCATATTTTATTAACAGAGTAAAACTATGTCAAGAGAATACGGGCAAAATCAAACACACATCTCTGGCTTTCCCATGGGTAAATGCTTATTTGTGAGGGGAACAACTGTGCAGTGGCTGGGTCCTGTGTCAGGTCCGGTAAAAAAGTGGGAATGACACGGCCAGAGGCACCATTAAAAGTAATTCCCAAGGAAAAGGCCTTTCTTAACAATAGAAACAAAACATTTTTCTTCGGCTCCCATTTTGGAAATAACAAGACCATTCTAGACCAAGTCTTAAAGTACAAAGAGCCACATATCAGCCAACATCATCAACAAGCAAATAATAAAATAAAATAGTCTATATAGGAAATATTTACCTTAAATGCTCTCAACTTGAGTTAAAGGTCATATTATGGAAAGATACAGACATTCTGGAGAAAAAGTGGCTCTCCTGATGTTTAAATAAGTAATTTAATTACCACGTCCAGTTTTGGAATACTTAGCAAAGAAGAGGTATTAACTTGGTTGAAGTGAACTTAATAGAAGCACACCAAGCTAAGTGGGATCTGGACCACCTGATGTATAAGAAGAGGTTGAGGGAGCTGATTTTTTTCAGGCTAAAGAAAACATTAATGTGAGGCAAATAGTCTCAAAGCTGAGCTGGTTAGAGTATGGTACTAATATGGCCAGGGCTCTAAGTTTGATCCCTGTATGGGCCCTTCACTGAGAAGACGGTCCTTGTGGGTCCCTTCCAACTCAGAACGTTCTGTGATTCTGTAATGCTGTTGCCATCCACTATTGAAATAGCTGGCTCCACAGAGCTGGAGCCAGACTTGTTCTAGAGGTGCACATTGGAAGGCTGAGAGGTAATGGTTGGATGTTGTGGCATGGGATATTGCTACTAGTATCAGGAGAAAAGTTTACCAGTTGCTAGACACAGGCACCGGGAGAGAAAGACTGTGAAATATTCATCCCTGGGGAAATTAAAAGAAATTAAAGGTCTTACTGTACAGGAACCTGAACAATGTGATGTGTCTTTGCAGTTAGCCTGTGTTTAGCAGTAGTTTGGACTTAATGGCCTTTTGTGGTCATTATGTGCATTATCCTTCCTTAAAAAAAAGTTGTGTCCTGCTTTGTCTGGGGTTGTTTTTCTCCTCTGTGCTATATATGTCACTATTGGTTATGTACTGCTACATCTTGCCAGCCATATTACCCTCTATATCTGCTCCCTGAAACATGTCAGTTCATACTAAATGTTTAATTTTTTACACAACAACACTTTCTTGACCTAATTTAGAAGATGATGCACACTGTACTTGCCCCCTCTATGATCAATTATTCTGAAGTGTCTTGCTGTGCCATCAGTTTGGATGCACATTGTGCTCAGGACTGACAAGACTGTACATTCCCATACATCCCACCAGCAGTTTGCTAACCACAAATGTTTGCAATTTTGCACAGTTCCCAAACATCCACATTCTCTATAGATTCATGTACTCCAATCGTATAAACCATTCTGACAGAAAGGATGGGGAACATGTTGTTCAAGAGATACAGTAAGGCTGTATTCCTGCTCCAGGCAGGCTTTTGAACAATGCAATTAAAATGAACATTTAAATATGACCATAAAAGAGCAAAAAACTCATACAAATAATTTCTCTAAAAAAAATCTCCTTTGCTACAGTCACCGTGAAAAACTGGCAGGGAGCTTTTTAACCACAACTACTGAACATTAAATTTTTCTGGTTGATGCCTTTCTCCTCTGAATTTCATAGCACTTGCTGGTGACACAAATGCCCACTGTGGGGATACTTAGTACAGTCACTGTTAGGTTTGAGGCCATGGTTTAGGGCAGAAAAACAGCTGTGACAAAAGTACAGGGATCATGTAGCTGCAGTCAAGGCACACAGATGGTGAAGTAGGGTCTTGTTGGATTTCCTCTCTGAATCACTGCTATCATGCTAAGAGGACACAGCAACTGAATGGGGAATATGATGATAGAAAAAGCTGTTCCTCCTTGTTTTTTTTTCCCAAGATGATATTCTTGATTTTCCTGTTCATTTTTCAATGGTGATGGATTCTCAAGTACAATAAATAGGCCCATGTTTCTGTAGTGTGAAGCAACAGCCAGTAATAACATGACAATTAATTTTCTTTATGTGCCAAAGCTTGTTTCCTATTTGTTTAAGTGCAAGGACAGGAGATTCTGGCTCTTCTTACTGAGAAATTTCTCCACTACTAGATCTTAAGGTTATGACAGCCTTGTAACACTGACTTACTGTTCCACAGATAATCACCACATACTGGAGCACCACTTGTGTAATCATCTAATCATGTAAAGACAAAATTAATGCAGAAGTTTCCTCAAGAGACTTTTAAAATGTAAAGTTGATAGTCTCCATGGAAATGTAGGCCAATACAAGTTTTTCCTCTGAGCCTCCTACTCTAGTGACACTTTTAATTATGTGCTAATTATGCACATTTAGCCTTCTATTACATAGTAGTTGGCAAATGCTAATTACTGTTTGCTCACTGGAGAGCTTAGGTTACTATGGACAGTCTTGAAACTTCTTAAGTTACATGAAATATTTGTGTCCTGAAATTCATGTCGATGAGAAATCTGCAACAGTGAGCTCTTCTTCCTCTCTGAATATTAAGAGAGATTGCATTAAAATGCAAATTACAACCAGAGCTATTTGAACTACAAAAAAAAAAACAACCCGAAAAAAAAAAAATCTATTGTTTAAACTATTAATAGTTTTGACATGTAGTTGCTGCTCCAGGATATCCTTTCTTGCAGAAGTATTTACTTGGTTGTGTTGCAGGTTTCAGAGAAGAACTATAACCCTAGAGCTACACTTGTTTTGACTTAAATAACAAAATGTTTTTGTTTACATCCAGAAAATGCAGAAGTATCTATATATACCTCAGATATAGTCTCCACTGAAGAGTGCTTCATTTACTCTCTTTAAGGCTACTGCATAATTTTATGGTTTAAAGAGATGAGACAACAAACTAAATTGCAGCCTGGAAACAAACCTTAGCTTATTGATAAGGACATAAGAAAAATATTAAGTTTATTAAAAGATGACTAGACTACAGTTTAATGTGTGTGAATAGGAAAAGAGCAGGGCTTGACTGAGATTCATTCCTTTAGAAAAACAACTACCACCACTGAAAAAACCAACCAAACAAAAATCCATCAGAACAAAATGAACAAAAACAACCCCCTCAACAAAAAGCAACCAAACAGAAAAACAAAAACATGAAAAAGACCTAAATATACAAACAAAAAAGCTGAAATTGACATGTTCATCACATGCTGTGAGCTGGAATGTCCTGTGGAGATGTGTGCCTCCTTCAGTGGTACGAGGAAATCAGGTACCAAATGAATTGCCTTAAATTATGATGGGTGAAACTGAGGCCTCATTATTTGGCTGGGCTAAGGCATTACAGCAACCAAAACCTCAAAGGTGAACACAGAAAATGTGAAACTGGAACAGGAAACTTCTAGTTAGGGAACACTGGAGATCAGTGTGCAAAATGCATAATTTTGGATGCAAGAGATTTTGGAAGGCACGGCTTTTCTGAACAGCACAGTCTAGACTGACTGACTAGAAGCTATTTAACCAATAGGGTCAAATTATTGATCTTCATCCATGCTCACAAACTTTTGTTTATGGAAGTGGCTCCCTTGACTTGACCTGTACTTGCAGATGAACAGTTTGTTCAGCACAGGCATAATCCAGCCATATGAGTCTATACTGAAAATATTAATGTTGTTTTTAGAAGTGATAGTAATCTTAAACACCATAATTCTCGAGATTAATGGCTTCTTCAAACAAGTGTTCTGGGATGCTGAGTTACTTAAACATCTTCCTAAGTAAACAACTATGTCAGAGGTTGAGGGCATTAGAGGTTCCTCCTCTTCCCACTGAGTGTTTTCTGGAAAGGAGTTGGTCACTAAAATTTTTGAATTGCCTTTACTACAGAAACTAGCTCTTGCCCTTCTCAAATTATGCCTCTTTCTTTCAGCTCTACTAAAAGATAGGTTAATGACAAAATCCACTTTGGCATGTCAAGGTATATGTGTTAGCTGTGCATTTGTTCTTATTATCCTTTAGCCTCAGGGTACTGTGAAAGCTGAATAGATACTGACCACCTGCTACTTTGGAAGGCCAGAGAGAAAAGATACTAATATATCCTCTGGGCATGGCACAGCACAGAAGACCCTCCTGCTCCTCCTCAGAATTGTAGCATTTATTTCTAAGGAGACAATAGGTTTTATATTAGTTTATCATTTTTTGATGGTAAAAAAGTGGGAAAATTAACTGGGGGAAATTTTGTTTTAAATATTTAAATGTGAATCTTGCTTACAGAAATTAGTCTGACTTGTCTATAAGAAGTACCAGTCTAGACAACCTCCCAGACTGAATAATTTCTTTGCAATAATCTTCGATTTTGGCTTTCTTTAATATATTAAAAACACATTTGGCTTTACCCAGCCAAGGAAAACACACCTCACAGTGAAGGCTGGTGGTGAGCACTGCTGTGCTACCATGGGGGAAATCCCAAAAAGCAGTTCACCTGTGGAAGGCAGGTCCTTCTGACAGGTATCTGACAAATAAGTGTGGACAGGCTTTTCAGTCACGCACGTTTGTTTTTATAATTGAAAAGCAGATGTACACCTGCTTTCTGCTTCCCACAGTGTTCCTCCAAGGTACATGCAGAAGAAAAGCCACTGAATTATTGTTATCCAGAATATCAGGCACAACCAACCAGTGTATTACAAATTCAACACTGTGTAGTATATGATATAGGATCAATGGGGCCAAAAGCCTTGACAGTTACATTGCTCTAAAGAAACCCACATGTTTGGGAAAAATGGAAGATACAGTATCTTAATGAGAAGCTTTGGGAGAAGTAATGGATCAAAATCCCACCAAAGTTTCAGAAATGTTTTTGCAGGTACCTGTCTATGTGATGACAATTTTAATGAATATATCAAAGCTAAATTCTTGCAGTCAAGACTACTGAGTCCCTCCTTCTATAATTTTATTTTAGACAAAAGAAGGGATCATATTTAAGGATGACATGGCCCACACAAATTAGGTTTTCAATAATCCCAGCCCAAAATTTTTATTTTAAACTATGAGGATAGACAGGTAAGGGTTTATTTCCTATTTTAAAAATGCTACGGAATTTTCTTATTCTTTCTGATATAGGATATTTGGTTTGAATTGAGTGACAAGTTCTTGCACTGAAAAAATACTCTGTGCACATATTTTAATGAAATTACTCACTTGAAAATGCTGATCATCACTATTTGCAATAAGTGCATCTGTCGTTTAGAAAGAAGCATACTATAGGTAACTAAGGTTAGTAAAAGCACTACAGAAATTGTATTATGCCTCATTTCCCTACATGAAAAATAATTCTTGTAACAAAGGGATTTTTTTAAAGTAGATTAGGAGATTAAAAAATAGACGCAAGAACCAGAACAATTTCTGGTCTGGAGAAAATAGATATTAAAAAGAAAAACAATATATGTTTCATGGCACTGAGTAATCACAGGAAGGAATCCTTGATATCTTTTGTTTTTCCTCACTGTAATCCATCAGATGGTGACACTCTGGATTTTCAAACTCTACTGTTTGTCAACATTGTCAACTACTCTTGCTAAGCACTGGAGGAGCTGGACCATCTGCCTGCTTTGGTAGGTCAATAATTTAAGACAGAACTCTGCTGTATCCTGCCTCAGGAACACCTGGCAAAACCACAGTTCTCAAAATACTTTTCACTGTATTTTCTTTAGTAATACATTTACCCAGGACCCACGGTAAAATCATCCACTCGACGATGGTTGGAGGGGGTCCCTGCATGCTGAGGTCTGACCTGTCGATGTGCTGAGAGGCAAGCAACAGCAGGAACAGAAAAGTCAAGTATGATGCTGTATGGCAGATAAATTTGATAAATGGCTTTCTGATGAACAGCCCCAGTGGGCTTTTGGGAGCTATCAGGTAGCACACAGAGAAGACTGGGAAAAGGAGTCCTATCACAACACATGTCAACATCTTCACTGCCCAGTGTCGCCTCCGCCATCCAGGGAACTCGTCGTACCAGCGGGATGCGAGCAGCTGCTGGCAGTTGGGCTGAGCAACAAACTACAGAGAGAAGAAAGGAAGAGAGTTAGTTTCTTGCTACCTCTGTAATATTTTTCATTGTATGTATCTTTAGTAGATAGAGATTAAAAACATTAAAATAAATCCACAGCCTGTGCAAGCCTACTCATACTGATTGTAACAGTGAGATAGGACTGCCTTTCCTTCAATGCCAAAAGTATAGTGCACAGAAACAAACATTTACTTTTCACAATAAAGCTTCACTTCTGCACTGGTTGAGTACACAAGGAGACAACGGATAGCTAAACACATGCACTTCAAAACCTGACTTGAAACTGAAATGCAAGCTCACAGATACTCCTTATTTAATCAGCAACGTTTGTGGAGAATTCACAGAACATGAGGTAGAAACCAAGGAGCACAACTGAGGTCTGCAAACAATGAAACTGAATTCCACAGCCATGAACAAACTGTTCTCAGTATGTTCCCTGCTAATTCTCTAAAAATCAGGCTTACATGCTTTAATACTGACAAAACTCTTACAGATTCATTACAAAATGTTTACACAATGTGAATTTAGCACTAGCATTCCCCAGTGTTTCACAAACCCTTGTCAGGATACACCTATCCTGTGTGATACTTTGTGGTCTATCTGTTACCATGAGATTTTAATTTACTTTTTTTTTTGTTTGTTTTGTTTTTTGGAATATAGCCCTTAAAACTGAATTTCACCAAAACAAAGTAAATATTTAATATTTTTCAGATAGATTTTCAAAGACGTATATATATCAAAGTTTTATGTCATACTTTTCTTTGATCACTAGTTCGTATTTCCCCATTGTTTTATTTTGTAAGGGTGACAGAGTAGCAGTACACAAGAGTTGATATAAAAGGCATGTAAAAGGCATAGAATAGGAGCAACATATGTATCAAAGATGGCCAGAGTTGCATTAAAAAAACAAAAAACAAAAAAACCCCCCAAAACAAAACCAAACAACCACCAAGCATTTTCCTCCTGTTACTCTGGTGGTTTGATGCTGGCTGGATGCCTGGTGCCCAGCAAAGCTGCCCTATCACTCCACTCCTCAGCAGTGGAGGGGAAAGAAAGAAGATAAAAGGAAAGGCTTGTGGATCAAGATAAGGACAGGGAGAAATCACTCACCAATTGCCATCATGGGCAAAATAGACTTAACTTGGGCAATTAATTTATTACCCATCAAACCAGAGCAGAATAATCAGAAAAAAAAAAAAATCTTAAACCCCCCTTTCTCTCATCCCTTCCTTTTTCCTAGGCTCAACTCTCTCCCAAATTCTCTATCTCTATCCCCACATGGTGCAGGGAGATGGGAATGGGGGCTGTGGTCAGTTCCTCACATTGTCTCTGCCATTCCTTTCTCCCATTCCTTTCTCCTTGGGGGAGGACTTCTCGTACTCTTCCCCTACTCCGCTGTGGGGTTCCTCCCGTGGGAGACAGTTCTCCACAACTTTCTACAACATGACTCCTTTCCATGGGCTGCAGGTCTTCATGAGCTGCTGCAGCTTGGGTCCCATCCATGGGGTGCAGTTCCTCAGGAGCAGACCGCTCCAGCATGGGTCTTCCATGGAGTCATAAGTCCTGCCAGCAAACCTGCTACAGCTTGGACTCCTCTCTCCACAGAACCACAGGTCCTTCCAGGAGCTTGGTCCAGTACAGGATTCCCAGTGGGTCACAGTCTCCTTCATGCATCCGTATGTTCCAGTGCGGAGTTACCCAGGGGTGTAGGTGGATCTCTGCTTCAGCATGGACCTCCATGGACATCCGGCCATACCATGGTCTTCCTTACCAGCTGCAGAGGAGTCTCTGCTCTGGTGCCTGGAACACCTCCTCCACTTCCTTCTTTGCTGACCTGGGTGCAGAGTTGTGCTGCTCACACATTCTCACTCACTTGTACCCTGTCTGAAATTATTCCTGTGCATTATCTTCTTTCCTCTTCTTAAATCTGCTGTCCCAGAAGCTCTACCATCACCAGTAATGGGCTCAACTTTGGCCAGAAGCATGTCCATTTTGGAGTATCTGGCATTGAACATGGGAGAAAGAGGGGAATCTTCTGGCAGCATCTCACTTAAGCAGTGAGATCTATCAAAATCTTGCCATGCAAACCCAATACACTTACACACGTATGAGTGTATTACACACACAGTGGATTAAATCATTAGCTGAATACTTAGTAAAGCTATGCAGAAACTTTTTTCTCTTATTACAAAATTGCGTTTTTTTCACAAAACAATTTCAGATTTGAACTTGAATCAAATGCACCTATTTTGGGATCTTACATTATTTTGATAATACTTATAACCACAGGAGCCAAGTTCCTTTGGGGATGAAAAACAGGTAACTTCTCAAACTGTTTGTAAAATCATTTGGATTATTACTAGTAAAAAATACTCTTTAGATTGGAATGAAATGAGAGTCAGCATGCATCTTTCTGTATACGTCTGGATCTTGTCAGAATTGATTACCTCAGCCACATTCAAACCTGGTGTACATTAATGAAATGTCAGAGTCTTTAGTAGAGACAAATTTGCCTACCAGACACCAGCAGTGAAGCTGCCTCTGACTGTTGTGAAAGACAAGAAAATTTTTTCCTACTGTAAGGATCTTGAAAATAGCCTTAAAAAGGGCAACAATGTACTCCTCCTTTAGAAAAATGCATTCTCAAGGTTTCAGGTTGTTTCTTTCAAGGTACAAATGTCTGGAATAATAGCATATGTGGTCAGAGCAGATGGTTTCAGTTATGCTTTTGCCAAGTTTATTTTCTCTAAAACATTTTTTCAACTTAATTAGCTTGAGTAGATACAGATAGGTTCTTTGCTTGACTAGTGAAAAAGTGTGAGTCATTCCTCAATAAAACATTTTTTTCTTTTTGCTCCAGAGAGTGCCAGGTCCATGGGCCTTCCTCCTCTTCATGATATCTTCCCATTATTAAAGAATGGGAAGATATTATGAAAGAAATTACAAATCCACTCACCTAAAGTAATCAGTACCGAAGTCTTGCCTGTGCCCCCTTTCTAAACACTCTTGGCTACCCTCACAGTGTTGGGGAGATATGTGAAGGAACAGCTGCCAGCAGCTAGCAAAGCCTGGTGACAGATGTAGGGGACCTACTCCTTGCCAAGCATGGCTAAAAGGGAATTAATTTTCCTGTTTGCAATGTAGAGAAAATTAGGTAAAAGGCAGGAGTTTGTCCAATGTCCAAACACTGGGCTGCCTTGGGACTGGGCAGACCAGAACTGATGCAGAGGTACCTCATGCCATGAGGAGATCCTTGCTGAATGTACCATCTGGAGGATGCTCCACAATGGGGTGGACACTGCATTGCTTAGTTCTGATCTTTAAACAGACTAATATGCAAATGTTAATTGCATATTAACACTTAACATCAGTGTTAGTGGAGAAAGCATTTCTGAACAGGCCTCATCTTCTAATACCCATATTAGATATTATAGTATTGGGGCTGTTTGGCTAAGGTACAATGTGTCAAGGATGGTGTTCTGAGGCACAGAAAGTTTTTTACTAAGTGCAGAAAATTTTCAAATCTCAGACACTGAAGCGACAATTTTCAAAGTAATAATTTCACAAGAAATCAGCAATAACTCTTCTTCAAAATATGACCATGACAAGAGAATTCTAGCAGTGGTTGGATCCTCTAAATACAGAAGAAAATTTGCACAGACTATGCATTTTGTATGGAGTCAGAGGAAGCAGCCTCAGTAACATGCTTTCAATTACTTGCTTGACACAAAATACGTAACAAACAACTAATGGTATGGTAAGGAGCAAGAACAAAAAATACTATGTCTGCATTTAAAGAGCTGTATTGCATTTGGAAGCAGTTCTAGTGCCACAGGCAAAAAGGTCTGTAACAGAAAACACAACACAGTGTGTTTATCTACAGATGATATAATGCATTTCTGAAAGGTCCAAATATTCATGCTGGTGTGTTTCAACAACACATTGGCAAGGTTGGTTAGCAATGTCCTGAAACAACAAAAATATCTGGCTCTTCACTGAAGACTTTTCTTTATGGTTCTGAGCTTAATTTGCCTTATAATATTAACTACAAACCAATCCAAAGTATTTTTTGGATATTTGGAAAATTATCCTAAGTCTCTTGCTGAAATTTCTGTTAAAGTTTAATTTATCAATGAACTGTATGACATTATTAAAAATGTCAAAACTAATTCTCAAAGATTTGGCTACTTCTTTCATTTTTGTGGTCAAGAGATTGTCTTCATACGCTGCAAAATATGATCAGTAGTTATAGCTACATGTATTACATTAGCTAAAAATTGAAGGAAGGTTTTGAACAGGGAAAAGTTATACCCTGATGGAAGAAAAGCGTGCTCAGTCGTGAGCCCTACAGTCTTGTTCCTCAGCAGCACAGGAAAGGTGAGTTTGTCCCTTCTGGTCCTTGTGGAGGACCAGAGGAAATGAAAGGAAGGTGCTGTTTTCATGCTTCATAAGTAAATATTTGAGACCATACAGGAACTGGGGGCAGGGAAACCATCCTGGGACTCACAGTGGAGATGCTGCCCAGGTATTCTGTCTCACAGACATTACTCAAAGGTAACAGTTAAATAGATCAAATAATTTAATCTGTTATTCATATATTTTATTACTGCTTTCAAATTCTTATTATACTTTTAATTTATCCACTGAAAAGCCCTTCCCTACATAAAAAAAATAAGGTAAAGGTCTTAATAACAAAATTCTCTGGTCAATTCACATTTGTACTATAACCATTAGAAACTTTTCCATTAGAAAGGACAAGTAAAAGTGGATGGAAGAAAGACATGCTCCAGCATAGGACAATTCCTGTATAAATGGATGGCATTACATATAAGATGATCACATATTAAACTAAATAGACATATAAGTCCCCTGATGAACTTGGAGATTAAAAAAAATTAAAAACTATTTTACACAAGTATTTTGTGACTAGCAGAAACAGAAATACTCCATGACATTAATTTGCCAGTTTTGCATTGCCTATGCCAAAATATTTTCACTGTAGTATAATTTTCTTCCTTAATTGGAGAGATTGGAGGTATTCTTTTACTATTTTTGAGTATCTTTTGTACTGCCAGTATTATGTTATTTGACTTTGATATTGTCTCCATATAATTAGCAATCAGCAAGTTTATATTTTCACATTATGATGGCTTCCAGCAGTTTGTAATTACACAAGGGATTTTGCTACATGATTATTCCCGATTTCACATCTTTAGCTCCTTCACAGAGTCTGCCCATATGAAAATGTTCTGGTATTCACTCTCCTAGTTGTCATGCTGGGAACTGGCTCTTCTCTGAGACCGCTGAAAAACAGAAAGTCACAGCACCAACAAAAATAATCTGGTATAAATAATAGCACAGCCTGATTCTAGTGTTATCCAAGCATATACATAGCACAGAATTTAATTTTCACTTCTGATTAAATCTGGTTTTGCTAGAATACATCTCTCAGTCAATGAAATTATGAAGAAATAACACAACTGATACTATTAACTATATATGGTCTTTAAAGAAATAATCATTCTATAAATAATGTATCATCAGAACACATTGTTAGCTCTTTACCATACCACAATGTTACCTTCAAGTATTTATTTCATTCTATTATGAAATACAAAAAGATATTAAAAGCTCCATTTGTAACAAGAGTGCTCATTTTTACATTTATAAAAGCAGTCTAACAAAATCTGAGGTCCAAATTAAATTCTCATTTTGACATAGGTGGTTGAGTATGTTATATAAAAAAGGATGTAATTTGTCATCTAGAAATGAAAGCTGTCAAAGAAAATTTGTTTCCTTTCTGACATATACAAGGGAGTTTTGTTGTAGGACAAAGAACTATCTTGGATAGCATTCTCTAATAGATGAATGGCATTAATGACTTTTTTTGAGGAAGAAAACAGCCAAAAACATTTACCATAGACTTTCTTACTAATACTTTTTTGAAGTCATAGTGAGATTCTCTGTTGTGGTGTGCTGTAGTGCCATTACAGACAGATGGGTACGAAAGGTTTGCTCTGGGGTCTGCTGCTCTGTCACATGCACTTCCCAATGATTGTGCTCCCATTTGACAAGACTAAAGCTCAATTGCTGTTTCTTTCTCTAGAATACTTTACTTCTCATATTTTACAAATTTTCACAGATATTTAATGAAAACTTAAGTTTGTCTATTTAGTTTAACTTCAAATTCACATGTCAGTATTTTCTATCTATTGGTTGTGAAAAGCATTGGCACTAATGACAGATTCAAGTCCCAATCTCACTTAGAAGACTCCTAAATTTGGTAGATTGTTTCTCCCTTTAGAGATGTCACTGCATATTCTTTTCTATATCTTCCCCCAAAGGCTGTAATTGAGAGTTTCAACGCTTACTCTGTGAGGACTGCTTCATTAAGACAAACAACATTTAATTGCAATTTAAATGCTTTAATGTTATTGACTAGATCAGCTCTACATTTTCCTTTCCAAAAGCTAGGAAATCTTTTGGAATCCATATTCTGGATTCCTTTGGGTACAGTTATACTGAGTGCTTTCTGCCTCAGGCCAGAAACCCTGATTCCTGCACCAAATCCTATTGTCAGGTCCTTCCCGTCTAAATGTTGTGCCAGATGGAGCAGATCATCTCAATAATCGTGATTTGTGCTGCATGCAAACCACTGGTCAACTTTTACTCAGCTCTATCTGCAGCTGTGTCCTTAAGGGGACCAGTGAGCTCACTCAGTGTCATGGTTTAACCTCCAGCTGGCAACAAAATACCACAGAGCTGTTCACTCACCACCCCATTCCTCTCAGTGAGGCAGGGGAGAGAATTGGAAAAAAAGTAAAAAACATGGGTTGAAACAAGAACAGTTGAACAATTGAACTAAAGTAATATAAAACAACAACAACAATGATGATAAAGAAAAAGAGAGAGAGAAATAAAACTCAAGAGAGACAGGTGATGCACAGTGCGGTTGCCCACCCACAGCTGAGTGCTGCCCAGCCCATCCCCAAGCACAGATTGGCCCCATCAAACCTGCCTTCCCCAGTTTATATACTGAATATGACATTCTAAGGTATGGAATATCTTTTTGGCCAGTTTGGGTAACCTGTCCTGGCCATGCTCCCTCCCAGCCTCTCATTCACCTGGCCACTGGCAGAGCATGGGACACTGAGATGCACTTGGCTTAGGGTGAGCAGTGCTCAGCAGCAACCAAAACATAAGCATGTTATCAACACTATGGTCCCAAAAACCCAAAACACAGCACTGCACCAGCTGCTAAGATGAACATTATTCTAGCCAAAACCAGGACACTAGGGATCAGGGCACCAGACGACACCTCCTTGTATGTGATCAGGGCAACCTGAGTCACATCAGATCCCTGTAGCATAGAAAACTCACAGCACAGATGCCTTCATCCTAAAATCCAGAGTTTACATTCCTCTCACCAAAAATAGAATACAATTCCAGGGGTTTTTATTTCAACTATTCTATTTTGTAACTTCAAATGTGAGGAGGAAGGAAATAAAAGGAAAATAGAAAAGTAAAAACTAAAATGCTTTGTTAAAAGGATTAATGACATTGCAGCTTTCAACATTTAAAATTTCTCATTTCCTACATCAACACAAGCAGAAGCTCTTACTTTGATTCATTACTCCTTCTCAGTAAAATGAATCAGTACAGAAAAAACCTATTAAATATCTATTAAATAAGCCAAGGCTTATCTATAATTGCAGTGATTCTGATTAATTGCTTAGAAAAGGCAATGGCAACTGAAACTAGAATGCAGTTGTTAGGAACCAGCTGTGCATGAATAGCTTTGTTAGACTTCCCAGTGGTAAAGGAAAATGAATCAGTTATTGGGCTTTGGGATGATTGTGTAAAATAGCTCAAAACTTCAGAATTGTGATGTTGGTATAATATTTCTAGCTCCCACTCTGGGAAAGTGTTAGAATCACTATAATTCAAGACATTTTTTGTAGGGAAAAACAATTACAGAAGCACTGTAAGTATCTGAAGAGAAAATAAAATATAAACTTACTTCTGTTATACTGGATCCCTTTTCTGGGACATCCAGCTGGTGTATTTCCATGCATAGCAAGCAAATAATAAAACTGATATTTCTGCGTAAAGCCCTGCATTTGAGGCAGTATAACCCTGTCCAACAGTGCAAGCTAGAATTCATGGTCTAGGGAGTAACTTTGCAGAAAACACCTGAGGACACCAGTAAGCAAGAAGACAAATACGACTCGGCACATATTTGCTTAAGTCTCTATCATTTCAATCCTATTACTCCCAAGGCATTCTTCATATACCTCTGACACCAAGTTTCCTGTCTGTACCAATAGCTTCTTCAAAATACACTACCTCATAAAAGAATAGAAATAATGGCTGATCATTCTCTCAGTATTTATTCTAACACTGAATAAATTGAGACTATAAACATGTTTTGTTTATAATCTCAGAAGTTCAAGTTCATTTTACAAGAGCAAAATCAATATGTATTCTAAAAAACTTCATATACCAGGCCAGGGAATGTAAAAAGAAGAAAAACACGTCTCTGGACCAGTGAACAATTAAATCTCCTTTCCAGCCCAAATCATTCTATGACTAGTTTTTTTACATTCAAGTTGGTTTTGTGTCCTGTATTAGTAAGGCTTCCAAGCATCAGCTGGTCAGCCAGAAGGGGTTAGGATCCAAGTTAGTTACAATTCCACTACATGACCAGTGAGTTCCCTCACATCCAGAACAGTCTACCACTTTGTCTACTCCTGTAGCTGCCATATCGCCAGAAGGAAAATCTGCAAATTAATAAACCAACCTTTCAAAATTCATGAGGGAGCTGCAAATATGTTGAAAGCAACTAAAGCACAGAACACAGTGAGAGTTTAATTGGAGAAAAAATAGCTAAGAAAAGCTTTGAGTGAAGGATGGGTAGGAAAACAACCAGAACAGCTAGATTCTTCCTCTGGGAATTGCCTGCTCATGTGAGAATTCCTATTGGCATCACTGGAGATCGTCGTGTTCCTCATTTGCTCAGCTTGTTGCAGAGGCCAAAACAAGGTAGATAGTCATTCCTAGTTCCACTTTCCTTTATTGACTGTCCTTTCAGATTGGAGAAGGGTATTGACTTATTTGAAAGAAACCTGAACACAAAAATTTCAATGCCTTCTTTTCTTTATTTTCAGGTTCTTTGACTGTTTCTGTGAAGAGAAACCTTGGATCAGTGATATATTGTTGCACTATTAAATATTTTCTGTAAAAATAATGGTAATCACCTCCTATTAGTGTCAGGCAAATTTAGATTTTACTATGTTAGCTCGTCACGAGGGCCGATGTTCTCTGGGTGGGGTCATGGGTGACACAGAAGCACAAGAGGTTTCAATTGTGCTTCCGGAGGAAGCCTATGAGGCAAGGGAGGACTCTTCTCTTTCCCTGATGGATTTGAGGGTTGATTATTTGAGGGGTGGTGATGGACTGGAAGTTGATTACCTGAGAGATGGTGACTAGGTGGAAATCTAAGTTGTTACTTCATTCTGTGGAGAAAAGGGAGGGGGGAGGAGGAATGTATTTGGAAGGTTTTCATTCTTAGCTTTGTATGTGTTCCTTTTTAGATATTGTAATTAATAAAGTGTTGTTTTGTTCCCTCCATCTCCAAGTGAGAGCCTGCTTTGTTCTGTTTCCAGGTCACATCTCACAGTAACCATTTTGGAAATATACCTTTCATAGAACCCTGGCATTATGCCAGGGTCAAACCATGACATTCACTTAGCTTCATGAGGTGCCATCCTGAATCCTTATGTGAAAAATGGATATTAAGCATATCTGTTCTTCTATGCTTATACTGTTCTAGCCAAGAGATAAGAGAGTTGAACTCCAAGGTTTCCCAGCTTCTTTAGAAGTGACTGTTTACGATGTGAAGCTAGTGTGGAAGTGAAGAGGCCAAAGTTCCCCAAAATCACTGGGAATCCAGTTCCTGGAAAGCATAACTCTCATTTGAATACAAAATTAGAGGGAGAAGGGAAAAAATGATAACACAGACTGATTTCAAAAGCATTCAAGATAAATAAAGCAATAAACAGCAAACTTTCTTCTGTTGGAAGTTCTTTATTAATGTCCAGATCTGGCTTTGCAGTTTCACAAATACTTAGGAACATAATGTATATAGTCACTTATCTGCTTTTCTTTCTCTTCAAGCACTTTAATGTTTTTTATCTTTAGATTCCTTTTGTTTAACTTGGCTGTGTTTTTATCTAGGAATGTTGAGAGCCGAGAAATCAGATTAATCACCTAGTTCCTGCACAAAGACTAAACTTAATAAAATAAATATCTTTGGCAAGGATGCTCAGTGAGCATTATTCTGAGACCATTTTCAGGAGAAACACATGTAAGTCTCTAACAGATGTATCAGTTTTATCAGTCAAGTGCAGCCATGTGCAGCTTCTGCAGTTTAATCACAAAATATTAATCTTGGAAAGTACTTCAGGGGAGTACATTGCTTGCTCCAATGTCTTGCTTTCCAAAAGCTCTTTTGCACATAACAATAGGTTGTGATTGAAGAAAAATTACTTCTCTTGGGAACAGACCTAAGAAATACTGTGCTTTCATGTAATGGGAAGATACCTACTACAGCTGTTAATGAAAATCTGTTTATCCAGCATCTGCCAGCCTGGATAAATAAATACAGCCTTAGATAGTTCTTTACCCTTAAGAAGCTCTGCAATTTGTGGCAAAACATTAGAGTTTGGTATCTCAAATAAAAATCTGGAGTTACTCTCACTGTTGCTGTAAAGATGTCTGAACACTGCTGGTTTCTTTCACTGTGAAGAACCAGAGTGAGGAAGGAGCCAATATTAATTGATAAGCATAATTTAATTGACATAAGCATCACTTTTAAGGATGTTCAGGCCTCATCTACACTGAAAAAATCAGTGGCTGAGTCTGAGCTTTTGACACCAGTAATCCCCACTACCTATTGTCTCTCGCCTGGCTCAATTTTTTATTTCTCCACACACGTCTGTGCAAGGCAAATCTGCAACTTTTTGAAGTCTGAATACAAATCCCTTAGCATCACTCAGTCATCCCATCAGGCTATGGTCTGCTTGCATTTAGCAGTACAGACAACCTTTCAAAGACCAGTTCCTCGCTCAATATTTTATTGATTTTTACATTATACATTTCTGTGTTAGTCTGGTATTTCTAAAACTTATTGCATGCTTCTAGTAACTGGATAACTCAGGGGATGTTTTTGTTTGGCCAGATTCCATATCATTCTCTTATCAAGATAGGGCACAATACATCAGGTTGTACTACCAGGTAAAGGAATATATTTTCTTTTAAAGTTTGGAAGAAAATGACCATTTGTGAAAAGCTAGAGGTGGAAGAAGAATATATGGAAGGATATAAACAAAGTTTTTTTCAGCCCCTGAAGGTTTGAGGCTACATTCTTCCTCTACAAATCAAAGGCAATTTGTTCACTGTCAGAGAAATCTACTTCATAGGCTGTTGTCACTGCCTGTATGACATACATGCCCTGGCCTCTGCTCCAGCAAGTCATAAAGTGTACATTTCTAAGAAGGAGCCACTCTTTAATCGTTGTGAAATATACTAGTAGTCTGAAGAAATATTTTCTTTTGCTTTTTTTTCGCTCTTCTGTGATCTTTCCCACTCATATGCATGAAAGTGTGATTCTTTAAACAGAAATTTAGTTGAGAGTCAGTGATACATTACAATTAAGAAAAAAGAAACTTATTATATAATAAAACATAAGTGATTATGGAGAGGAAAAAGCCCAAGTTAACATTCAAAAAACCCTGAAGCTCCTATGTGACATGCAATTTAAATTTAGATCACGTGTACCTTTATCATCCTATATACAGCAACAAAATCAGCTGGGTTGAAGAATTCTGCTGTGGTCCACAGAGGCCATTCTGGCCACAGAGGCCGTTCCTGAGCTAGGAACAACCGGAGCTAATGTTATCATCAGTCATCTTTTTCTCCACAAAATCCAGCCTGCATCTGTAAAGGTCTCTTACTAATACCATCAAACAGTGCAGTCAGGATGCAAAACAGCTTCTGTACCACACAACCCTTTTAAATTTACACCCAAAATACCTACTTGCCGAGGTTGTGGTGGTGAGACTCCAGTTTCTCTTTATTACTTACTGCTGCCTACTCTGTGCCAGTTAGTACCAACCCTGACAGAATCCACAGCTCACCCAAATCCAGCCTCTATCTACACAAGAAAAGGGTGATTTCTTCAGCATCCAAATGCTTCAGTGAGAGGTTGAGAGGAATGGCAGCCAAAAAACTCCATACTTTTAACTAAACTATATAGTAAACTATATTATATTGTAATTGTGCAGGGAAACAGCTGCAGCACGCTCTAAGATTTAACTGCGAACTCCTTTATTGCTTCATTCTAGAACTTCAAAGATAATCCAACACCAGTGTTTTCCTCTGGGGAATTTTAGAAACTCCAACAAGGAATCTGACACACAAACCCCTTAATTCTCTAACCTTGACAGCTCACAAAGGTAAAAAGTCACCTCCTATTTGGAAAAAGAAGACTTGATGGCAGATGTATTATCACTACTGCTTGGGGAAAATGTTTTTCTTTCTATGAAGTACTGAGCTTCCTAAGCTTGTTATAAACCCCAGCTTTTCCATGGAAACTGAGGGAGGATAGAAGCCAAAGAACCCAAGACTGAGAGAATAGTATTTATGTTTTTTTTATTGGCAGAGTATTATATTGGCAGTGTTATGATGGGTCAATTTACATTGATTCCATTTGTGAAGGAAGGAAAGCAGTAAGGAAAGAAACTTCTTTTCCTTCATTTTTTTTGATAATTATAGGACGAAAATTTTCACCTAAATGCTTTGAAGTAAATCATCATATCTATTGAAAAGTGGTATAAGAAGAACTGCTAAATAGTTCATTTTTTAATTAAGTTGGTTTCGCTACTTTTTTTCCTAATATAAGCATTTGTGTTTTGTTCCTGTGAAAAGAATATCTGTAAACTGAACAGTTTGTCATTCTATCTTCTGATGTAATAAATAATTTTATAGTGCTCCACCCTTTTCCTTCCTCAGTCACTTGAAAATTCATATTGCTCGATTACTTGAAACTCATTGAGCTACTTGGGAAGTTAAATATCCCTGGAGTACTACTGCAATATTAATAAGAACAAAAATACTGTTTCTGAACTCTTAAAATTTATTTATAGTTTTTCTTCATGCTTTCAGCAGAGACGCCAGGTTATATACTGGCAAACACACATGAGAAAGACTAAGGTGGCCAGATTCCTGAACACCACGGGAGAAGAGAGACAAGTATGTGTCATCCTCGGTACACTTGATGACAGAGACTTCCCAGCACACCAACTAAAGTGCATATGTGCCCTCAGCTCCTGTCACCAGATCACAGAAAACCCAGTCTAGAAGGGATCTCAGTGGGGAGTGAGTTCCTTCTTTTACTTTGCATGCATGGCTGGTTTCTGCTTTTTTTGTTAAACTGCCTTTATCTTAACCCATGAGTTTTCTCAATTTTACTCTTCTGATTCTTTTTCCCCCATGCCACTGGGGCAGAGTCAGCAAGCACTTCTGTGGTGCTTACTCGTCAGATGGGGTGAAATAATAACAGGTATGTTTACTCCAGCTGAAAGTTGTATGAGAAAAGCAGGACAACCTCAAACAATATAGCCTTAAGTATTGATAGGGTCTTGTTTGACCATCACCTGTGCACTGTAATTTGCAGATCATACCTGGAAAGATCAGTCTGAAAGGAAGGAGTGCTCCTCTTGCCAGGCTACTTTTATCAAGGTTTAGTAGAGAACAAGGTTTTTTTCATAACCAGGTTAAGAAGATATAACCTTAATTTACTACGAAAATTATTATTTCTCCTCATTTAATTGTTATTATGCTAGTTACCTTTAATGTGATTTGACTAACACATTTTTATTGAGAATAAGGCCACATGCAGTGAAAGAAAATATTTTTTCACTGTATATAAAAGCTTTATCCTTTATTTCAGGATTTTGACTGATTTTGAATAAATTCACTAGAGGTTTTAGCATTGGAAATAATGATGGAGAAGAGTCTCAACACAAGTGCAATCTTGCAGGCAGTCATAACTCTAACAGTTCTCTCTTGCTTTCCATCTGATCTTCAGCATCTTTATTTAAAATTGAGGATTTTTCCCTCAGACAAAACTCTGAAAAGCAGCTTTGCATCATGCTTACTTCTCAGGACAGACCCTTAGATCACACAATGCACTAGAAGGGATTTCTGTAAACAGGTTCACCATTTCATCTTAAAGGCCTTTTCTGGGTCTCAGAGAAACAGAATATCAAGACTTAAAAAAACAGTCACTGTTAGTTATTTTCCAGAAATTATATGCTATTCTTTTTAGCCTGTATAACAACATTTAGTTGTCCTTTGTCACCTTTAAAATAATTGTAAGCACCATAGGTAATAAATATTATTTTGTTCTCGGATGGCCTGATTTGCCTGGAAATGTCTGTCTCTTCCCATCAATGATGAAGGAACCCAAGGCTGTTGACATAGGTACTCTAGTTAAAAACCTGAGGTAATGTGGAATGAGTCAGAAATTCACAGCTCAAGCACACTACAGGAATGGCTTTTTTCTAGTTTCTTTCTGTGTGCTATTAAGAAGGCAGAAACAAATACATGAACCAATTTTATTAATAATGTGTCAAACTGTTTTTACATGGTGTTACACACTTAGCTTCTCTTAATGTCAAATGCCATGTAACTGAGTCATGTCTTTTTGTGAACCATAACAGGGCTGCTAATAAAGCCCTTAAGGTCAGCTATTGGGAACAACCTCTAATTTAAACAACTGCATTACCCTGATAATTAAACACTATTGTCTTTTATGCTCAGCAGGCAAGTAAAATATATCCTCTTCATCCTCCTAAAAAACCTAACAAGCAAGACCTTGTATTTGACCAAAAAAGCATAGGTATGTTGTACTTTGTAGACCTTCAGTAATTTCTATTTTCTCAAGATCTGCATTGGTCTTTCTCTCCCACAGATGTTAAAGACCCTCCCATTTATCTAGTACTACTCAGGAATGAAACACAATCAAAGAATAGAAGCCATGATTTGATGTAATAATGTAATAACATGGCAGATGACGTTCAGCTCTGGATTTCTTTCTTGTCCTATTCATATGTATTCACCTTGGCTTTTCCCTGTTCTCAGAAACATTCTGCAAAATCCTTCCTTATCAAGTTCTTTGTAATTTGCAGGTGTTCACCGACAAGTGAGACTATTTTCTCCATAATAAAATAGCTTTCAATTTCTTGAAATCTTTTCTTAAAATGTCTTGTTTATGTAAAATGGGATCTCAGGAACAAACATATTTCAACCCTGAAGAATATTATCCTATTATTTACAGAAGAAAGCCAAGTGTCTCTGCAAGGAGGACTTGTTGATAGTTTTGTGTAAACATTTTCTTTCCTCTTTGAAAAATACCCTAGAAGTTTGAATGCCAGCACTAAAAAATAAACCCTATATAACTTGCAAAATGAAAGTTTCACTTTGTCAAACCACTGCCATATTGAACACCTCTCTTAATTTTTCTGCTTTAGTTCCTGGAGCTGGAAAGCTTAGAAATTAATATTCTCTGCTCAACTGAATAGATATATAGATCTGATCTCTTTGGAGGTACAAGAGTGAGTTCATCTAACAGCATCTGTTTTTCTCATAAACCTTTTGTTTGACAATGTGTGCACATATTGATGGAGGCAAAGGATGAAGACACCCTTTGCTATTTTAATCTTGATAGCTAAGGCTTACACTAAATCAAGGAAGGGGTAAGGAAGGAAGTGAATATTTCTCTGCAGACATCTGGTGCAACAAAGAGAAGACAGATTAAAAGAATGAGCAGACAGGCCTAAAACAATTTTGCTTTGGCTGTCTTGCTTTATTGTTCAATAAACACTCAATGGAGAGAGCCAGGCAATGGAAAAAAATGGCACTGCAACAGCATGTAGAAGTTTCAGTGTCAGCATATTCAAATGTGCCTCAGTTGCTCTTATTTTAGGCCAGTCAAATCTAGCACAGGCATGGATTAGTTAGTTTTTGGACAGAAGGACAGAACACTTTGTGATATTGTCCTAAATGTACCCCAGGTTTGTAGGGAAGCTTATGGGTGTATTAGCACTTTCAACACCTGCAAGCACCTTCAAACCAACTTCTGTTGCTGCCAGTCTCAACAGAAGGGTTGTGCACTGCTGCTTAGGGGTTTGAACTGCTGGTTTTTCCTGTTTAAGGCAGATATCCCAGCAACATTTCCTATAATGAAGATGCAGAAAAGCAATTGAAATGATAGATTTCCATTGTACTTCATTAACAGAATGTTTTGTCTTTGAGTTAATTACTTCCATCAAGTGTTTGAAATAAAAAGTCGCTGACCTTAGTTCATGAATAGTTTAACTAGAACTGTGATGAGAGGGTTGCAAGCTGTGTGTAGCATATAGCATTTAAAGGTTATTGATTTAAAGGTTATTGACTTCTGAGACATCATTAACTACTTACTGCTGAAATAAATTTCCCCTTACGTGGGCTCTGTGCCTCCAGAATTCAAAGCCTCTGTTACTACAGGGTAGAAATTGCAGTTGATGCAGTAAATTGTCTAATTTGCTTCTACATTTTCAATGCCTAGTGAAGTAATTCTTCTAAATTCTTCTAAAGCACACGGCTTCCTTATCCAGCCCCATAATCAGAGAGAGATGTCTCTGGAATGAACTTAGACATCTTATCTTGAACAGACAGGATCTCCCTCTGTGCATACCTCTGTCTATTGACTGTATAAGGAATTTGTTCACATATTCTAGGAAAATTGTTTCACCAGAACTAAATGCTGTATTAAGCAGATGTGACCTCTGATTTATCGGAACATTTTTCCTAGCAGCAATAGGTACACCTTCCACAGGACACCTACATCTCATTTGGTCCTGCTTGACTAAGTGACATCTATAACAAGGTGACCTGAATGAGGGAAGACAGTTGATATTGGCCACCTGGACTTTAGTAAAGCCTTTGACACCATTTCCCACAGTGTTCCTGCTGGAGAAACTGGAAGGTCATGGCCTGGATGGGAATACTTAAAAAAACTGTTCGGATGACTGGGCCCAGAGAATGGTGGTGAATTGCATTACAACCAGTTGGTAGCTGGTCACTGATGGTTACCCCAGTGCTCAATGTTGGGGCCAGTCCTGTTCAATATGTTTATCAATGATCTGGATGAGGGTATTAACTGCACCCTCAGTCAGTTTGCAGATGACACCAAGCTGGGAAAGAGTGTTGTTCTGCTGGAGAATAGGAAGGTTCTGCAGAGGGATCTGTAAAAGCTGGATGGATGGATTAAAGCCAACGGTATGTGGTTCAACAAGGCCAAGTGCCAGGTCTTGTACATGTGTCATAGCAACCCCAGGCAGTGCTACAGGCTGGGGGCAGAGTGGTTGGGAAACTGCCCAGTGGGAAAGGACCTTGGGGTGCTGTTCAACAGCAGTTGAACACGAGCCATGTGAGTGCCCATGTGGCCAAGAAGGCCCTGGCCTGTATCAGCAATAGTGTGGCCAGCAGGACAGGGCTGTGATTGACTGCCCCTGTACTCAGCACTGATAAGGCCTTGAATCCTGTGCTCCGTTTTGAGCCCCTCACTACAAGAAGGACACTGAGGTCCTGGAGCATGTCCAAAGAAGGGAAACGGAGCAGGAGAACGTTGTGGAACATAAGTCTCATGAGGAGTGGCTGATGGAACTGGGGTTGTTTAGCCTGGAGAGTAGGAGATTGTGGTGAGGTGGAGGTCAGTCAATTCTTCTAAGTAATGAGTGATAGAATGAGACGGAATTACCTCAAATTGCACTGGGGAGGTTTAGATTGGATGTTGGGAAAAATTTCTTCACCAAAAGGCTAGTCAAGAACTGAAACAGGATGCTCAGGGAAATGGTTGAGTCACTATCCCTGGAAGTATTCAAAAGACGTATACATGACACTGAGGGACATGGTTTAGTAGTGGACTCAGCAGTGCTGGGTTAGTCATTGGAACTAAAGTTTTGTTTCCCAGCGGAAAGGATTCTATAACCAAAGAGAAGAAGGCTTTGTATGTGTAGCAGATAATCTACTCACCTAATTCATACTATTTAACAATCTCTGGATTCCTTATCTATAAACATGGAGACTTTTACATGATTTACAAAGCAAACATATGACCTAGTTTAAAGTACCTGACTCTAGCATGGAAAAATGTTTGTCAAATTTTTTGAGTGTTATAGTGAGAGTCTGCAGAAATGGTTCTTCTGGAGACATGGACCCAAACGTGTATATATCACTCCTCTCCGTTATGCAATTCATAGACTAAACATGTCTTCCTTTGGTGTCAAAAATGTCCAAATATTATCAGAGTCTGGTTTTTGTGAGGTTTTGTTATTTTTTACAAGGATACTTCTGAGTGCACCTTTGCAGCCTTTTGACAAATACTCATATACACAGTGACTTGCTACACATGGCCACTGTGCTTCTGCTTATGTGTCAGGTGTGGGTTAATCTTAAACACAGAACAATTCTTAAGATGTTGTTTTTCCAAAGTCATTCCTGCTTACAGTCAGCAGTTCATGTTTTTGCATCTGAAAGACTTTTAATGAGCAATTCATTACAATTAAACATTAAAAACATTATTAAGAACATAGCAACTTTTCATTTCAGTAGTTTATTTTCTCTAGGAATTGCTAAAATAGTTTTGAAAATCAGTAATTCTTGCTTTCTATCATGCCTATACTGGTTTCTGTAATAATATGATATGGATGATATTAGCTATATGAATTTAATTGGCAAATATGTTAAAGTGGATTTACAAGTAATTGCAGACAAACAAAATTCTTTATTTCATTGAGATTAAGTGTTTAGACACTGACATGAAATAACAGACTTGAAATGATTAGGCATGTTTTCATTGAAAATCTCACAGAATTTTTGACATTATTGTGAAACATTTTCATTTCACTGAGGCTGTATTTTGCATAGAAAACTAGGAAGAACTAATGATCCCTTTTTAAAAAGTTGTCTTTTGAGCAGAAGCAAACAGATGGTTTTTATTATCAAAACCAAACAACTTTTTTTTTTTTTTTTTAATCTTTCTGTATAATTTTCCTAGAAACATTGAACTGATCCAGGAAATCTGAATATCATATTATTGTATTTAGTATTTAATTTAGTTTGAAGCTGATTTCCCTGAATCATTTTCCCTAAAATTCTTTATAATAAAGACTGAACTCTTGTTAATTTTTTAAATACATCAAATTGTTAAACCACTCCCTTTTTCACTCTGCCTTTTGCTAGTACATGTTCTGCAGCTGCTCACAACTCAGAAAAACATGTCCTGCCACTGGGAAGAGAGAGCATCTAGAGGTCCAACTAGAGGTATTTGGGAGAGTTTTAGTAGTTAAGCAGCTGCATGTCTAATAAACAGGGAGCAAAAGTAAAATTTAGTAATTTTTAATCAAACTTTTAAAAAATTTAATTTAGGATCAGAAAAATTTTAAAACTTAGTTCTGGCTTCTTTAGATAGGTCTCAACATGACACATAACACTGGATGCAAGCTAAATAAACTATGCATTTACTTCAGGTTTTTTATTATAAAAGCAGAAAAAAGCTCATTAAAATCTTTCCAGAATGGTAATTTGAAATGGGCAGAATTTAACCTCTTTACATCCTATTTACAATATAAGGTATCCCAAATTTACTAGAGATTGTGTATTTGTCGAGGAAGAGAAAGATGATCATCATAATCTAAGAATGGAAAAGATAAAAAAACATAAAAAGTGAACCCAAACCAAAACAGCCAGTGCTCATTCAAGAAGTGAGAGAGAAAAGCTCAACAGTTACATACTTAAAAATTCCTATTTCTTCTGTTTTAATATGAGAATGTCTAATAACAAAGCAAAATGAGCTAGTACTACCAAAAATTATAACCTCATCCTGTTACTATATTTGAGCTTGTACAGCCATAGCTTAAATGAAATGGGACATTTAGCATGAGGCAAAAATGAAACAGAGATATAAAAGACAAGTATAAGTATTTAAATTACACTGGTTAAACTTACGGTGAAACTAGATTATATTGATTCAGCCTATTAATCTCCCTTTCCTTATTTCACATGTAAGGGAAAATTAGTAAGCACCATAGTAAGCACTTTTTCAAATTTTTGTAGTTATATGCTTAATACCTAAACAGAACCAAAGCTAAAACAAAGTTAAATGAACAGTAAGAAAAACTGGGGTTTTGCTGTGATATCTCTGTTGAAAACTCTGAATATATATGACATGAAAACACACATTTTGCAATGAGTGAAAAAGATGACTATTTACTAATAAAGAGGACTGCTATTCTACTTAACTACATTGCTGCAGTTCAAATTAATCAGAAATTAATTTGAACTCAGATTTGCTTGTGAACCACATACAGGGTTTGGGATTTTCCTTCTACATCCTTATGTGGAGCTGCAGTTGATTCAGATAATATTTTCATTTGGTTCAGAAACCAGGGAAACTTTTTTCTTACTACTCATTGTGTGCTTAGAATTTACAACAATGAACTTATGGCGGCCTTCATAAAATCAAACTCTCCCTTACTTGAGGCAATATTAAACAGCAAGGAACTGGACAACAAAATGTCTGTGCCCAGTGCAGGGTGGCAGTGTGACTTCAGGGAACCTCTCATTTGCTGTTATTTGTAGCCCAGGGAACAGTAGGTGTCAGAAACAGGCACCACAAGCTTCTTTGCCTCCAGTCAAATGGCACCAAAAGTGGTGCAAAATTAACAGAAAAAAAAATATCACCTTGGATGTTCTGTCCCATGGGCTATGCTACAAAACCCCACATATTCTGGCAGATACTGTCCTCGTTCTGCCTCATAACTCTGAACAGATATTATCCACAGTCTTGGCAGACATTATCCTGCAAGGTAAACTTGAGACTATAAATCTTTCAACCTCATTAGTTATTAATAAAGAAGATGGATTATTTTATCAGGGAAGTTTCTTTGTTTATAATACAGTGTAGGTTACCTCTGACCTGACTCCATGGACTGAGAATGGATATCACTGAGATGCCTTTGGACAGCACATGAATGTGAATCACAGTATTATGGCAAGTGTGAAAGGAATGGAAATGCAGAGATGAGCAACTTTCACTGTGGAGAACCTCAAATCCAATGGGCATAACATTCTTGGTTTGTGGAAGGCTCACTTCAGCAGCAAAGTGGAGAACATGGAGAGCTCTAAAAATTAATGTACTTTCTCAATTTCCACAAACACAGGGTGATACCAGAGGCTTGCAGACCACTACACAAAGCGCTGCTTAATCATCTGAATTTCAAGGGACTGTGTTCATTACAAGGCATTTCTAGATCCACATTTCAAGCATCATGTCATTCTGGAAAGTCCTCAAAAACTCTGAGCTTGGTAATTTTCTTTACTCATATTTGTCATTTTTCATTTCTTCACACAATGAAAATCCTTCACCATCCACTTGTTTGCTTCTACAAGTACCCTAAATCTGCTGTTCTACACCATCCTGTGTCTTGAGATTAAACCAAGCTATATTACCCAGACACTACTGCACCCCATTACAAGACTTAGTTCTAATGTTTGCTAGCTTAAAAGCTTTTGGCTTAAAATGCCAAAAGGAATTATTGTTAATAATTTTTTGTATTATTTTCAGCTTGAAAGGAAAAAAGTAATACTTAACTCCTGAGCACTTAATCATAATACCACAATGTAAAAGGACACATACCTTAATATTTTGTCACTTTTAGCTGTGACTAATTTTTTTGATTGAGACTGGACATTCTGGACAACCAGACCTGATTGCTTACTTGTGGAGCTCTGACCTCAGCCCCAGTATGGCATTAGAATGTCCTTTGGTAATAGCATTAATAAAGGCTGAGATTTTAGGGATGGGTTGTAAGATAAGCGGGGATGACAATGCATTCTTATCTGTTTTGCTGTTTTGTTGCAGGAGAGGAATTTAAAGAAACAGAAATAGTCGTCGTTAAGTCTGGTGCAGTACCATCTGAAAATAATTTATAAAAGCAGTGAATATATTGCCTAAAATACTGCACTATCAAGAGCTCCTGGCTGGGTTCCAGTGCCCAAGATGAAAGAATCCCCTGACCCTGGAGGCTGCTGGATTCAGCTAGAGGCTGTGTCTGCTGAAACATCCTTAACACAAGAAATAGAAAGACCCTGATGGTGTATTTTTGTTATGATCTATATGGACCAGGACAGCTAGAATCCAAGCAATTGTCATGCCTGAGGTAAGTTTCTTGCTCTTAGAGCTGCACCTACCAGAATACTGTAGTAATAATCAGAAATAAAATAACTGAACAGTTACAGAGGCTACTGTTTGCTTCAGCAATGAATATGGAAAACATTTTGGAATGCAACTATAAAACACATTTCACCCTACGTATGCCAATCACTGTCTCTATCTCAAATTTTAAAAATTCAAGCTTTGTGTTACGGTTTAAAAAAAACTAAACAAACAATGAGAGGTCAGAATTTTATTTCAGTGCATGAATCCTTGAGAAAACAGAAGTCCAAGCTTCGCTTCTTACATGACTGTAAGACAGGACTGGCACTTAAAGAAATAGAAATAGTGTTTGTTAAATCTAGCAAAGTACTATCTGAAAATAATTTAGAAAGACAATGAATATGTTGCGTGAAACATTATATTATAAAACATAAAATTATGTAATACATTTTCTGGAGGAAAAAATGCTCATTAGAAGACTTAAGAAGTCAGAGACCAATTGAGGTTTTTTTCCATCAGTACTTCAGTAGTTCCCTCCCTCCACAGCAGCTTCTTAGGATTACTAAATTATATTTCAAATGAACAAAAGAATCATTAAATGTTTGGTTATTATTTCTTCAAACCTTTCTAACATACTTAATAACACATTTACTATTATGTTTTGCATTACAGAGATTTAGCAGTGGTACGATTTAACACAGAATTTTTTTAAGCATTTGCTGTAATGAATATGAACAAATACCAAATACTTACAGTTGTCTTGCCTATAAACTTCCATAGTTCAGCTGACTTGGTATGTACTGTTTCCTAATAAGATAATGCAACATATTCTGACATGATGATGTGCAGGGATTAGGTGAAGGTTTGGAAATATCATGGGAACTGTCTTCCTAACTCATTTTTGTGTCTCACATCTTTTGCTTTTGCATGCGCAAAAGAACCGGAGTACTTTAAAAAATATATGCAGACATCCTCTGATTCCAAGTGAATGTACACACTGGTGAAGCAAATGTATGAATTTTTAACTGCCATGGACACCAGTACCCAGGTATTTTCATTTTGAATTCTATATGAAGGAGAATCTGAATGCCAACATTTTTGGGAGTCATGCATGGCTATGAAACTTCTGTTTCAGTCTCTGTAATAGCTACTTTTTGAAGAAAGGTCTCTACAGAGGTACCTCTAGTGAGTGCTTAAACACAGCTGCTTTTTTCTGTCAGACACAGACCAAGCTAATTTAAAGTATGCTCTATATATTTCTCACCCTATTACTGAAGAGCACACAACTACTGAAGACTATGTCTATTCAGGTGTAAAAGAAATAAGTTTCATAGAATCTGCGCTAGGAGAGAACAATTTGAATTCTGATACTATCAAACTATAACAACTATTCAAAATCATCTAATTTAAACTATAAAAAGAGCAGAAACCTAGTAGGAAAAAAAAAAAAAGATAAGCAGAAACTTGTCTCAGTTCAAAAGGATGTATTTCAGGCTCTTATCTATCACATTGTTACTACTGAATATGCTCAAATATTCTCCAGCACACTCACCTCTTTTTGACGGTACTTAATTGCCAGTTTCAATCTTGCAAGATCATTACCACTTTGTTCTTCTATCAAGCTATTATCATCTCTGTAATTAAGAATAATTTCCAATTCCCTGGAACTCCGTGTCTGATCCAGAAGATCTTTTGCAAATTGCTTGCATTGCCGTGACAGTTCCTCATACTCTGACTTAAACTCATTTTCGACTTTACTCAGTTCCTGCAGCTCCCAGCTCAGTTGAAAAGCGGTAAGGAAAGGATCTTCACTGGACAAAGCAATCAAGGATGGACTCGCCAGAGCCTTGTAGATATTGAGTCTGGACCGAGAGTGGCGGAGGCTGTCCACATCTGAGCTTGAGACACATTCGACACAGTTACAGCGCACCTCGTGTGGCCTGGGCACAGACACCCCTTTCTGCACAAGGAGCTTTATGATTTCATAATTGTTGGTGTGGGCAGCCAGAATAATAGGTGTGATATCTGGTGTAAATTCTGAAAACTGCTTGTCCAGAAGCACTGGTGGCACCTGTGAAAGAAGGCAAAAACCCTTACAGGCCTCCTTATTGAACAAGAGTTATAGAAAATTAATCTAGAAATGTTTTACCAGGTAATACACTTACTGATGGATCTTTATTTCTGTCCAGAGTTGAACGAAACTCTTTAAATATAACAATTCAATTAGCTAAGACAGTGTTTTTCCAGTTAATTAATTGTAATAAACAGGGTGTGATCTTTCATAGAACCTGTTTATATATAAACAACCCATGGACAATGATTTATTAGAACAAATTATTAGATAAACAAGGACGAGTTAGACACAAATGCTCCACCCCAACCCCTTGAAGTGAGCAAGATGGAAATTGTTTATTGTCTCTCACTGGTTTATCTCAGTTTCATAGGAAAGAAAATGCATGGGAGACATAACTGTGAATCTCTGAAGGAAGCAATGACCAGGACATAGACAAGTTAGATTTAGAAAATAAAATGGTCAAGTAAATGAGAAGAGTAAATGAGAAGAAAATATGTTTTTTCTTAAAGAGAATGTTGAAAGTATGGCCATGTAGAAAAACAAAAATACTTGCCACAAAGAGCTTAATGTCTTAAGGCTCAGTTCTACATTCACTTGCACAAAGAAACACATTCTGTTTATAGGAAAATAGGGGAGTTAGTAGAAAAAAGGTTCCCAGAGACCATTTTTAAAGCCTTTTCTGAGATGCATTTTTGTTTTGTCAGTCTGCTTTATCAGAAGACCGTAAGGTTTTTCATTTTAAGCTGTTTTTTTATTTTACACTACCAGACTCTAAAGCCTTTCAGAGGTTAAGACAATTAATTTGATTTGTATGACTAAAAATGTGAGTTCAATTAGCCAATGTCAATCAAAAAAAATTATATTGGCATCATCACTTACAGACTGACTTTTGTCCACAGCTCAATAAACAAGTACAAACTCAATCCACAGAGCACTACAGAGAGGCACTCTGAGGGATGCTCTTTCAGGATGAAGAAAAAAGGAAATCATTTGACTCAAAGTTATCTGAAGGTTGGAGAAACAGATGGTCATTGCAGGGAGGAAAAAATTTTTGATGCAAGTCTCACACAAGTGGAGTGGGAGTGTTAAAATGGGACTGGAAAGTCAAGACTGGGGATCTAGCATTCAGGACTGTAATCACACATCCCTGGGGAAGCAAAACCTGCCTGGCCATAGTGCATTACTGACCTTAAGTCACTGTGCCAGATTCTGAGAAGGTATGTGGAGTCAGCAGGCAGAAATCCCTTTTCTCCACTCTCATGCACTCAGACATGCATGCTTGTCTTGGCACCGAGCCAGGCTGGCACTGAGTTTGTTTTAGCACAGGACTGTGGGCTGACTGAACTGGCACACCCACCCTCATGGTCCCGTGCAGAGGGTGCAGCTATCTTCACAGGTGGGTGCTCACAATCAGTGGTTCTGAGCCAAGAAGCCTCTGTGAAACTTCACTTCTGTTTGCTTTATTCTGAGGTACAAACAGTGTAGCATGTGCAGAGAAACATGGGTTAAATATTACTCATGAGGTAAGAAACCCAACTGAGAATATACTGAAGGGATGGATATGGATGGAGGGAACATTTGGGTGCAAGGAAAAACAGAAGCTCTGTGTGCTGCACCTGGTCTCAGGTGAAAAACCACAACTGCGGACATCTGACTTCCCAGAGGACTCTGTGGCCCTGCCCACGCTGCTCTGTCAGGTCTCTTTCACAGTACCTCTGGGACATCTGTCACCTCCTGGCTGGACACTGCAAAGAGCCAACCTGGGGATGTCCTGGTGCCCCAATCACATCATTATTCCTGTCCAGTGTGAACTGGGCTTGAAATCCATGTATGTTTTCTCTCCTGTCTTTGGTGTCAGTTTGGGGAAAGTGAGACCTGTTTCCTACCTCAATTCTCAGAAGTTATTGCAGTCTTAGATTTGACTTCTCTTTTACTTACATATTATATAGGAAGAAAGAGAGCACTGCATGCACACAAACACACTTGTCATGTTCTCTAAATTGCAACTGGACCAGCCCTTTTGAGACTAGAACAGCATGAAAATGGTGATAGAGATTCAAACTTTTCATTAGTAGAAATGAGATTTTGCATGATCATAGAGCTGAAAAGGTTTACAGAGAGGCATGTGTTGTGTTCTGACAGTGTCTGCTACAAGCAGTGAGACTCCCCCTTGGCCTCAGGTTTAGGGTGCCAGGGAGTGAAAAAGAGTGCTGCAAGGGCAGAAAACTCAAGGTCAGAAAGCTGTAACTTCAAACTCACTGACTGCTCAGAGTATAACTCTGTCACTTCACATGTTGCTGTTTTTTTACATTCTGACAGTACTGAAGTAACACTCGCTTCAAGCCCTGCCAGAACTGAGTGCTGTCTTAAACATATCATCAGCTGCAAGCTCTGAAAAATTAAGACCCAGCTTTAAACAACATGGCATTACAGTGACTGACTTGTACATGAGGTCCATTTCCTTACAAGCTGCTTGCTTTTTCTCATAGCTGATAAAACCTTTCATCTTAAGATAACTCAGATTCAAGGCTAATGCACACATTTTGGAATTCATCACATCAGAATTTATCCAAACACAGAAGTATTTATTAAATCTTTTTAGCCTTAACTTACAGAAAAATTTAAAGGATAAACCCTAAGGCTTCAACTTTAATTACATGATTACTTTAACCCCTGATCCTTTACCTCCTATTTTAAGATTTTATGCTAATTTAAACGACAATATCGAAGTAATAAGGTCAAATTATTCCCTCATCTGAAGCAAAATGAAGTACTTATCTTTGAAGTACTGAGCACTCTCATGGTATTCAGAAAATTTCAACATCTAATGGCTGACCCAGAGTATTTGCTCTTAAGTTATCAGATTTACAATGAATTTTACTTTCAAACTACTAAAAATAATTCTCTTTAAAGAGAACCAAACCAAATAACCAGCACACACTGATATTAGCCACACATTTGGAAGCCTTGACAGAACACTCACAGAAAACATTTGAGTCTTCCTTAAATCCTGAAGGATGGAAAGATACTACGTCTTACATTCACTGACTGTGACCTCCCAAGGATCAGCAGTAGTGTAACTATGTTATACATTTTGGAGTTGGTGTGCTGAATTTGAGGCTGCTTAAACTTGGCAAAGTCAAATAATTTTTGCCTTCTTACATTTTGTGAAGAATTTCTACTTCAACACTAATTACAGAGCTGATGAAGAGGTTTGGTGACTACATATATTTGTTATGAATGTCTATGTGATTAGTAGACAAAAAAAAAAACCAAAACAAAACAGAAAATAAAGGAGAGCTCAAAGTCTGAACACTTGAGTGCTCAAGGGCATGAGATTTTTTTGGTCACATTTCTTTTCCCTGCACTCAGTGTAAGTGGGAATGAGTCAGTCTGGTTTGGATATCTAACAATTCTTTTAGATACCAAGTGGAATGATCCTCTTCAATGTGTTTATATTCCCTGTATGGTCTGTCTGAAGACAAGCTCCTTTGCTATGACAGGAAGAGGAATCTAGGTTAAATGAATGCCAGTTAGGACTGAGATGTTTTCCTGTCCCCATGACAAAGGAGAGACCAAGTGTTGTTGATCTCTTAGACATCCAGGAAACAGAAAAATATAAGTCAGTTTGCAAAAACAAAAAACATAAACCCCATGTCTATCCTTTTCTCCATCTAGATTTCTCATAATAGCTCATTGCTGCAATATCTCAACATAGTGACTGAAAAGTGCAGAGTCCATTTACCTGCTGTTTAAGTGCAAGAGCTCAGAATCTATGGAAATCTATTTCCTTGGGCAAACAGACAGGCTCCCTGGCTCTTGTCCTTGTTTATTTATTTGCAATTATTTTGTCTTTTGTTTGTAAATGAAAGAAAATCCCACTTGGTTTTAGGCAGTTAGGGGAACGAATTTCTGAGTCATGTCCATCATGACAGCATGATTGGAGGAAAAACCTAAAGCAAAGGCAAAAAGAGAATATATGACAGATAAGATGAATACATACGTCATGCAGTACCAGGTTATATAAGGAAATTTTTATTATTAAAGTGTGTCATCAAAGTCTCTCTGCTTTATCCCTAATTTTCTCTAGCAGTCATCAGTCAAACACCTTGAAAATGCTCAACTCTACATTTCTGTACAGCCACAGCACAAGAGTTATCCCTATGCATGCATAGTTCCATGCCTTACATTCTGGTTTGTTGAGTTCTTCTCTTCTTTGGTTTGCTATTATTAGATCATTATTTTATCACTTGAAATACATCCAGGTTAAGACACTAAAAGTAGTTCCCCTGGGAAGGGTTCAAAAATTCCTCCTCCTGCAACTCCTTTACCGTGGACTAAGTCCCAATAAACATCCAGATATTCTGAATAACTTAGAGATATCATGTCAGGATAACTTGAAATCAGTTGTCACAGCACCGGAGGGGTCCTGAGACTCATGTTTAAACTATCCTCACAAGACCACACAAACAGCAGGACTGCAGTGGTGGCTCCAGATTGTCTCAAAGTGCTTTTTCCCACCCCAGGGTGCACCTGTGTGGTGCACAGCTGGATGTAAGGCAGTTGTACATCAAGGATGCAAGGTAGAAAAGTGGATGAAAGTGGCCAAGCCGAGCTCAGGGACAGCATCATTTCCGAGCAGTGTGTGTGGCACCAGCCATGCAACACCCATCCAGTACACTGTCATTGCCTGCTTTCCAGGGCAACTTCCCTGGCCTCCCTGAGAAGGGTTCTACCTGTTTATTGTCCTTGAACTCATTACATTTCCTAATGATAAGTACCACATTCTTAATCTGCTACTGAAGTGTTGTCTTTCATTGGTTAAATTTCTACCACCATGTCTATTTTTTAATTTTTTGTAGGAAAGAGACACACAACAGATGTAAAACAGAGGGTCTTAGGCACTGTAAGCTGACTAATAACAGTCTAAGGACTAAATGCAAATGTTTAGTAATATTGTAACTTCTTAAGAATGCATACTTTCATAAGATTTAATTACAAATTCTGTCCTTTAACATTTTCATATGCACATTTTACCTCAGGACTGTCAAGGTGTTTAATGCTTGACTTCCAGGATTTCTTTTCTCTGGAGTCTAATGTAATTCCAGTTATGAATTAAAGCCAGGTAGGTATAGCAAAAAAAAAAAAAAATTAAAAATCAGATATTTTTATGTGAATATTTTTTACCGAAGTATTCCAGATTTTTTTTTGTTTATCTTGAAAAGTTCCTTTATTCCAGTATTTCCCTATAATCTAACAATAAGAAACAGCAATCCCACATTTTTCCAGATTAAATTATTGTGATTACACTATGTGATTATGACAATTTGAAATACTAATTATACAAAATGTCCCTAATATTTTCCTGTGAAACTATTATATTTCCTGTAATGCGAGAAAGATGTCTAGCAGAGGGGAGCTCTGATAAGCAACCCAAGAGATATATCTAATTTTATATAGCTGACATTGGGTAAAGCACACACTCCTCTTAGCATGGAGCTGAACATACTTTATTCTTCAGACACCAGCCATGTGCTAACTCACTCAAAACTTGATTGCTGTGCTATCTCATGCTGGTACTGACCCACAGCATCTAGCCATGGCTTGTGTCTCCTAACCTGCACTGCTGGGATACAAGACAGGTGTTTTCCAAAAGTACTGCATTCATCATTTTGGCCAGTTCTCCAGGATGTGAGAAATAAGGGTATGAACAGTTAATGCTGAATGTGTTACCTTAGGAGCTTTCTTTTAGTCCGTCTCCTCCTGGTAAGGGGGGAAAGGCAACATTCTTGCCTCTGTGTAAGCCCTTCTCAATGTACATCACATCATAATATATTTCCAAGGCTCAGGCCTAAATGCCCTCATTTGGTGGTAACATGATTCACTGTTAGCAAAGGATATCTTCCTCCCACTTAGAATAGTGTTTTATGTAATATCATGTCCATTTATTTTGCTGAACATTTACTTTCAGCTTTGCTGGGACATGGATGAACAGGCATGTTTGTAGTAATACAAAATCCCTGTCATATTTAAGGAGGCTTCAGTGCTTGCCTTTTTACAAGTCTGTGAATTTTGAACAGTTAAATGTACAAGTCTGAGTTATTTTCATCCATTTTTTCTTCCAAGCACAAGCTGAGCTTATCAAACCTTGGATGTGGGTTTTTTTTTTTTTATCAGCTACTGTTAACCTTCCCCAAAGATGTGAGCTTTCTAATGCTTGTTCATGCTCATCTTATTACAGCTGAACCAATTTGTGTGTCACAAGTGTCACATCATGGACTGATCACTTCCAGTCTCCATGACAGCCACACTGCACAAAAAAGCATTAATGTAACACATTAAGGAAAAGAATTTGACCAATCTGTTTCTAAAGCTCTGCAGTGGTGGGTGGATATGTCACACCATTTCCTCACAATGTTTCTGATACTTCATACGCTCTACCTTTGTGCAGTTTAAGCCCATAAACTCTTGTTCTATGAAATGTGAATACAGAGAATACTTCATTTATTTGCTTAGTTTCTAAGTTTTCAATCAGACTTTCCTTATGGGGGCAGGAACAGGATAGGTCCCTTCCAGCTTCCCATCCTTTAAGGTCCCTTCCAGCTCAGACCACTCTGTGATTCCACAATTCTATGATCTGTGCTCATTCTGACGTCATCAGATGTGATTCTGACTTTTGAACAGTAAAATGGTATTGTCCAGTCTTTTTGTGTTAGTCTTGTTTTAATATTCCCTGCAGAACTGTTATCTTAATTGTTTTCAATTCCAAGACATACTTGGTTGATTATTTCTGTTCCACTTAGAACCTTACATTTTTTCTTACTGAACTCTTTTATTTTTCACAGAAAAAATTACTTGCTTGCCAAAATCTGAAGTCTAATTGTGTCCTGCAACAGCCTTGAGATCCCCCCACATTGTCAGTTGCCTACAGAATTAACAGGCCCTCTATTTCATCTGAAACGTCATGAATAATTGCACTGATAGTGACAGACCCCTGCAGGACTGCTCATTTCACCCCTCTGATGAACTCATATGTCCTGTTTGACCGAGTACTGTGGGCACCTCCTGTGAGTGTGGTTTTCTTAGACTGTCTTTTGAGTGACAGTTTATGAAATCTTACAAATCTCGAGCTATATGATATGTGCTGCTCTTCCCCAACATACAGAACTTGCTATCTGGTGATGAATGATAATTATATTGTTATGACAAGCTTTGTTCCTGACAAATCTTGGTAGACTGTTATTCATGTCTATATTTTCTTCCAGGTGCTTACAAGCAGAATGTTTGACTATCTTCTTCAGGATAGTCTGTGCTGTAAAAAACTATAGTTTTCTTTTATTTGAAAAAAGAGAATATGGAATGGAAAGGGAATGCTGTAAAATTAATTGATAACAGTTTCCAGACAGAGCAGAGGAAAAGACATTGGATTTGATAGGTTTAGACATGAATTTTTTGGGTGGAACTGATGTCAAAGGATTTCAGTGCTTTATTTCTCTCTTTTTTTAAAACAATTTTTTATTTTGTCCTCCCTGTATCTGTGAAAGAACTCTAATCCAAAATACTGCCTGTACATCAAACTGCTTATTTCCACTGAATATTTTCCTGTAAGCATTATGAGTGAATGGATGTGCTGTTTCATCAGACAATGCCAGTGGCTTGAGCAAGGGCAGGAAATTGCTTAAAAAGTAGACACTCAACAGAAGACTGTGAGAATATTTAGAATTTGTTTTCAGCTACGGAATTTACACTTGCTCTCTCCACATAGAATTTTTAAACAGGTGAAGGAGTGTTTCTAGTAGGAGTTCTGGGTATTGCTTGACTCCTCATAATGAGGAGTGAGAAGCAAAAGTTGTTTTCACTCAAGGGACAGTGAAAGCAGAAAAGTAAAATGGTTGAGAAAAAAACATGAGAGCTGAGAAAGAAGAAAGATCTTATAATGGAAAAGATTAAAGGGGAACTTGAATTATTTCCATCATGATAAAGCTCATATATACCTCTTTTGGAGTTTGCATGATGAGTAAAGTCAATACTGAAATGTCCTGAATGTTCAAAGTAGATCTACGGGGGCCTTCCCATTTGAATTTATTAAATGGATGCACAGATAATTTTCCCAAACACAAAATGGTTCATAAAGACAAATCATTTTAATGAACCTTAGGTCTGATATTCTATTTCCTGAAAAACTGTGTCTCTGGTCTGATTGCTAAAATGTGGAAAAGCTCTTGCTTTTCCCTGTTCATTGTTCCTGTCCCAAAATGGCTCCAACAATCAGCTACAGAGGTGGAAAGAAACTGGCTTGCTTTGACAATGCATTTTTCAGAGAAATGTCAGAACAAAGGAGTTCTAAGAATCTTAAACAGAATACTTTGTTTATCCCTGAGCTTCCTAGATCTAGAAAGAAGAAAAGCCATCCCACTGGCTATGGAATTATAAAGATTGTTTCTGAAAAGGAGCTTTTGCAGAAAAGACAATAACAGATTGGTGGCCTCCCGTGGTATCAACAAACTGTTTAGGAGATACAAGTGTCTCAGAAGGTGGGAATTAGCTAAATGTCTTTGCAGCTGATTGCAATTATTTAACTTTGCAAAGCAATTTGTGATATCTTCACGGCTGGGAAGTAAATTTAATATTTGAAAAGGGTTGTACTCACAATGAACAATGTGGGAAACAGGTAAATTCACAAAACACAGAAAAATGTTTTCTCTATTTAAAAAAAAAATTTAAGAGAAAGGAATACAAAAGATTATGGCAGAGACAAAGAAACCTGTATCTTAAGAGGATGTGGAGGAACTTCACAATAAGCTGTTTCACAAGTACATTATTCCCAGTATGTTTTTCAGTGGTCTGTTATTTAACAGCAGCTCTACATTTTGAACCATACTGTAAATTTCCCATATTTCACAGATGCAAAACAGAACATTTTTTCTGAAGTATACAGAGGCTCACACAACTATGCTAGGATATGCTGGGAATGAAAGATGTACTTGAGAGGCAAAGGACTGAAAACTGAATTTTATTACAGGTTGATGATACTTTCAGCTGGATTCAATTCCTTAACAATAGACACGTTAAGATCCTCCTTGCATATAAGAATCAACTGAACAATCCTTCTGCTTAAGAGGTTTTGGAAGCATGTAAGTAAACAAGAGAAGATTGCTAGAAATAAAAAGATTCCCTTTGAATTCCCACTAGAAAGAGGAGAAATGGGAGAGACATGCATTATAATAACCTGCCCTACACAGTGAGGGATCAGGGGCAGAAGAGTTAGTCAGAGGTATTTAAGGGTACATTGCTAGAAGGAAACTTTTGAAAATTATGCCAAGGGGAATGGATTGGTTCAAACACCTTAACACTCCTTGTTTCAAGTTAGGCTTATCTTAGTATTGTATTCCTCTTCAGTTCACCAGTTGGTTGGATCTTGATCTGTACAGATCTTACACACACAGTGCATCCATGCATAAAGATGTATTTTTAATGTGCTTTAGGATATGGAAATGGGTTTTTGGGTTTTTTTGAGTGAATGTAAGTATCTTTCTGCTACATTCAGGGTATGGTAGTAAGCAAAGACTTAATGGGCAAAGGTCTAAATGATCAAGGAGCAGGGAAGAGAAATTTAATCTTATCAGCCAGATGGGCTTGTACTTACAGTAAATGTCATAAAATAAGTTGGTAGCAAATAAAATGGTGGTAGACTTTTGCATTTTCTGCAAATATTCAGCTGTATCTCAGCAGTACATAATATGAAAAGATACACTTTGAGGGTAGAAATTTCGGGTTTCTTTTTTTTTTTTTCCCTGCCAGAAGGCCTCATACACTCTGACAAGCCTGCAAACTTAGATAATATTTTATTACCAGCTCCGTAGTGTTTTAGTAGCTGAGTTGAAAGGGGAACTAATTTTGCCTCCTGCCAATCTGGGGTGAAGATATGGAAGATATGGATCCTGGTACAGGCACATGTACAATTAAAACACTTCTGTCAGTGCAGTATGTGACATACATATTCTCTATCCAGAAAACAGTTGGTAAATTGACAAGCTAAACTGACAAGCCTCCCAAGACAAGTGTGGCCCTGTTATCACATTAATGGGCTTTGTCAGCCAGTCCATTTTGATTTTTGAATTTGTTGGATTGCTCCAGCTGGGTGTTAACATGAAGAAATATTAGAAATACTAAATTCCTTCAAGTTTCCCAAAAGATATGGATGTTTGAGATCTAAAGAAAATTCTGAAGTGTAAATGCAGCTATGTTGATAGACACCAGAAAATTAATAAAAACCAGGCTATTATGAGTTTATCAGCCTCTTCAAAAGCTTTGATGAATGCTCGTAACATCCAAAAGAGGAAATTCGATCATGATACATATAGTTAGGGGGAAACCATAATATAATCATAGGTTTCATAAATTTCACTGCTCGCAGCAAAATTGACAAGAGAAGCCTTGTGACACAAGGAAAGATAATGGTGGGGTGTGGAGACCATGTATAGTCTTCCACAAGCTTCTTGACAGTGGTGTGCTTCTGTTTTATAAATTTTCCTAGAGTTTTCCCATGGCTGAAGGTTTGATAAGTCATTTGTTTTACAGATTATCATGTATGATTGCATGCTTGATTCCCAAAGACTAACGCTCATTTTGAAAAACTCGGTGAAATTCTATTCTTGCATTATTTAAGAAGTATCTCCACAGGCAAGTTCAAGGCAACTGCATTTGAGGAAGGTGGATCCTCACAGACAGACAGAACTCTAAAATGGTGGCTCTTTGTAAATATTTTTCAGTGGACCACTGTTCAGCGTTGGATTGCCTGGAGGTTTTTGTCCACCAAAATGCCTGCTGTGCCTTGAGCTTCTTTCAACAGCAGGTGGTCCTGTTCCTAAAATATTTCCCAGGTTTCTGCACTGGGCACTGTCAGAAAGAGGATATGTTGCAGAAGAATGTGCAGGAGGGTGTTTATCTTCATTTTTAGCTCTATATCTGAATTATGTTTTTAAGCTCCTATTAAACACAGGAAAATCTAGGGCTCATCTCAGTTGCCCACAGGTTCTGTGACATAACTGCAAGGCCACAACACATCTCACAGATATTCTAAGATGCTTTATATTTCAATTACCCACTACATGTGAGCTACTGAGCTGGGCCCCTGGTTGGAGTCGCAAGTGGAGTCCAGTGAAGTCTTTTTCTTAGCTCACAGCAGACACTTGGTATTTGGTCAGCAAATCCTCTTGCTCATCACTGACCTTACTGGCTGGTCAGCTATCTGGCTTATATGTGAGCAGTCCAGTAAATGGACTGATTCAGACAGCATTTTACTGCTTAAGACACTCTAGAGAATGAGAGAGACTTACACAGACATGACATGAGATCTACTGGAGGGTCTCCCTCCTTTGCAGCACAGGCAGGGGACAGGGAGGACACATCTCTGCACAGACAGAGCTCCACTGCTGCCTTGCCTTCAGCTTCAGGGGGGGGGGGGGGGGGGGGGGGGGGGGTGATTTCCACACCCTTACATACATGTATCTGTATACATATATTTATATATAACATATATTTATACAGAGCACAGATCTCAGTCTGCTGTATCAAGGGCCAAAAAATTAACTGTTCCCTGAGAGGCTGCTCTAAGCAGAAAAGATACTGGATTTTTTATATTGCTTCTTTAATGTTTACAAATTTGTTAACTTCCTAACTTAAACTGCATCGCCCAAATGTACAAAAAATTGGCAATGGGGATTTGTAGACTTTAGAAGATAAGACTACCTCAATCAAAAAAGGTTCTGTTGGTTGAACCTCTCACTCTTAACAAATTTATACTACTGGCTCAAAGCTGATTCTTAACATTTTTTCAGGCACTGAAAGACTGTTAAAATCTTTAGATTTTAACTGCAATCTTTGGAGTTGATGAGTTGTCAGGAAGTGAAGGCAGGTGGGTTTGGCAAAAAGGATGCCCAGCAGAGAGGCTTGTGGAGATGACAGTACAGGTACCACTGACTGTAGAAGGCAGAAATTTTGGATATCTTTTTAAATTTATTTTCTGTCCCTATTCTGATTGTAAGTTTGGCTGAGTGCTGTAAAGAGGGGCTCAAAAACATGAAAAGAAAGAAAAAGAAATCAGCACAGAAAATGTGACTTCTTGAAGAGAGATCTGACTTTTACACAGACCTTATTTTTTAATTACCTTTCTAAATATTTGGAGTTTCTTTTTTTCTAAAGAGTTTTATTTATTCTAGACTTTCAAATATTTTTGATAATCTGCACTCATCTCCTCATGGTAGGAAAGTACTTTCATTTCTAGCATGAGCTTCGAACCAGAAATATGAAAATGTCAGCAAATAATGACAGAAAAGTACTCAATATTTCTGAATCTGTAACATTTCAAGTTTAGGTGGAATTTCGGTTCACCAGCCATCTTTAAAATAAATCTGTATTTGTTATCACCAAAATTCGCTGGATTTCTGCAAACTGCTAAACCAGAGGAATAGATTAATAGCTAGGAGAAGTCATTCTCAATAATACTACCTTCCAGAAACCTATCTATAAGGATCCTGATAGTCAGAATTTTTCTTTATGTTGCCAATAAAAATTGGCTCATCATTTTGTACAGGTCAAGAAACTGTCACGTTTCCCCCTATTTTGTCATTTATCTTATGGTATTGCTTGAACCGTGCAATATGATGATTTAGCATTTGTTACAAGGTGATGAATGCATATTGTAGAACACATTGCCTACCTCAATACTGAAATTGCTAGCAGCTCTGTTGGATGGCACAGGCATACCAGCTTCTCAAGTATTTCCTTAGTAATTGTCACAGGTTTTTCTACTCATCCACCCACCTTAGCTCTGATGCATATAAACACAGACAGTTAGGATTTATCGCCAAGACATAATGGCATTTATGTGCAGCTTTTTTTGAACTTGAAAACAGCCAGCAACCTCCTTAAAACCCAAGAACAAAACTTCTTTAAATTCTTATCTCCATCTCATATTAGTCAGCTACACCCTTACAGTGCACCTGTGCTACTGTGCCCAAATGATTCTATGCAGATATCAGTTTTATCCATAAAATGAAATTTCCCCTACACAGCTTCTCCCATTCATCCATCTATCAATATGTCAGAAAATTCTAACTAATCAGACACCACTGGGAAAAAAAAATACTCGGCTACCCACTCAGGCAGCTAGCAGTGGAAAGAAACAACATTTTGGCCTCACGTTCCACTTCAAGAATGTGTACTTTAAGCACAACAAAGAATCTCTGCAACGCCTCCTCCATACTCATTACTAGCTAGACTGTCATTATTCACAACATTCAAAAAAGACATTTAGTTCATAAACTTCTGTAGGAGACATTTTCAAAACAAAAATGATGCTTGAATCTCAACAGACAAAGACTATCCCACAAGAGACTGTGACTGGTATTTAGCAAAGTCATTGGAGAAAGAGAAAACTACCAGACATCATGCAGTGTTGATAAAAATATCTCTTTCTGCTCCTCTTGACCAATATAACTCCCAGTTCAGTTACTAGGGGAAAATTTGAAGGAGAATTTAAAAAAAAAAGTCAGGTTTAACATTTATGTAAAGTCCATTGAAGACATGCTGAGCCTACAACCTGTGTACATTCCCCGGTTTTCTCCATCAGGGCCCACCGTCACCAGGAGGAAGTGCAACCCTGACATAGGAGCTTTTCTCATATACACACCATTGGGCTGTGTGGCAATGCAGGACTGGGCAAATTATATCCCATGAGACTTGGAAAGAAAACAATGGTCCAAAGCTGCCTAAATGCTCTGCACATGTTGTGGGAGACTGAGACTGAAACTGGGTTACAAGTGCAGCTCCAAAGCAGAGCACTGGCTTCATCTCAGGACCCTGTGACTCCTCAAAGGTCAATTTCAAGAAGTCTAAAGATACTGAGAGACATTAAAAGAACAGAGAGGATGATGTGGCCGCATGTAGGGAATCTCCTAGGAGATAGGAACTCTGTCAGGCCTGATAGGAGCCCTGTCAGAAGAGCAACATCTAAGCTGTCAGTATTTCAGGAATGGAAAATGACTCTTCAGCCTCTGTGCTACTTTCATGATGCTTCCTGACTTTTCACTTTTAGACTTTGTTTCTGGGAATGCTGCCAGACTAAAGGCACTTTGCCTGCAAAGCTGTCTAGCCTTGTTGTCCACATCCATTCCCAGATAGCTTAGGTGAGGGCCTAAACATCCATAGAGGAGTCTGTTCCACTGGCCTAGAACCTATACTGTACAACATCCTTAACACTTCCTCACACAGGACCATTCCCTCATCCTAGCTGTTCTTTTGCAGTCTTTCATTCTCTCCAGAACTACTTAGCAACTGATTAAAAAAACCCCAAACATCAAATGTTGAGAGATATTTTGGCATAAGATCAGTCACTGTTTTTTTTTTCTGATGAGAATTGCATCAGTAGATTCAAGCAAAAGACAACTTGTATTATTGTCCTCTTCTTTTCCACCTTCCAAAACTCCAAATAATTATCAATCATATACATGAGTGAAGATTGATGAAATATAACTTTAGCCTTTGACAGTAAAACAATGCCCTTTCCCTCCCTACCTCCCAAAAAGTCCCACAATAGCAAGCTTTTACCAATCACCTGATAACTCCTCCCGTCCAAGAGTTCACAACAGCTGCTAGCACACTGAATTCAGCATTCCTGAATTCACATCTGGTTTGCCAGACATCAGAGCTGCAATCTTCTTACACATGAATTCTCAACTCACCCATCTTATCCAGATGCCATTCCTTGTAACAGCACAAAACCACAGCTTGCCGTGGTTACCTCTGCCACCAAATATTTACCTCCTTCCTTTCATTTCTTTCCCTACAAATAAAGGCTAGAACATATCAAACCTAAAGTCTACCATGACCAGAGAGAATACTAGAGTGCCCTCCATACTGATGAGGAAGGGTTGCTCACAGTCTGTCTAAAGAGAAAATGATAACCTAAATACTGAATCTTTCAGTCCTTCAGAAATGTCTCTATATTTAAAATTTCAGAGGTTTGGGGTTTCGTCTCTTTTAATAAATATTTTTTCCCAAATATTTAGACAACAGATTGAACTCACCCTTTCTTGGTCCTTTGAGAAATTGCCAGGAAAATCCATGAAACCCAACAAAACAAAGTTGTATATGCCATGGACTTGCATTTTTAGAGGCTGACACATTGACAAGCTGAAGCCTGGCTTCCTGGCTTGGCTTTGGCAGATTAAGTAGAGGCAGGGCTTTTGCATAAGGTAGTTTATGATGTGACTTTACTGCTTGTCCTGGGACAGCAAAAGGTCTCTGAGTGTTGCTGCATGTGGATATAGTTTATTTTCAGCTTCCTACTTCCAGCACTATGCCAGTGATTTCTACTTTTCTCTGCCAGGCACATATTACAGTGATCCCTGCCCCAAAGTTCTCCTTCCTCAAGCAATTCCTTTATATTTGCAAATGCCAGTCTGGCATTAGCTCAATATTTTTTTCAGACATCTGCACATCTATCCCTAGAGTGTCCATCCATTAAAAACACCCTCAAGTATCACAAGACTGACATATAAGAGTGAACAGAAGGCATAAAAGCACTGTCATGTGCTTTTTTCTGCTAGTCAGACAATGCTGTAAGCACTGCAGTCAGGTTTCCAAGCCCCAAAGCAAGTCTGTCAGCTAATACAATGCTACGTGGATTCAAGTCTAGGAACTGAGATCTCAGCTTCACTTAGGTGATTTGCAGCATCCTTAGAAGGCAGCTACACCTCTGCTTCAGTCTACCCTGAATGTACACAAATATCTCGATGGCCAACACCCCAGGTAATGAGCAATGCCTGGGTTCCTTAAGCAGTAGAACACACTATGATTTAGATAAAAGTATTAATTTTTTTATGCTGCCTAGCCCCCTGCCCATCTGTGGATGCTGCATGCAATTTAAAAGACAAAAATGTTTTCTGCAGATACTAAATTTAAAAGAACAACTTTTTCCCCCCCCCTCTTAATTTGGCATTCAGCTATCCATCAGGGTAAGCAACAAGTCACTTGGCAGATAATTCAGCACATATGGCTTTGAAGAATGGTAATTTAAAAGTACTTGGACAAGTTTCCTCAACTCATTCACATTAATTTGTGCTATTCTCTTTTACTTGTGCTCTAGCAGCTGGTACAGCTAAAAAAGTATAGAAAATATAATGAATATAATGCAAGTGGTAAAAAACTCCTTTTCATGATTTGGATTAATGTATAGTGCAAAAACCTCTCTCAAAAACTGAGAAACAGAAGGAGTTCAAAGACAATTCAAAACTATTAAACCCACATGCCTCATCTGTAGTCACCAGGTGGCACCAGATGTATCCCTGTATTGGTAATTAGGATAAAACCATTGCAACCTATGTGGTCTTTGAAATGCTGAGCCCATCACACACGGCTATTAGGCAGAGCCAGCAGCTGAATGATCAATAGACTACAGAGTTTAGATCTAACTTCAGCGAGATCTGAACACTGTGTTATAGTTTGGGGGTTTGGCAGGTGGGGTCTGTTTGTTTTATTGGGGTTTCGCTAGGGTTTTTTGTTATTGGAGTGATTTTTTTGGTCTGTTTTGTTCTGGTGGGGTTTTTTGTTTGGTTTTCTTTTGTGTTTTTTTGTTTCTTTTAGGAGAAAGTGTAAATTAAGATCAGTGGCATCTCCTAAATTGGAGATATTGGTTATAAAACTTTTCCAAAAATGCAAAAACAGATTACTTTAACTAAATGCATTGATTCCTGGTCAGAATTAATATATTGTTACACTTTTCCCCTTTTCTTTTGCAACACTTAAAATGTTTAAAGCATTAAATTTTGGAGGATAACCAGTTCTTTAAAAAGATACATTCCAGCAGTCCTGAAGAATTGTAGCTTTCTGCTGATACAAGAGGACATTTTCTTCTACCTTTCTGACAATGACAGTGAGAACTTTAATTATATAAGAAATTTTATATTTAAAAATTATTTCGTTTTACAAATATAGCTACATTATTGTATGAGGTGAAGCTGAAATTAGCTATGCATCATACATAGGATATTATCTCATGAATATAAAAAAAAATAGTGAGAGCTAATTCATTTACTTGTGAATCATATCAGTTTTTTTCCAGAAATTCAATGTTCATAACTTTATCACTAATGAAATATTTGGGAAACTGTTTCTTGTGCTTGGAAGTATTTAAAAAGGTGTTTTTAGTTCCATTATTAACTGTCTTCTGTGGAAATAAAATTTTTCATCAGGGACCAAAAAAAAAAACCAACAAAAAAAAAAAAAAAGCAGAAAAGGGTTGACCTCATTGAATCAATGGCAAAACTCCCACTAACTTCAAGGGACCAGAACTTTACCACATATGACCAGATTTATTCAAAGAAGGAAAACCAAACAGCCAAAGATATCATGTTACTAAAAGCACAGAGTCTAAAAATGAATCGTTGTCTAAACAATATATCAAATATTTACAAATACCAGTAAACAAAAAGTAGAGTTGTAATTTGAAATAGTTTCAAAAGAAACTTGAAGGGAGAAAACAACTTGAAGGAAGAAAAAAATATATAATAAAATTATGTAATTCTGAGTTTTCATATTTTATCTCTTTATCACACTGGAATGATTTTTCAGCCAGAAGGTACTTTTTTATTATACTACATTCATTGTGGCTTTACTGCAAAAATGCCATTGGCATTTACATCCTCTTCAGCATGCCATGTTCCTAAAAATGAACCAGTGTGATCAGTGTATTATTACACACCTGACACCTGTAGAAGCTTAATTGTTTTTGGGATCCCCAGTGCACACAACATGCGAACATGCGTAAGCAACCTATTAGTTAAAAAGCCATTTTTATAAGCGTGGCTTGCAATCAGTGTTTGTAGTGGCAATGGGCAAACCTAGCCTTCTACAGACACAAAAGAAGATGTCTCTGTTCAAATGATTCATTATTATTCTTCACACTTTACAGTAAGACCCCCAGCAAGTGTAACAAGGGAAACCCAGAAAGTGTAGCAGGAGCAGCACTCTTCACACCAGCCAGCAGTGGACTCTGGCACAGAAACAACATGCTTAAGCTGCAGCACAGAGAAGGATCCTCTAGATTGGAGCAAAGCAGTTCCTGGATAATTTAACATGGTAGTATTCACACAAAAAGTAAGTTTATCTTTTGTCTGCTATAGCATGAAGCTTGCCTAATACAAGTTTTACTGTTTGTATTCAAGCATTTCCATTACAGCAGCTGTGGCACATACAAAAATACAGTCCTGAAAGTCTGAAGAACAGTCTGAAATTAGGCAGCTATTGTAAAGTGACTTTGTAGACTCCCAATGCCAAAAAGTGTTTTATTCTGTCTTAAAAAAAGTAACTGATAAAGACAGCAGGAGGAGCTCTCCAGGGATCTCCATTTCTCTCCATTGTCAAGGGCAGCCCAGGGAGCCAGACCAGAGATGAAACACACCTTTGGATGGCTACCACCAAATGGCATGAACTCTGCCCTGCAAGTGGCAACTTCCACTATAGAGGCTGCATAATGGAGACACAGGGGTTCTAACTGGTTTGGGATGGGGCTGTGCACTGATCCTTCAGGATCTTGGTACACTGCACTAAGAAATTCCTATGTGCTGTATTCTCATCTGCACTATCAGTTCAGGAATCATTAAATGAGACAAACATGAATATAGTTTTCTTCCCTTTCTCTGACATAAATCTGTTGTCATTTTACATGAGCTCTGCTTTTACTGCCTAGAAGAAAAGGCAGGAACACACATTTGCAGGAAGACCTAGTATATCTCTTTCTTTTCATAACAAAGAAGCATAGAATTAATGTTATTTTATCAGCAAAAATTATACTTCTTACCTATTATCTGCAATTCTATCCATGGCAAGTACATTATACTGTAATTTAAGTATATTAGATGTATTATCTGTAAAAAGGTTGTAATAATTTCAACATACTATTCATTGAAATACATTAATGGCATACCTATAACACACAAAAATTGAAATTGATGAAAATAGAATACAATAGTATAACTACTTTTAAGGTTTTTCTTCCTAGAAGAGTCCTAGGAATATCAGAATTTATGGGCTATGTTATCCTGTCTCCACTGTTTTCTTAAAATGAGAAAGATTTGCAAGAGACTAGGTAATTCCCAGAGATGTCTCAAAGCAGTTCAAGGGAAAGCAGAGTAGGTATCAGATCATGAATGAGACTATACGTAATGATTTTTTCCTTTGAGAGAAGACCAGCAGGAAGGGAGGGAAGTCTGCACCTTTTTAGTTGTCCTTTATAGGCTGGATGACTACTTGAGACAGGACTGAAGTTCTGATCAACTGGGTCATGTCCACCATGACCTTTGCCTTTCTGAGTTGGGATATGATGACCTCTACATGGATGGGTTAAAACATTCATTGACTTTCATGGGAGTTTCATAATTAATTCAAATGGACTACATATTAAGATTACTATTCTCTTTTGAATTATTTGTTTCTTTGAATGATTAAAGATTTCCCAGCCATATCTGCAGGAATAATATTATACAGAGGGGAGTTATGGGAAAGACAAGGAGAGACTTTTAACCAAGGCCTGTAGTGACAAAAAAAGAGGTAATAGTTTAAACTGAAAGAGGGTAGGTTTAGTATGAACAAAAGGAAGACATTTTTTACAGTTAGGGTGGTGAGACACAGGATAAGGCTGCCCAGAGAAGTTCAGGGTGTCCTGTCCCTGGAAGTGTTCAAGATCAGGTTGGATGGAGCTTTGAGCAGCCTTGTTTAAGAAAAGATATCTCTGCCCATGACAGGATGTTGGAACAAGACTTGAAGGTCTTTCTGATTCAAAACAACTTCTGACTGCATGATGTATAAACATAGATTAATACAATGCATTCAGCATCAAAGTAATTGATTTTCTGATTTTATACTGTGTGCAAGGATGATGCTTTGTGTTTCATTTTCTTATCCCCTCTGTACAATTCTTCTCTTTACATTTGACCAGATTACAAACTCAAAAAATCCTGCACATACCTGCTTCTCTCCACTGGGTTTCTTGTGATTTAACAGCAGTTCCACGGCTCCAACCACCTCCTTCCGTATGGCATGCAACAGAGCGTCTCCCACATACACGTTAAAACTTAAGAGCAGCTCAATGAGCTCAAGGTTCTCATTTTCAATTGCAATAAGGAGTGCAGTTCTTCCCAGGGGATCAATGCAGTTAATATTGATCTTGAAATAAATTTCTGCCTCCTCCAAAGCTTTCTTTACACTGGCATAATCTCCTTTCTCCACGGCATTCAGGTAGGCTTTCTCTGAATGAGACAGTTCGGATTCTGCCCGCACAATGCGAAGAGGGATACGATCTCTGTAGGGAGCATTGACGCTTCTTTTGTAGTAGAACTGGGCCATATTTTATGCCATTCTAATACTTTGTCTCTGCAACATGAAAATAAAGACAAAATCAATAATTGAGCTTGGGGGTATGGTGCACCAAATTAATATTTGCTGTATGTAAATATTTAAAATTCATACTAGAAAGTGATGTTGCAACATTTTTCATCAATAGAACATGTAAGCAAAAGTGGAAGTCAAAACACTGCTTATTTGTAACTTACCAATTAAAAGCATATCTGTCAGAATACCATTTGCTTATATGCTTTTTTAAAACCTGTGGCAAACAAGAAATTATATGATACAACATAGTTTACCACCAAAAGTGTAGCTTCACTTCGTCCTTAATTTCTTCATTCAGTTCTGCAAGGACTTAAGGAGCACAGTCGCCTGTCCAAAAACACTGTAAAGTCATCAGAAAGACTTTGACATGGGAAAAGCACAGACAGGATGGCGACCACCCCAAATCTGACAGAGGAGAGATCTGGTTAGTACATCCTGGTAGATGCATCCAGACAAAAATTTCCCACTGCAGCAAACTGTGCAGAGAAGCAATTGCTCATACACATATCACTGGTCAAAAAAAGATGACCCCAAGTTATGGGAAAAATAGCATCTACGGCCACCAATGATCACTAAAGCCTCCCTCCATCCCTCAAATATGCCTCTGTGGGTAATTTGAACTTGGACTGTAGGATAAACCACTACTGCAGGGACCTGAGATAAGTTAAAGGTGGTACTATTGTCCAAGTGTTGTCTCTGATCTAGGGGGAAGTTAACAAAGCCTGGGGAGAAGAATGGATCACTGCTAATGGACATAAAGAATGTAGACTTTATGGGCAACAAAGAAAGGCAATTCAAAAACTGTGCTGAAATCAACTCCAACTGGGTAGAAAGTAATTCCGATGGAGAGATCTTCTCTGACATCCTGCAACAACCTATGTGTTGCTTGAGGATTGTGTGTGGACAACTAAATACAGCTTTTACATCTTTCCAGTCCTGCTCAAATACCCTGACTTTTCAGTGGCAGGCACAGACTGCACAGTTCAGTGGTGAGCTTCCCTACTAAGATTTTGATTCAATCTCATATGCTATTAGAAAAACATTCACATGAAATGTTTTTCCAACCAGAGCTTACTAACTTATAAATTAAAACACAGAACTTAAAAGGAAAAACAAATCCATAGGAGATAAATTTCCAAGGACTGGTAGATAACAGTCACAGTTTTGACTCTGAACTACTCAGTTCTAAACTAGAATTAATACTGAATCATAACAGCCATAAAACAACACTAAAGCCTTACTTATAGTAAAGCATATATTGTCTGTGCTTTTATTCTGTATATTTTATTAGAGGACTTTGCAAAACAAAATTCCTTCTAACAAAATGATTTTCTCCCGGTTCTATCCTCCACCTGGAAAAAAAAAAAAAAAGAAAAAGAAATGAAAGGGGGCAAGAGGAAAGAGAAAAAATTGACCTCAAAGAACAAGGTCCACAAAAAATATCTTCCTCTGCTGTTCAACTGGAGGTTGAACCTTATTAAAGAAAGAACTACAGCTTCTTTTCCTTTTCCCAGCTGATAATGCAAGCTGCATTAACCCACTGCCTTTTCCTCCATTTTCTTCAGTCATTAAAACAAAATCTCTCTTGAGATTCTACAGCAAGCTATCATACATATTTTTATTATTATGAGGTTTTCATTCATTAAAAAAAAGTCACTTAACATAGTGAGGAACATAGTAATTAATCTGCTCCCCCTTTTCTTAAGTAGTGCAATGAGAGATATGTACAAAGGCTGTTACTGAGTTGTTTTCTTTATTTTGCAGAGCAGATCAACACAGCTTGACATAGGCAGGAAAAGGTAAAGAAGACATACGAGAAAGAACTCTCTTCCACATCCATATACAGGAGCTGAGGAATTGCAATCCTTTGCAAGATGTTTCCCAGTTTTCCCTACAGGATGGTATCAGTCTACAGTCTGGGTTACTAGAGGTTGCTCAGTCTGTGGATTGTGCTCTGTTAATCTCACTCTAAGTAAAATAAAGTTCATATCCATTGCACAATTTTGTACCCCTGGGACAGACATCACATTCTTAATGCACTGTATTTTATCACTTTGCTTTTCATTTTTTTCATTTCAAAACTGGAAGCTCAGTACAAGAAGGTAAAAATTTTTATGTTCAGATCCAAATTAACAGACATAAATGTAGTTCACAAGAAGGCATCTCCAAGAAAGGTGGACTGCCATATTCCATGGACAGGCACGGACACTTTGAGTTTCATACCCATGTTCCCAAACTCAAGCAGATTGGGTGCTGGATGTGGAAGGGCGTCCTGCCTGACTCCAGCTGCCACCTGACAAAGACAGGTCTCAACACAGGCTCTATTTCATATCTGTCAGCAGATGCTAAGTTAACTCACAACAATATACACACATTATTCAGTTTTTTACTATTTACAGAGTTCCCCAAGACCCCTGAAGAAAACTGAGAGACTGCAACGGGGCGGGGTGTTAATGCTAAAGGCTTCTCGCTCTTGAAAGCACATGAATAAAAAGATCATTGTCTCCACATTTATTGTGAGAAAAAACATGAATTAACTTGTATCAATGAAACTGGGTATCAGAGATGTTTACTGTAGAAGAAGAGTACAGTCACCTACAGATGGGATCTATCATGATTTCATGAGAATGATTTAGGGGTTTCTTGTTTCTTTGTTTCTTTGTTTTTATTTTAGGTCTGATGAAGATCTTTTGCTACTTCACTGTAAGCCATAAGGAAAACACTTGTTCAAACCTTTTTTGTCTACCTTTTCATGATTCTTGAGAAGTTGATCTAAATTTAGTTTGTCTCTTTTAGAAGAGACATATTAAACACACATTTTCATTCTTTTAAATAGCTGTCACCCACTAATATCTATTTGTTGCCTGCATCAATTCTTGAAAATAATTACCTATAAATAAAGTTTTGTCATAAGTAAAGAAAGAGGAGGTCAAATACACAGGGCCAGTGTGAGAAGGATGAAAGAAAAAGAAATTACAGTACAAACTTATGACAAGTGTAATTGTAGTTTCTACAGAGTCCATATACTTGACATATAATAAAAATACTTCAGAGAAGAAATGAAGACAAAATACTTTATATGGTGCTTCCTGCTGTGCCATGGAAATAGCAGCAGCACCTGAGCAGAAGAAATGGATAAAAAAAAAAATCATAATACTTTGATGGAAAAGTGATTCTTATGAGAAAATATATTTTTCTAAGAGGCAGTTTTGTTTGCACCTGCTACAGACCAGTATTTCAAATTATATGGGACTGTTTCTTTCATATTTTTTTTTTTTCAGGGAGGAATGGTAACATTCCTCCTTCTTTGCAAATCTTTACCCTTTCCACTCTATTATTATTAATAATTGCATATGTCTTAAGAAAAGCCATAAATAAATTTAAAAAATTGAATTTTTTTTCTGCTGCTGTATCATTGTGTATATGAGACAGACATATTATGTATATATATATACAGACATATTATAATCCCAGGCACACAGATATTTCCCCATCAAAGCTCAAGAACAACTGCAATTAGATTTCCTTGGCATTTATTCAACCATATTTGCTTCCTCTACATATATGATCATATCCTCCCTATCTTTCCAGAGGACCCTGACTTTCACTTCCTTTGCTTGCTGTCCCCCTACCCCAAAACCAGGTGCGAGAGGAAAATTGGAGTGAGCCACCAGCAGGCACCAAGGGTCTCGGTGACAAGCCACCTGTAGTACTGCTCACAGAAGTACTGCAAACCTTCCAGAGACACAGAGAGACCCCAGGACACATCTCGTTCAGCAAATGGGCAGTGGGAGGGATACAGATGTGCTTCTTAGTATCCACATGTGCAACTTCTGAAACCCTCACTGACAAAACCCTTCTAAAGATACTCCATTTCCAATGCTGACCACTATTACTATAGCATTATAATATATATAGATAGATAGAAAAATATAGCATTATCCTAGATAGCTTCTTCTATATCATCAAAAGCACACTTCTGATTTTGCTTGAGTTTGTTTTGCCAACTATTTTCATTTAAAAAAAAAAGTGAAACTTCACTAGCAACTATGGCATCACCCTGCTCAGAACCAGAACATTTATGACAAGTGAATAACGTGCTGATTTCTCTGTGATCTTCTGAAACTATTTTATATGCATTTTTCATGGCAAAGGAAAGTTTCTGACATTTTCTAGGTTCACGAAAGTATGAAACTTTTCTTTCAAAAATAGATCTGTGACATACCAGCTTTAATCTGACACAGAATGCTATATGATACACAGTAAAAATGATGTTCAAAGAGAATTTTGGAACGTGAGACTAGCTCTGATAAATCCCAGTCCAGATGAAACATAAAGTTCCTTCTCTGTCAGTCACCAGAACAGACTGTTTCATTTCAACAAGAACAAAAGAATTGCAGATAAGCTTTTGATTTCTGAACCCAGCATTAGTCCAGATACTGCCTTATGACCAAACACCTAGACAGCAACTTTAACATGCACTAGCACTGAGGTCAAATGGATAGCCTGTGTCCATACAACATACTTCATCCGAAAGAGGACAGCTGAATGAGAACTGCCTTCTGGGGATAATCTGGGGCCCATGCTAACTCCTACACTGTGCCTGGAAAGTGTGTAGGAAGACGTAATTGTATTGAGCCAGCAGTTGGATTGATTCCAGGGACTGCTCGAACAACTTTGGCTGCAGGTGATGGAGTTTCACTGATCATGCCTGCCTTCTAGCACTGCTTATTTACAACTGTTATAGCTGGCAATACAGTATGTGGGGTCCTCAGCTGAAAGTATTTTTTCATTGCTAGAACTTCAGTCAGTTTCAGATTTGAAAGCTAACAACAGCAGAAGCAGCAATTTGGACTGATTTACACATGCAGGATGTAAAGTGAATAACTCAGTATAGTGTACATTCCCTATAAGGCTGTTAATTTGGAAAAGAGGTAAACCTCTTGGTTTTGCTCTGGTTTAAAATGCCCCATAATCAAAGTTTCAGTAAAGCAAAGAATGACCTAGTACACAACTGTAGTGGATGATGGGAAGCAGGCTGCCATGTCATCTGCTTACTGGTGTTCTGGCTTCACAGTCAGGAAGGCAGCACATCATCTACAAAGAACAACTTTGTGCATCCAAGGTATAATGGTTATATGGTGGATCAAACTCCACCAGCATTTTAAGTCAGCATCTTAACAGATCAAGACCTAGGCAAGTCTGAGTCTGAGACACTGAATGTGTAAACCTCTGATGAGGTGACATAGATTACTCTACTTTGATGGTTTTTTGTAAGAGACAGGATGTTTGGGGAGAGTTTAAACCATGGTGCTTCACATATAGACATAAATATGCTCTGTAAGTTTACTTAATGCCAAATGGGAGAAAACTTTTACCTTCTAGGGCTGATGTTACACCAAATCTTAGTTGAGAATGACAGATTCTTATAACAGTGACCTTTAAAGTCTACAAGAATACTATCAGACTGGAGTTTGAGAAATACCAAAATATAAATAAAAGACCATTGAAAGACATTAGATATTACTACCAGATCTTAGAGGTGTAAGATGATTTGGGGTCAAGCATACAGTATTGGAAATCTGTTTATTTTTTCAAATAAGAGATATTTGAGAGGTATTTGTATCTTCAAATACACCTGAAACTGATCTTTATTTCATTTACCCTATGGGCAAAAACCTGATAGCTCATCCATGAGAAAAAAAAAAAAAAGAGCATCACTAGGTCACAGAAGTACCATTCTATGACAATATTAAATTAGTTCATCTTTCATCTTTCCAGTTTATTTAAACTGGAAAAAGGCACTCTTCAGAAAAATACAAGATGCATGGTTACCTCTTACTGATGGGTAGCAGTACGCAAACGTCCTCAGGAGTCCGTGGGAATGACCTTGAAGCTTGAACTATTTGTTCTTGCCCAGAGGGAAACAGTGACGTGTTTAAACCTGCTACCAGAGCAAAGCAGAGAAAGACTGCTTTCCACCGACTGACATGAACTTGTTCTTTGAAATGATGGAGCATGAATGATGCCAGTCCAGCCTACACACAGTAGGCAGCCAGTTTATGGTGGGAAGGACAGGGAAGGCAATAACACAGATAATGATCTTAATGAGTGACTGCAACATCCAGCTGAGTTGACCTTCCTGTCTCCTTGGCTGGTGTTATTCTCCTGGGTAAATTCAAGGAGCTCTCCAAAATAGTTTTCAAGATAAAAGTACTTCAGTGTCATCTGGCTATACAGGAGGCTGCCTTCCAGCATTTCCAACAGTAGCACTGACCTAATGCTCTGTGGATGTGATCCTGCAGCAGCCACACAGCACGGCAACATTTCTCAGGGGACGTGGGGAGTGGGCTGTCCCTGCTCATGGAAAGGGTGGGTGGTCTTTCTCCAAATGAGAAGAGGGAGAAGAAACCTGTACACAATCTGTTGAGAAAAGGGTTGGGCAGAAAGGGTCTGACTAAGCAAGTTCACTTGAAGAGGAAAGGATGCAGATTAGGTTGGGAGACACAGGACACAAGCATTACTTGTGGGAATTATGCTACAAGTATTAATGACTTTGCTAAGTTTCAGGGTATGTTTTCACACAGAACCACATGTCTTCCCATGCTTCCTATGATGAAGTACAAGGCAGTATGCACTTTGGCTAGAAAAGGGAGAGTTTGGGCAGACTGCCCAAATACTTTTAGTGAAGACTTGCTAATAAAAACACTGCTCTGTGGGTCCATTTTCAGATGTACAAGCTAAGCCAGTCTGAGAATAAGTTAAAACACTTTTCAAGTATTTAGGGCCAATAGAGAGCCAGCTGTGAAGAGATTTGTGTTCATACATATATCCTCACATAAGCATTTTAGTACTGGCTGCTGCCCTCAGACTGGTATGTGTATTTTTGTGGGGAGCCTTGAAAGAGGCTGAACCTAGAAAAAACCACAAAAGCTGCCAATAAATAAAGGCTAGTTAGGGAAAACTGTTCAAGTTTTGGAATTTATTGGTCGTTTTCCACCCACATCCTCTGTGGTTCCACTCTCACACTATTTAGAGACACTTCAGTTGGTGTATTTTAATAATTTTACTAAAAGACTTCATGAAAATGAAATCAGGAAAATTTATTAGCTGAGCTCACATACCATAATAATCCAAAAACTCAAGTAAAAATAATTATAATGTTCAATTAAACTGAAATCAAACTGACATCAAAGCAAACCATTTAAACTCAATAGCAAAGAATGTTCCACAATTTTGTTAGTTAGACAACACAAAATATAATTATACAAGTCTATAAGAAGATCACCCATTAGTAATAAACCCCAATGAAAGAATTTTATTGAAATCAGTCAAATCTATAATTTGGTTGGTTAATTTGTCTAACAGTGAAACCTCTTTATTATCTGGACCAAAGCTTGACAAAAATAACAGCATTTTTTTTCCTCAAGAAGTTGTACACTTATGTGATGACTAACCCCTTCCTGCCCTTGTAGCAATAAAGACTTCAAAGTGACAAGCCCTATTTCCCAGAAGCCATAAAATGACAGTTTCATGTCAGTCAGGACCTTTAAATGTATAGTACAGAACATGCCCTAATGAATAACTTGACAAGGTATTACATAAGGCTGCTAAAACCCTTAGTAACATTTCTTTCCAGAAATTTGCCTGCCTGGCCAAATTGTCATTTATACGTATGTCCAAATAACAATTCCGGATTAAAAGTCTCTGGTTAAATTACTACAAGAGTGACAAATATAAATAGTAACAATAAGAGAATTCCCATTGCTAGGGAGTGATGGCACCAGAAAGCTGTCATACAGATTCCCTGGCTGACAAAAACATGTCTATTACAGTGCTCTATAGCTCTGTGACCCAGCCGCAATTATGTGAGATCGGTAATAGCTCAAATACTTTGAGCACCCTTCAGGAAGTTTGTATATTTTTGTGTGGGAGAATGTCAGAAGAAGGCACATCACTGTATTACAACACAAAAACTTTAAAAATAGATCACCTGAAAATCTGAACAACAAATCTATCTCCTCAACACTTCCTTATGAACTGCTTTCTGAAGGATTATATAACATCTCTTCTCCTCAATAATGAATCTGCTCCCAGGCATATAATAATTTCAGCATCTTATTCACAGAAAAAATACATTTGACTGATAATAAAATAGGAAATAATTGATACAGAAAACTTTCATTGTGAAAAATGCATCTTGTCAATATTTCCAACAGGCAGAAGATTAATTCTGCACTCTTTTAGCCAAGGTTTTTACTCATCTACTTTAAAAAATAATCATCCAGATTTATGTCTGGAAATAGCGAGTAAACAACTTCATTTTGAGGCACCTGAGTTATGCTTTCTTCATCTTAAGCCAGAGGGTACAAGTTCATCTAAACACAAGCCAGTCTAACTTGGATTCTTATTGTAGGAATACGTCCTTGGCAAGAAAACCAAATAAAAGCTGAAGAGAACAGTAAGTAATAATACTTCAGGAAAATGATAGTTGATTATCAGAAACCCTTTGAAACAGTATTTTAACTAGCAAGAAGCTCAGATGTTATGAGAGATTCACAAACATAAGCATTACTATAAATACCGCATCTGAACTCTGACATAAGGCAGGTTGAGGGAAAATCAGCATGGCTTCCTGGTCCTGAAAAACCTGAACTGGAAAAGGCTTCCTGAGCCACCAAATCCAGCCTCTCACACAGGCAACTTTCACTAACAATGTGACTCTGCAAAGATCAGACTCCTTGTCAGAAGTAGCTGGGATCCCCCTGCTTGACCCACTGCTTCTGTGAGTGGTGGTGGACAGAGACTCATTCCTCCAGCATGACAATTGGCTCAGTCGTAAATAATGTTCAGCTGTTAAGGACTGCTGACAGGATTATCTTTCTTCCAGCATAGTTGGAGAAAAAGCTATCTCTCTTTAGACTTCATTTGGCCAGGCTGCATAAATATGTCTCCTTTACAACTACAGCCTCTTCCTTGCACGTTGGTGCCACCTGAAACACCCCAGGATGCCCTATCTGTACCCAGTTTCTCTCCTGAAAAGGCACAGGTCCCCTCTAGCTCTTATGTCACACCCCAAACCCCCGGTACACTCAGGCATTTAACTAGAAACAGGTGTCTCCAAGTGGTCAGCTGAACTGAACCTTCAGATTCCTTCTAGGTTTGCACTACTCCTTTTGCCACACCACTTTTTCTGAGTGACCAAAGTGTACTTGTTACTCCAAGACACACTTTCCTGCCTTATATGATTTCAATAATTTTCTCTCTCATGTTTGGATATTTTACTTGATTAAGTTCCAGACCTATAATCAGCTTGTTTGAGACTACATCATAATCATCAATCTTTAATCTGCTGATAACCCATGTTCTTTTTTTCCTTTGCTGTTTTCAGTCAAAAAACTTCTGGTAAATGGAAAAAAAATCCTTTTTAAAAATTATTCTGTAAACACTCATGTAATTTGCACTTTTACCTAGATTAGAATAACCTTTTCTACTCTGCTTCCTGCAATAGTGGAACTGGTCTCAAGGGCAAAGCAAAAGAAAGCTCATAATACATGTACCTAATTCTGCAATGATGCATATATATAAGAACTTCTCCCAGTAATCATCTTCCTCCCCAGACCTTGAGCTTTAGTCAGTTTTCTCTACTTAGATGTATCACACAGGTCTCTGCCTCTGTTTGTTAGTAGCCAGTAAGTCTTTGACTCCATGACCCCTTGTAGTAAAGAATGTCAAATGTTCCCTGTGAACATCATGAACTCTGTATTTGAAAACTTTGTTCTAAATATATCCACCACCATCTTATTTTATAAGATAGGTGAAATATAAATATGAGCATTTCTTTCTTTTCCTTCCTTCCTTCCTTCCTTCCTTCCTTCCTTCCTTCCTTCCTTCCTTCCTTCCTTCCTTCCTTCCTTCCTCCCTCCCTCCCTCCCTCCCTCATATTTGCCTATAAAGCAAAACAAAGGCAATTATCAAGTGGCTAAAAAGAGAAGTTTTTACTGTTTACTCTTTTTCCCAAGAGAGTTGAATGACACCCACCCCTGCCTCTTACTAGTGAATATAAGAGGTAAACATTTTAGATATTAACCACATTCAGTAGTGCTATACCTCAATGCTACCTACCTAAATTTAGATAGCCTACTAAGGTTTCTAAGTTGGAATGTATGTCTTGGTCTCCTTCTAGAGCTAGCAGAAAAAGAGAAGGAAAATCCTGCTGCAAGCAATTCAATCAAATCTACATTTCTTTCTTTTGACTGACACAGCTGGGCATGAATCTAGGCCTGAGCATGTGCATTTGAGGAATTCTCTGAACCAAAGATGTTCAGAAAGTTCATTTTGATAAGAAAAAAAACCGTGCAAATAAGAAATTGCTTTTGGTCAAAACCAAATGAATACAAATGTACAAAGGAAGACAGACCCTACCCTGATTAGAAATATCAGGAAATCTCCTGATATGCAGGTGTGTGTCACTATTGTAAGCCAGATACAGCAATAATGCCAGTTATGCCTGCAATAATACAGATTATGAGACAAATTTATTTTGGAAAGGGTTCCCTTTGCAGGAAATTTATTTCTTACTCTAATACCCTTCCAAGTAAGAATACAAATACTGGCACATAAAGGAGTGCACCATGAGTTGTGGCACACTTATTTCTTACTCTAATACCCTTCCAAGTAAGAATACAAATACTGGCAAAAGGAGTGCACCATGAGTTGTGGCACATGTTCCATTTCAGATGCTGTGCTATATAACAACATATCAAACCACTGCTAGCCACGAGAAATCTCATTTAATGTCCTAAAGAAGATCACATATTCTAGGGGTATACACATACAATTCATTATAAATGGCAAGGGAAGTAATACCTACTGTTCCTTGAAACTGGTTTTATGAGAGATGAAACTGACCCCAAGCTACACAAAGAAGTTGAGCCTCAGACAGATATGTGGAAGCTGTTAACATTATTCCTCATTGTGCAGGTGTATCCTACACTCTCTGCGACCCCCAGCATGCTGACACTGCAGTTACACACTCGGTGTAGGAATTTCTTTCAAACTCAGGTGCTAGTGATGGAGCTTCCATTTGCAATTCTGTTTTTTCTTCCAAAGATGAGAGTACATACAAAGCTGAGCATAACCCAAAGATAAAACTAGCTAGTAACAAGGCCATGTACTTCTAGTAACCAATTTTGATGTTCTGATTTGAAAGTAATTATTTTATTGGCTCCATGCATCTACTAGAGTATCATTGCAAAATACACTGTTTAAAATACTAATTTTCAGTCTAAAATTACTTGTAGTTGATACTCTAGCAGACGCATGGAATCAAAAACAATGCTGGAAATCTAACAATGACTGCTAGAAATTCCATGCACAGGAGATGCATTAACTAAATAAGCAGCAGGTTATTCTGGCCTGACAGTAAGATCTTTTCCCAAAAAACAGCCTAACACACGTTCTTAGAGCAACATCCCCTCCAGCTATTGCTTCCCTGCCACTGAAGTGGTGTCCTCAGCAGGGAGCTCCACTGGTCCCTGTGGGCCGTGCTGCCCCCCAGGCTCACACTACCTACTAGGCCACCCACAGCCAGCTGGACACTGCTCACTGGGTTAGCGCCCTGATGTTCTGGGCACTACAAACACCAGTTTCTATTCAAGGAAATCTAAAATTATGGCATTCTTTCCATTGGGAATTACAGCTTCAGACATGCAATAACCCTTAACAAATAATCAGAAACAGTTAACATAATACCATCCATCATGAAAAGAGTTGGTAGTATTTTACCAGTGCTCTGAGGAGAAAAGTCAGACAAACAACTGAAAACAATTCCATTTAAAATAATTTTTTGTGAATAGAAAGAAGAGTACTTTTAGGAATGATTAAGAATCAAAAGTTTTTCTTACAGCAGCAAAACCTTCAGAGTGTCAGACATTAGGGATAGAACGTTACTAAAACATGGATCCCTCAGTTCTCTACACTCACTGCTTGGAACAAGGGGAAAAATTAAACTGCCATTGGTACATAATGTGCTTGAGTGCTCACTTACCACTGGTTGTGTAAGGAGAAGCTGACTGAGGTTTTAATATTGTTCACAGTAACAATTCTCATGGTAAAATAAGCTATTTGTTTTCCAGAGGTAGAACTGTTTCTAGACTAATCACACTCATTTGCTTAAATAGTAAGACAAATGGGACTAATTCAAGGGTAGCATAATTTAGACATTGCCTTTACAGAGTAGTCCCAAAGCTCATTGCACAGTGGCATGTCAGTGAGAACTTAATTCAGCTAATTGTCTCAAAACATAAGGTCAACCTCAAGGTAGAAATACCAGCTGTTAATAAAACTCTTCTTCTCAGAAACAATTACTCAGTTTGACTGAACAAGAGTATCTAGATCCTGCATTTTACAGATAGCAGTAAGAGTGAAAAATGTCCACCATTTTTTAGCAGTGGCTTAATGGGACCTGGCTAGAGAAGAAATCGTAACATAAAAACAACAAGAGATGGGCAGTGGATCACACAACAGAATGTGTCCATTGGAATATGGTAAATAACACAGAATTGAGAATTACAGCCAGTGGCAGTGGACCCTAAAAGTATACTCTCATTTATTTCTGAAAAGCAACCAACTGTTTGGATGAGAGCTGTGTCAAAGTGCTGTATATATTTGACAATCATTTACTGGCAAGTTTTTGGCAAGTTTTTGCTTTAGGCAATCTCATGTCCTTAGACTACTTCTTTTGGGAGAATAAAACTGTGGGTGGCATTCAGTTCAGGGTTAAGACACCTACGTTAAATGTCTAAATGTAGATATTGGCATTTGAGATAAGTCCCCAAACTCCCTCTGTTGCCAGTGGATAACCAGGATGGAATTAGTTTTCTAAACAGAGAATGACCTTTAAGATATCCTACAAGCCTGAGACATCCTTGGGAACTAGCCAAATAGAAATTACCCTTCTTTGTCCACAGGTAGTATCCAAGAAGAATGCAATATCAGATGTCACTAGACACATACCTTTTACCCAACTTTATCACAGCTTTAGTCAGTAAAAGTAGTGGCACTTGCAAAGTGCTACGACTTGCCTTAGGGATCGACACGCCAGTCAGCTCCAAGAGGTCACAGACTGTTTTCTCACCCAGCACACTTATGGACACCTGCAAGAATACCATGTGTGGGCCTGGATACAAATCCCATATGGTGAGCAGAATTCACTTGCCTGAATATTGTGTGTAGGGCCAAAAGATGATACGCTGAGGTTACAGATATGATCTGGGTGAGGTGAAAGTCATGACAGGCAGGGAAAGGGCTGCCTCTAGGGCAGCTATCGTCTGCCAGGTTATGCACTAGGAGGATCCTAGGAGCACACTGAATTTAGATGTCTGCTGGGGAAGGAAGAATGCAGACCATCTGCTTTAAGGCAGCTGCAGCACCAGGAAGGTGCTGTCAAACTGCTCCCTGGCTGTACAGTCTGTAGAAATGCCATGCACAGGGGCAGACAGACAGAAAGGAACACGTCTCTTCTTCCCGTGGTGTCAGAGGGTCAGCAAAAACTGAGACTTCAAGGCTGTCGGCAACACCCAGCAATGGATGGGAGATGCTGTGCAGCTTCCCCTTATTGCATGAGTGGAGTTTGCCATGCAAACTTTTTTGCTACTAATAGAAAAATCAAGAGTGTCTCCCATTAAATCAATATCTGAAGAGAAAATGAAGATATAATACATTAGCAGCCATCATTTGGCACAGATGAGGCTGTTGCAGGCACTGCTCCATTTTTGGGGCAATCAAAGTTTTGCCTTGACACAAAGTGCTAACAGGCAACCAGGTGCTATCATCCCACAGCTTGATACCCTGTTACTCCACATTTGAGCAAACGTCAGAGCCCTTCTGGGCTGCCATCTGCTTACTTCCAATCTATGATATTTGGCTCACTACTTGCCCCACTAGAGATATATATTGCTAGGGTTAAATCAGGGTTGCCAAGATTTCCCAATAATCTTCATAGATACATGATTATCATATCACATTAGAAAGGCAAAACAGCACAGAATGTAAATGATGGACACATATGCATGTTTTTCAACACTAGGAGAGAATGTTTCACAGTCCAACACACTTCACTATTCAAAATGCTTTCCAGATATTTCACTGGTATTTCACTTTGCTATCTCACACCCCATTACTTCTAATTATACTCAACCCTGACCTATTTAAGCAAATTTTGCTAACAGCCTGCTTATTGACAACCACTCATCCAAGTTGTTTTCATCTATGACATCTATCAACTAGAAAGATTTGAGGTGAACTGGCTGTATGTTTATCTTTTGCTATGGGACAAGGGGCAAAGTTTCTACCGCAGTCACAACTTCTTGCTGTCACATTTTCAGGGGTGACAGCATTAGATGGCTTCAACATCATGTCACATCCCTGAAGCATGTCTTTATCCTAACCTTTTCCTTCATATTCTTCTATCACCTTATTTTATCCACAACTCTCCTCAAAAAAACAAAAAAAAAACCAAAAAACCCAAAAAATCTGAACCCCCTTTCCCCCCAACCAAAATCAACCCAGACTAAACTAACAATATGAAGTATAAAGGAAATTAAGCCAACCTTCTTGAGAACATTGTTGGTAGGCTATCTGCAAAGTTTCAATTTGTGTCAGGTGAGAAGGTAGAAGTGAGGAATTGAATTGGCTGGTGACCAGCTCTACTTCTACAAGTCCAGTCTGATTTGATGAGAGCAGATGAGTGACTGCTAAAATAGCTAATCTCTGCCACATTGCTTTTAACTGTGCAAAGGAAGGCTGATCAAGAGCAACCACCAAAGAGGAAGCAGGAGCAGGTGTACCTGTGCCTGTGTGACATGAGCCCTTCTGTCTCAGCTATATTCAGAAAACCACCTGCTACCACACAGATCTGCATGTGACAGAACCAAGACATAAGGAAGGCACTAGTCTGCTTATTGAGACTTGCTTTGTGCTCTTCAAAAGCATGTGCAAAATCTGAGTGGGTCATGACAGCACACTGGAGCTTGAGCATTATTTTTTCATGCTGTCATTCCTATAGGAATAGATAAGACTGCATCTGCCTCAGCAAATATCACAGCGCAGTAGCAGCAGAGCTCCTTGCTGAGAACTCTTTATTTCAGTTGATTTCCCTCAGATCAGCTCTATCCTGGACCAGCAAGCTGAGCATTAGCAGCTGGAATGTGGCAGGAACACAGCTGGAATGTGGCAGGAACACACCTGGAGTCAATGATCTGTCTTTGGATCCTGCAGAAGAATCCATTCCACAGGCTCCAGGCCTCTGGACTGGAGTGCCAAACAAAGCTTGGTAGGACAGGGAAAAGTAGAATGGAAAAATGAGTCAATGATCTGTCTTTGGATCCTGCAGTCCAGGCCTCTGGACTGAAGTGCCAAACAAAGCTTGGTAGGACCAGGAAAAGTAGAATGGAAAAACCACTTCAGAGGGTACTTTGATGTTATGATACTAGACTAATGTAGATGCATCTACAATAATTCAATCTCTTGTTTCCAGTTTAGAAACTTTTGTGCTGACATAAATTGTTCTGATCATTAAGTACTTAAGAAAGCTCCCCACAGCCCACTGGTATTTGACAGTATTGCCGTTATTTCCAAGCGTCCTGGTGGATGGTACATGAAGTTAATTTTTTTTAAGATTTTTTTTAAGATGCACCTAATATAATCAAGGGAAGGGTTCAGTTACCTATATGACAGAATGATCTTTAGTGCATGACTAAGTTCTCTCTGTGTTGAGTCCCTCCCAACCCAAACTGTTCTATGACTCTACGATTTAAACTCTACTTCTTTGTGAAAAGACTGCTGCCCCCAACCCAACCCCCCCACACTTCTTCACAGATCTAGAGGAAATTGTATTCAAGTAAGACCCTCAGTCTTTCTCTTGACAGTAAAAATATTGTAACCCATTTTTTAGGAAAATTACCTTGGATCATTGCTTTCAAAGACATGTTATTCTTGATGAAAGATATGTTATTCTTCATGTTCACAGAATGGTTCAGTGTTCAGAGAACTTGGTCAAATCTTGAAAAAAGCATTCTGAGATTGTTTACAAACATATATTCTAATCTCAGTGTTGTTCTGAAACATAATAGTTTTCAGTATTCTTGCTGAATTTTGCCATTGAAAAAGAAATTCAAAATTGACTACAATAGGGAGAAGGGACAAGAGCATGATGACAAAGACTAGTGCTTAGAGCACTTGCCTGAAAGAGCCAGTGCTCAGTTCTGCATTCAGGATTGGCTAGAAATAAAGGCACAAGAGATAAAATGAGAACTTTCTGGTAGGCCTTTCACCAAACACAAAGTTAGAATCATAACAGAGGACTTTAATGAGAGTATGCTCAAATTTATGACATGGTCTACAAATTGAGCATGTGAACTGAAAATTACAAAGTAATTTTAACCCTATTAACTTTTTGATTATCATTTGCCATAGCAAAATGTTGTTTTGCCAGTGCATAATGTTAATTTTCAACATGCATTGAAAAGAATTTAGACTTATGCTTTCTATGTATTCTATAGTACCGATCAAGTAAGCAGAATATGATAATGAAAAAAAGAAAAGTCATTGTATTTTGGATGCCACTACAGATTTTTAAAATTATAGGTTTTAAACTCTATCCATGTTTTGTACTGACCTCAACAAGTCAAGAGTGATTTGTCTCCAGCTACTTCTTTTTTTTTTTCCCCTTCTTGATTGAAAATAAACCTCTGCGGCTGTTTTTCTAATTTTGTAACAGTTACATATAATGGACCAACAAGTGTAGAATACTATGGGCTTTTTAACTATTCTTCAGAAATTCTGCAAGTCAACCTTAATAGTGAAATATTGCTTCATATAAGAGGACAAAACGGAATTATTTCATACTTATAAATATATGTGGAGAAGACTCCTAGGAAAAATAGTTGAGGGATTTCCAATTGCTTATGTTCATCTGCAAGTCAGAACCATCTCTGTCATCTAGGAAATTGTGAGAGTTCCTGAATTAATTACAATGTGGCCTTTTTAGAAGCAAATCTGCTTAACTATAATCACTATGCTGAGTGTGAATAAAAATGCTTTGTATATTCTTTTTCTTAAGACAGTGTTCTCCACACAACACCCAATAATGCTTAAATAGAGCTACACTGTATTTTGAGACTATTTCTGATTATTACTAAAAGAAATCTAAAAAAAGCTCCTCACATGAGAGCTTTGTTCTTCTTAAATCTTTGCTTCAGGAGACATGGCAATATGCTAAATTGCAAGGATCATTTGGACCAAACACATCTTCATCATGGATGTTTCCTCTGAAAATACATTCATAGGACTTGGATCTTCTACTTGTATATTTTACAAAATGCAGGTGGAGAATAGTGACAAAGATGTCAGATAAAGGGGATCTGAGATATTTCCTGCTGCTTAAACAACCTTCAAAGTGAATCCAGTTATGACTTTTTTTAATAGTTGGACTTTTGCAGAATAATCAAACTTCAAAGACTATTTCATCACACTTTCAATATAAAGCTAAAAGGGAAAAGGCTGTCAAGTTGCAGCAAGTTAATGCACTATAAATAATTACTACCATCACTCTCTATCTCAAACAAATCAGTTGCCAAGTGCAAAGTTCTAAGCTTTTGTCAGCCAACTGGTAAATAGTTCCAACTCCTCCACCCCAAGCTTATAATTTAAAAAAAATGTTGCTAAAATAAGATGTTCTGAGTTACAACTTCCACCATGGTCTAGTCAACAAATAAAACAAACCTCCTTACTTATATAATTGATTTTGTTGGAATACCTAGAAGGTAACACCTGAAACACAAAGCAACCATAGTGACTGTTGTACAAGGTCCTTTGGAATGTAATAGAAAATGTAAGGAAAAGCAAGCGGAACTACAAGTGCCCTTTATCACACGCTCTGCCAGAAACATACTTGGAAGAAGGCTGAGACTTTTTTCTGAACTCTTCCTGCTCTCTGGCCATTAATTCACACTCAAGTCTACCCAGGGCCACCGAGTTTAAGAGCATAGCCAACTTATCGGTTAACATAAACAGAGTGAGAGCACACAGGTAAAGAAAAAAAATGTAATCATGAAAAGATGACAGTGCAATGAGTATCAGTAAGTTTGAAAGTAAAATGCATGAGAAAAATAATAAAGTGACTAAGGCCAGTAGCTTCTCAAGACAGACATACCATTGGACAATTGTGAAAGCTTCCCAAGTCCTGATACTATGTCTTCACTTCCACCAAGACACAGTCAGTTTCATCTTTGCCCACGACAGTGAGATCATTTCTAACTGGCATGCAAACTGTTGTGGAGGAATTCCTCCCACCTAAGTTTAGTTGTCTAAATTTAGTTGTCCACAGCAGTCTTAGTTAAATTTAGTTGATTAACTCAGGGGAGTCCTCCTTTACAGTCAGTGTAGTGAAGCTGGCTGCTACAGATTCCTCCTATGTATATCTTAGATACTTTCTTTAGGATCAGATTAATTCCTCCTGGAGACCTTCTGGGCTACAAGGGAGGCTGACACTGATTTGTTTGGATTTAGACATGTGTAAATGAATTAGAAAGACTTTTAGTATGTCATCCAGAAAATGGATTTAGCTTACCAATTCTTTCCATGTGGGGCACATGAGTTATAAAAGGCAGAAGGAGACAGTTTAATCATGTATTGAATGGTGTTTGGATAGATGGTAATTTAGAACTGCAATTCACATATTTCTAGATTTAGAGATGTCTTGCACAATGGAATTAATATTAACCTTTTCTAACAACTTCAACAATTATATTTGTAAAATAAAAACTGCAGCATGCCCAGTTTTTACATTAGATAAATTATTTGTAACTTAAAACTTAAATAAAATAGGTCTTAGTTTAATTCATCTTTTAAAGTACGTACTCTGAAGCTTCACACATTTTATCAGTTTTGTGAGACTATAATATAGTTTCTTCAAGAAAACTCTCTTTTTATCTTCATCTATTATAAAATGAATTTATATTAACAACTTTGAGTGAAAACCCTGTAGCCATTTATGTTATGACTGTGGAAACTTATTTTTCCCTTTCTTGTTAGGTGAACATAATGTCCTTGGTACAACATGTAACTTAAAAATTACAGCATCACCATATGACAATGTCAGGCACATTGGAGAACTCAGATCTAAAAGGGTACAATTCTTGGATTTTAAATCTTTCATTCATGCCACTGTGAAGGTCAGATGTCTATGTTTTGAGTTGGTTAAGGACCGTGGAATGTTTTGCTTCTCAGCTTAGAATATTCTTCCCAAGCAGCCGCAGGGTTTGTTCCTGGGCCTAAATCAAGACTCAAAACATTCCACAACCCTTTGCCTTGTAAACTGAAACATCAATGTCTGCCCCACATACGACCCCTCCAGAAAGGGCACAGGGGATGAAACATCATCACAAGTATTCTTACACATTATTTAGGAAGAGCCACCTTCCACCACCACAGAACTTTGAAATAACTAATTAGATTTTAAAACACCATATTTTTATTACTAGGGTTTTCAGCTGACCTGGCTTAGAAAGAACAAATTCCAGATGTCAGGTTCTGCAAATTTTGCTTTTAATTTTTCAAATAATTTGGCCATGAGAACAGCCAGAAATCAGGATTCTCCAGTCTTTCTGCTGCAACTGAGTGTGCACTACAGCTTTTAAAACCTGGTAGAGGGAAACTCTAATTTACAACCTTTAATTTCACATTATTTCATACAGTTTGTCCAGGACACTTATCTTAGTGGAGACAGAAGAAATAAGTTGTTACTAGAAACAAATACTTCTCTAGTATTTCTACCACCATTTCCTATTTTTAACAATTATATTTATCATTAGGCTTTGTACTTCAGATTGTTGCTTATGTTCAGAACTATTTCTTTTCTATTTTTGGATCTGATCCTTCAGAACTAAACATTTCATTCCCACACCACTGCCTTAAAGAGACAGTAAGAACACATAGGAAACTACAAAAATAAATGTTTTGAAACAACAGTACACAAAGTGTAGCTGCCGTGTAACAGAACCTCAACACCTCTAATATATCAAAGCTTCTTCCTTACGGATCCAAAAAAAGATCATGGTCAACCACGTGCCATGTATCCTTGACAATAAGCTGTGAAAACAGCTGCTTAGTACTTAGTCCACTGCATATTTCCTGTTTGGTTTTAAGCACAGAAAGCTCTTCCACAGACAGCCAATTCATTGTGAGAAGTATCTACCTACATTAAAGCAGGAAAACACCACCATTGATTTTATGATGAAATTCTACTGAACAGCCAGCCTAAATTACAAGATAGCCAGTAATGGATTGAGATCATTGATCATCAATAAGGATGAGACAAAGGAAATGTGCTCATGTGGGAAGATGTCACTAATTCAGGACTGCAAGGTGTCAGAGAGTGATCCAGACCTTCAGAGAGGGGAATCATGTGATCTACTACAATAGTTTGGCAAGTTCAGATGCCAGCACCCAGGAAAACCAGCTGCTGAAATCTGGCAGAGAAAGGATGTAATCCACTACAGGCTGGAGAAAGCGTAGAGAAAGAAAGCCTTCACTACCAAGAAGACAGAATACAGTAGTTTAGGAGGAGAGCACCAGAACCATCAGCAATTCCCTTCAGAAAATTGCACCCTGGACAAATTATGCTCCATAAAGAATGTCATGTGGGATAAGTCTCATGCATCAGGGGTCTCTCCAAAATAATTCCAGTAACCCCCCACAATGATACAATCTATACCAGCAAAAGCACTTGTCTGTTACCATAGCATTTTTAAAAGTCTACTGTGCTTACTGGTGAGTATGGCCTCTCTCATCCAACTAAATGACCTAAGTATTTGAGGAAAATATTTGGAAGATATCTCTCCAAGGCTAAGCGACAATGTGGAATGTGTGGAATGACTGAAGCCTTCTAATTAATTAAAGGTTTTCTTCCGTCTCTGGACCATGCCAAAATTCTTTGCTTCTTGTCTTTATTTGATATTGTTGTGGGGCTCTTTTTAACAAATCAGTGACATTTACTCACTGACTGCACATTGTACATCATCTCCAAATACTCCAGTACTTATATATCACCTCTACTTCAACAGAAGAGAAGCAGAGGTTGGTAAAGTTACTGTGAAAACAATAACCTGAAAGCTAGATGGTGTGGAAATATCTAATTAAAGTTAGAGCAATAATCTCTGCTTTGCTGATTTCCTTGGCATGATGGAAGAGAAACCCAGCAATTATGATCTAAAATAAATAGCACTCCCTGTAGCCTTTCTGAATCAAGACATTGAAGTTATGCTGGTAGGCTAAGAGTGGATTCAGTCCTTCATTAATGTCAGGAATCACCTACTGTCCTCATGTTGGGTGTTGGGAATGCCAGCACAAGCTGTCCAGCTCTTTCCCAGTGCCTACGTAGTATATGTAGATGTCATATGAACAGTGTGTTGACACACATCTTCTTCTCCCCTCTGTATTTTGGTCAGACCTAGCCTACGTAGTATATGTAGATGTCATATGAACAGTGTGTTGACACACATCTTCTGTATTTTGGTCAGACCTGTGTTTGCTGCTGGATTTATTTGCTGTTATTAAATCAAACATGACCTCCAGCTTGTGATATGAATATGTAGCTCCTCACAGTGTGGAGCAGGATCCAGCGAGCTTGAAAAGAAATTGTGGAAATAAAGGGTAATTATCAACACAATTCCAGCTTGCAGAGACCACAGCTAAAACACTGTGTTGTCAAATCTGCCAATAAAAATAAACTTCTTCCTTGGTATTTTTCTCTCTTTTTCCTTTTTGGGCTTCGAAGATGGCGAAGGGCCTTGAGGGGAAGCTGAATGAGAGTGGCTGAGGTCACTTGGTCTGTTCAGCCTCCAGGAGATTGAGGAGAGACCTCACTGCAGCTACAACTTCCTCATGAGGGGAAGAGGAGGGGCCAGCACCGATTTCTTCTCTGTGGTGACAGAACTCAAGGGAATGGCCTGAAGATACATCAGGAGAGGTTTAAGTTGTATTTTAGAAAAAGGTTTTTCACTGAGAGGGGGCTGGGCACTGGAACAAACTGCCCAGGGATGTGGTCACAGCACCAGCCTGACAGAGTTAAGAAACATTTGGACAATGGTCTTGGGCGTATAAGGACAGAGGACTCTTGGGGATGGTCCTGTGCAGAGCCAGAATCTGGACTTTGATGATCCCAGTGGGACCTTTCCAACTCAGAATATTCTGTGATTCTGTGATTATTTCAAATTTAAAGTTTCATTAGATGATTTATTCTTACATTTCCCAGTGTAGCTACTTGTTCCACCTTGGTGTAGCTCCAGGCATGGAATATTGCTGCAGACAGAGCTGCAGGAGCTATTTAATTTAACCTCTCTAAGAGATGAGAGAGTGTATAACAGATAAATTGTACTAGCTAATCTCTGCAATCTTACCCAGCATAGAAACAACCCAAGGAAACGTTCAAGAAAATAAAGCTAATGTGCACAGACTGCTGCCTGGGTACTTTCTTTCTCTCCTCCTCTCAGTAGAGAAAACTCTCAACTCAGAGGCACAGAGCCCTGGGTATTCAATTTCCTTGAAAACTCATGCAAATTTAGAGCAATTTGCATTCCTTTTGACTCTCACTACTCTGTTTATCTTTTCTATTATTTATCACAAAGTAATTTTGCAGGAAAATTTAATAACATGGCAAGACTGTGCCAGAGGTGGCAACTTTGCTTCAGCTTCCCAGAAAGCCAGGCTGAAATATGCAATACTTGAAACAGCTGGTTAGTCTGAGTATTACTTGGCTCATCTCTTCTTTACAGACTTCCATACTTAACATGTTTTATGTCAATAACTCATAACTCAAATTACATTAAAAATCTGTCATCATATAAACAATTCAAACAGCTAATGAATGTGCTAATCATCTCCTACTAGATAAAAACTACTAAACAATGTGGTGCCAAAAAAAGAAAGGATGAAATCTGCATGCTGAAATACTAACAAAGTCTTTTAATTTGGGGTCATTATTTAATGACAGACAGAGGCTTTGCAAAAGATCAAAATGCCATTTAAAATGGATTTCAAAGTTTTGAAACGTAACTGTGTTCCAAATGAGACTATTTCAACATAACTCAAGAAGATAAAATGCTAAGAGATGGAAAAGTGGGCAGAGAATACATTCACAACTCAAATTTTTTTTTTAAATTACAATTTTGACATTAATAGTGCATTTAAATAATTTTAAAATTAAACAAAAAAATTAAATAACTAAAACTTTCTGAGACATTGTTCCAAAGATAACTAAATTATTATTTCAGCATTCTGGAATAATAATCCTCCCCTGAAGCTTTCATCAAAAAAAAAATTCTGATATAATTTTTTCTGCTAAAAGCTGGATGCAATTTTAATCTTATTTTTAGTATCTCCTGGTTTTACTGACTTTTATTTACACTGAATGAAAACTCAAGAATCTCATTAGCAGAATTAATTATGTTCACTATTTTTTAATTTCAGATTTCTGATGTAGTGAGGTAAACTTTTAGCTCTTCAGTTCTAAGCACACAATATCAAATCTATGGACACAGAACAAACTGTAATATGAACTACCTGAAAAAATGTGATCACTGAAAATGCTTCTATTATACAACAGGTCTGCATTCCTACTAGAGTATTTATATTTTTTATATTTATATTTGAATACTTATCAATATATTTTATATATATTATGCAAAGTGGTAACATTTTTGTTATGGATTACACATATAAAGACAAAAATCAATTTTAATTATGTTATAAAAGATTGGAATGGAGACATTTAATAGATTTTTGGTTCAGAACATAAATTTACAAATACAGTGTATGTGATTTCATTAAAAGCACTAACATAGGCATTAATTCCCACAGATACCAAATTATATTAAAAGAAATTCCTGTCCCTCATGTATTTCCTCACTAGCTCTTGCAAGGAAGAACTTCATATTTTTTTGATAAAGTTAGAGAAATGCCACATAGAGATTGAAGGTTCTTTATATGAAATATGCAAATGGCAGCTATAAAAGATTAAGGTGATCTGCATAAAGCACCCTCAGGCAAGGTTCATTGCACCTGAATGGAACCAGAATTTTTTTTTAAGTCCCACATGTCCATGTTTAACTGAAGTCTGAAGTAAACCAAGAGCCAAACCACGTAACATTGATTCAGTTCCTCAGTAGCTGTTTTGCTCATGTAAAGACCCTCACACAGAAGACAAAATTAGCAAGAACCCAGATGCACTGCAAAAGACACCACAGCAGCATCACTAAATGATCTCCAGAGCACAAGAAATGTTGGTTCAGGAGTAAACCTGATTCATTCACTATTCAGTGAACTGAATCAGTAAACTCCTTATTTAGGAGTTTACTGATTCTTGCTATGCCCTAACTGTGCAGGTCTGCCACCATCCTTGCTGCCTGTGAACATCTGCCAACCATCCTGTGCTGCTCACTGCAAAATGCTTTCACAGGTGATGCTGCACCCTCTTAAGGGAAGAGAGAGCCTCTGACCCATTGAGGCCACCCTCATGCCTTGAGAGAATTTAGCCAGTGCTGTTCCACTCACACATGCTGAGATGTTGGAGTGAAACCATTTGCAACCTCCTCCTAAGTCCTGGGCTCCAGGCACAGAAGCAAACTGGAGACCACACTGCCCAGGTCTGGCCAGACATGGCTTGTACCCAACCACATTTCTGCTTGCCCAGTAGCTCTATATATGCAAGCCATTGCATGACTTGTCCTTCCTGCGTATCTTGACCTCTACAATACAAATGAGGTTTTGATCTTCCAGGTAAGACAGCCATAAGATTTATGTATTATTTTCTCTATCTTTGGATATCTTTTCTCTATCTTTTGGGAAAAGAGATGCAAACACTGGGACAGGTGTAGAGTAGAGTAGAGTAGAGTAGAGTAGAGTAGAGTAGAGTAGAGTAGAGTAGAGTAGAATGGAATAGAATAGAATAGAATAGAATAGAATAGAATAGAATAGAATAGAATAGAATAGAATAGAATAGAATAGAATAGAATAGAATAGAATAGAATAGAATAGAATAGAATAGAATAGAATAGAATAGAATAGAATAGAATAGAATAGAATAGAATAGAATAGAATAGAACAAGAATATTTCAGTTCAAGGAGATCTCCAGCAATCATCTAGTCCAACTATCTGAACACTCCAGGGCTGACCAAACTATGTTATTAAGGGCATTGTGCAAATGCCTCTAAATATTCCCCACCAGCAGGAATGCACACCACAAATTGCCAAGCATTTTGAACTGAGAACAACTTTTTCACACAGTTTTTTTCTGACTGCTGGGTGTGAAGACTGCTTTTTGTTTGGTTGTGTGGTTTTGGTTCACTTGGTAAAAATTTACCTCAGTTGTACTTCACTTTTTGTTGCCTGAAAGACAGATGAGGCTGTGAAATGATGCAAATTACAAATCAGATAAATGAAAGCAGGAATAATAAACAGTCTCTGTAAATTCAAAAATATTTTCAGAGAACATGCCAGCAAAAGACAGAAGTTTTTTCTCACAGTTATTGTGAAGAATGTTACAGTTACAAAGCTTATCTAACAGTAAAAGTTAATTAGGAGTGACACGGTTTTATTTACATATCGAGGATTAATCACAGAGAAGAGAGAGAAGAGCAAGTCAAGAAATATTGAATAAAACTTGCTACATTTTCCTTATTTTTTTCTGATTTGCTCCAATATTGCAGCTCAAATAAAGATAAGATTCTAATATTTTTAATCGCACGATATTTATTGCAAACACTTTGCTCTAATAAGTGACATTAGAAAAGGCACAAGCTAGATGCTTGAAAGGGAAAACCTGTAGCATTCATTATTAATTTCATTCCCATTCTCTTGATTGACAGGAAGTTACTTTCCTGTTTGTGATATATGGCAGTGACACTCATAAACACACCAAAGTAATGTGACAGTGATGACTTCAAAGTACAGTCATTGCAAGATATAAATTCAGCAAGGTTCTACAGTCTGCTGTTACTATTCATGAAAACATGATAAATAATGAAAGAATTATAGTACTTTGTTTTCTAGCAAGTACAATCCTGGACTTCACAGCTCCTGTGAGAAATCTTAGAAAACAGCTGTAAATAGAAACAACAAACATGCTTAATTTCAGGTCTGTCTTCAAGTGTATGGCACTGTGTCACTGCTACAGGAGAGCCAGTGGGACATCACACCCTCCCCAGAGAGGCATATCGCTGACAGCAAACCTCACCTGAAATTGTTCCCTGACGGGGGGATTATCTCTCTTTTACAGATGAAGTCTGGGGCTGAATTTTTATTGACTTGCACAGTGGCACCAAGGCAGCTGATAGTTCAGGGAGTGGGACTGAAGTCCTGTCTTGCTGTCTGTCTTAGTGCAAATGTGAAAGAGAAGATTAGCTTTTGTTTGACTGAAAGCGTTGGTCGCCATTCAGATGCAGAGTCCCTCATGCATTCACTATGTGGAGAAGGGCAGGACAAGGAAATCTGCCAAGTCACAGAGCTGCCCATCACCAGCTCTGAGACCCCATACTTCTTGTTACACCATGAAAGGGGCCCTGTCCTTCTCTTCCTCCCTCACCCCTGTGGAACCTCACAAATCACATCTCCACAAGGAGTCACAGCCCTTTTGGCGCCCTTCAGTCTCAAAGCCTACAAGATATTGATGAGGCTATTTTGCTGTATTTGGTTGCATTTAAGATCTACAGACACACTTTGGCATGTGGTGACAGAAAAACCAATTTAATACTAGCAGCAATAACAAAGAAAAGTAACTATTACCTGGGAAGATATGTTTCTCCAACTTTAAAGACCAAATTATATTTTATTGCAAAACTGCACCAGCCACACTAGATGAAATTTGCCAAACACATCATCATCCTACAAAAGGCAGCAATTCTACAGCTATCACTAAACAAGATTATGTCGTCCAGACAGTGCTAAAGCAGCTTCAGAAAGAGAACATAAAACCAGAATTCTCCAGATTTACCAGTTATGGAAGAATTTAAAACTGCATATTTAAGACCTGTGCTTAGAATAAATATCCACCTCTCTGGGATTTTAGATGGAACATGATTTTATGAATTTTCATTATGTCTGTGCTGACATGCCGGAATGAACTTGGGAACCATCCCTGATTGTCTCAGAGAGGACACACGAGTTCTGGTGGAGAGGGGAAAATGGTTCTCATGGCTGTGTGTGCTGCAGAGAGGAGCAGATGTGCTTGGGATACAATGTCAGTATGATAAACACCAAGCATGATGGACCAGAACATTTTTTTTTTCCTGATAAAAGAACATGGAAGACTACCAACCAGATGCTAAAAGCTGTTACTCATCATACTCAGTCAGGCTCGCATCTCTTCAAGTTTCCATGACCACAGTGCCCACGACAATTTAGCAAACAGCCACAGCACTGTCCAGAGACAAATTCTGCAAATGATCTGTAGTGAAGGAGCTGAGTTTTAGATAGCTGGATCACGATGCAGGGAAACAGTCAAAGACTGAACAAGTCATGAAAAGCTCTCCAACCATGGAGCTCCCTAGGACTCCTCAAAAAGTAATTATGCAGGTATGCCAACAGCATTTGATGCTACCCTAAGTAGAATTTCATCCAAAAAAGCCAAATGGCACCCTAGGAGACTGTCCTACCAAGCACGATTTCCTCAGCTGCTAAAAACACTGACTGAAGAAAGCAACAAAAGGAAATCCCCTCCCAGCAGGGAAACATTCCTTCCTCCACTTGTCCCAAAAAGGAAAAAAAGAAAACTACATCCTTTTTCAGGCCAGTAATCCTAATGTTTGCCAGAGCATTTGTATGTTTCCTATTTTATCTAAACTGTGTCTGTCAAAGTGAAGGACAGGTTTTGAACAGGAGCATGGCACGAAGAGCCAGAGCCTTCTACTGCCTGTATCCTTGAGGAAAGAATGGCACACAAATACCAGCAGTCTTTCTGAGATTCACACACAAGCAGGAGATCTCTGGCCTGAGCGAGTTACCTCAGTACAATCTTGTGGGGCAGTGTTCCTGAGACTTTGGGGAGAAATGCCAAGGGACAGTGGAACTGAAGCATTTCTGGGGACACTGCAGAAAACATTCTTACTTTGTTCTTCTCTGCCATCTCTTCATTTGCTTGCACATGGCTGCTCTAAGTAGGGCCAGTGATTTTTTTTGGTCTAAAATGGCACCTGTGATAAATTAAATTTAGAGGAGGGAGATTAGTATGACTATAAATAGTAAATGTATTTTCACAAAAACAGTTATACAGACAGAGCTAGAAGACTATCTTTGATTCAGCAAGCACTCCAGCACTTACTTAAATCTCAGGGTAGTTTAATGGGGTTTAACAGTACTCTGAAGACTTTGCCCTACACAGCATTCTAAGTGATGCTGTGAACGCACAGAGCATATAAAAAATTAAATTAATTTTTTATCTATTTGGCTTATGGAAGGCTTACCATCTTTCCTGGAGTTGTACCATTTTACATGAAGCAAACCTCCAAGGAGACCATTATTTCAGGTCATTTTATTGGCTACATCTTACAAACTTTCTGTTTCATTTCTACATCACACCCTGCCCTACACAAGGATCTCAGACTGAATAATACATTCCAGAATTTAGGTACAAAATTATGTACAAGATGTCAAGAAATGTGCTACATTTTCAGATCCTTGAATGCTAAGTGATATAAAGAATGCTAAGTGATATATCTTCCTGTGCATGTGGAGATTTCATATTTTTGTAAGCCACCATATAAAAGCAATTTCTAATATAAATAAAAGCTAATTTCATCTGAAATGCAAGCAGTGAGTGCAATTAAAAGGAAATAAATGTGTAGTCAGTGAATCTAACTTTGGCATCTCTAAAAAAAATTTGTGGAATTGTTGAACTTACAGATCACATTACAACATCTTATTTTTTTCCTCCTCCTTAAGACATTCATCCTGAACTATTAAAAGTAAAGGAGCCTCTGAGATCACTGTGTACATAAAATAACTCCCAAGCACCTGTTTAAGAATGAAAAATATGTTTTATTTCCAGAAGAATATCTCATACCCTTTTCACCTCCATTCAAAGGGCCAAAAAGCCACAGATATTCAAAACTGAGTAAGAGAACTCCTGCAAGCAGCTCCACATCACAGAACTATATTCACACTCATATACAGCCACAGTTCTCACAGTGCTGGTGAGAACATGCTTATATAACATGCTTGGGAGAGACTCTTAGGAAGGGGAACAAAAGATTTCAGAATAGCTGTACTTCTGTTCAGTTACCTGGTGAGCAAAGCACCCAGCTCAACTCAAGATACCATTGGGTGATACTGGGTGAGTCACGTTGCCCAGTGACTCACAGAATTAGGATTGTGAAACTGATTTTACCTGGGACAAGAGCTGCATACAGAAGAGATGTTACTCTCATTCCTGCTGGTAGAAAATATAGCAGTATTGCCCTTGCTGAACTTTATGAAGAAGCTGCAGACTGACCTGATTCAAAACTCAAAAGGATGTCAACATTCACAAATTAAATAGCTTTTAGGAAGAAGCCATTGGACCTACTCATATATACATCCAAAATGCACATGAACATGCTGGTCTGGATCAAAAATACTCATGCTACCTATCAAAAAAAAAACCAAAACAGGTGAGCTCTACAAATCATATCTACTGTTACTTATCAAAGTTTGATGCTTCTGTTCAGCTATGAATGTTTGTGGTCGTATGACCCACTGTGGCCACTTTAGAAGGCAGCATTTTGCTCTGAAACACTGCATAAATAGTGAGGCATATGCAAATACCACTGAAACCCCACCCTGAGTACTGCATCCAACCCTGGGGTCCCTGGCACAGGAAAGACATGGATCTGCTAGAGCAGGTCCAGAGCAAGGCTATCAAGACAGTCAGAGGGATGGAGCTCTCTTCTATGAAGACAGGCTGAGAGAGTTGGGATTGTTCAGCCTGGAGAAGAGGAGGCTTAGGGTTGACCTTTTTGCAGCCTTCCAGTACTTAAAGATAGCTGTAAAAAAAGCTGCAGAGTGATTTTTTACATGGGCAGGTAGCCACAGGACAAGAAGCAATGACTTTAAACTACGGGAGGGTAGGTTTAGATTGGGTATCAGGAAGAAATTCTTCACTATGAGGTTGAGGCACTGGAACAGGTTGCTCAGAGAATCTGTGGATGCCCCAGCCCTGGACACCTTAGGCCAGGCTTAGATCAACCTGGACTAATAGGAAGGTGTCCTGCCCAATGGCAGTGGGGTTGGAACTAGATGATCTTTAAGGTTCCTTCCAAACCAAACCATTCTGTGATTCTATCATTATATGAATTAAACAAAAAACACACAGAGATTTTCAAAATTACAGACCAGATGCTCTTATGAAATGTTTGAAATAATTCTGGATCTTTAGCGAAAACACTGAGTGATAAACAGATACTGGGAGGTAACTCCATACAAGAAAAATGCTGGCCTTCTGTAACAATTGTTAATGAAATGAAGCTCTACACAAAATTAATGTCTTCTATCAGACTATTTGGATGGTAACAATTTCATAAACCAGCACTTTCCCTAGGAAAATAATTTAAATTAAAAAATAATTCCTTTTTTTAAGAAAAAAATAGGAGGTGTGTTCTGGTATGGCCTTCTGTAACAATTGTTAATGAAATGAAGCTCTACACAAAATTAATGTCTTCTACCAGACTATTTGGATGGTATCAATTTCATAAGCCAGCACTTTCCTTAGGAAAATAATTTCAATTAAAAAATAATTCCTTTTTTTTTAAGGAAAAATTAGGAGGTGTGTTCTGGTACATAGTATCACCTGTGTGAATAGCACAGATGTGATTATTTTCAAATAAAGCTGTGTAAATTTTTAAACTTTTTCTCATTGCCAGCAATTTTTTCCCACATATTTAAATATGGCTTGGGCTAAAAGAGCTATAAATTTTGTCCATAAAAAGTAATTGTCTAATGTTAGATACTTTAGCTATGAACAACAAGCAGTGTAGTACAATTTCTAAAAGTTGGCTTCTTGGTTACAGTATGACAACCATTTTGCAATTTTAAGTATTTTTTCTTAAGCAAAAGTGAATAGTATTTATTGCCTATAAATGGCAGAAGTAGCACCACCCACATACTACAGTGCTTATTATACAGTTCACTGCTGTAAGTCTGCTACAGTCTCTGCTTTGGAAGTAACTCCCAGCAGTATTTTTTTATAGATATGGTCTCTCAGTTCTTAATTTTTCTGACCACATACCAAAAGCACCACAAAAAATCCAAAGTACAGACTCATGGAAGATGAGATCATTGAGTCCCACCATTAACTCAGCATGGGTTATGACTCTTCCTTTTGGCATTTTTTTCTTGTTACTGCCAGCTACATGAAATGTGCAGTCCTACCATACTCATCTGCAGTTTTTATGTCCTTTTATAAAGTATGATAAGCTTTTCCAAGGCAGTTGTTATTATTTACACCTTGCAAATGCATAGTCTGATAATGAGAATGAGATACAGGCTCATCTCCAGTAACATAAGCAGTCCATTTCAGGAAGAATGACTTACTCCACGTTCTGCCACTGTTATAAGTCTGCTGGTTTTCCTGCCCTCTTCTTCCCTCTTCTCCTACAGTCATAGCATTAACATTTATGATGAGTGTAAACAGACCATACTTGGCAATTTCAGTATCTCAATTCCTTGCTTGGGAATATATTTCCAATGTCTGCCTTTGTGCTTTGTTCCTTCATTAGATACGCTTCTAGTAGTACTGATGAAGCAAAGAGGTCTATTTAGTCTGGCTGATAGGAATTCTCTTTTCCCCTGTTTCTTTATGACTCACTCTTAATTCTCATGCACAAGCTAATAACTTATATTGATAATCCAAAATATATGTGTAAATACTTTTACATCCCAAGCAGCCTTAAAATGAAAAAATGCTTACTTTTAATTTTACACCAATAAATAACTAAAAATTTTGGATGTCTATTTCTATATTCATGTTCATAAAACCAGATAAGATGTAACCAATCACTGACTGATCCCTCTGTTATAATATGCTTTTATTAATAATAACTATGCCATTAGAAAATGTGATTCTTCAGGATAAACAACATCTGATTTGGACCATAGCAGGCAGGTACAAGGACATCAAGGAGAAAATGAAGGAACTGGTTAATCAGAACTGAGACCTTTTAACTGGAGTGACATTAAGATGCAATGTAAGAAATGCAGGTTTTGAACTAGCATTATGAGTTTAGGGGAGCTAAGCCTTGGGCTGTAGTGGGTTTGCATGACAAGATTTTCATGGCAGTGAGGGGAAACCTCTGGGGCTGCTTTTGTGAGAACCTGCCAGAAGCTTCCCTCATGCCCTACAGAGCCAGTGCCAGCCAATCCTAAGACAGACCCACTGCTGGCCACGGCCAGGCCCATCAGTGACAGTGGTAACATATCTGTGAGAATATATTTAGGAAGGGGAAGAATGGCTGCACCACAGCAGGTGGACAGAGGAGTGAGAAGCACAGCCCTCAGACACCAAGGTCAGTGAAGAGGAGGGGGAGGAGGTGCTCCAGGTACTGGATCAGAGATGCCCCTGCAGCCAGTGGTGCAGACCATGGTGAAGCAGCTGTGCTCCACACCCAGAGAGGTCCCTCAGGATACAAGAGACCCACCTGCAGTCCATGGAATAGACCCACACTGGAGTGGGTGGATGTGCCCAAAGTGGGCTGTGACCCTGTGGGAAGCCCAGCCTTTTCCAGGTTCCTGGCAGGACCTGTGGTCCCATGAAAAGGTGAGACCACACTGGAGCAGATTTCCTGGCGGGACTTGTTACCCTGTGAGGGACCCACACTGGAGCAGCCTTGTTCTGTAGGACTGCACCCCATGGAAGGGACCCATGCTGGAGAAGTACATGAAGGACTGCAGCCTGGGTAAGGACCCAAGGGAACCAATGCAGGCTGAGTCTTTTTCTTCCTGAAAGAGTAATGCAAATGTGTGACATCCCAAGGGTTTGCACAGTTGTCAGAGGGTGTGATCTATGTCAGTAAGATCAAGATGCTGAGCACTGCTGGAATCAAGTGAATATATCAATCCCATATCAAAACACATCAAGAGCAGAATAAGCTTTTCAGTGCAGTTGTTGAGCAAAGAACCCAGCAACACGACAAAATGAAAAACACAACGTGGTGCTCTGTTCAGATTATACAGTGACATCAGATACAGACTTTGTGGCAATTCTGAACTACAAGATTATCATCACTAATGTTCTGTCACAGAGAAGCACGACAATCAAATCATTTTTGTATTGCTTGTAATTAAAAATCCATTATAATACAGTGAAACACCTTCAAGTTTAATAGTTCCTCAAAGTTTGGAAATGTTTTGACCATGGGCTTTCTGCCTACTCAGGCTTCCCTCCACTTTGGCTGTTCATACACAATAACAAAGATAACACCTTTCTGTGCTAAGGAACTGGCATCACCCTTTGGCATGAGCTTTCAAACATTACTCTGGTGAAAATGAGAACTGTTTGAGCCCATGGCTGGGTTATGTTTCTGTCACTGCCAGCTGAGGGGAACCTGATTATAAATGCATAATTATAAATTGTAAATTTTCAGGTAGATGTAATAGAAACAAGATTAAAAGATGGCTCCTTTTCCCAACAGACAAACCAGAAATACAACTGAACAGTTAACGTTTTGCTAAAGAATCTCTGATTTATTTTCTTCGGATGTCTTGAAGAGAAACACATACACTTAAATTATAAACTTCAAGTCTGAAGAAAAAGAGGATTTTTACTTTGTGATATGTGTAATTAGAGTGCGAAAGACAGAAAAGAACAGTGGATTCTGCATGGCTCAGTGAGTAGTCTCCCAACTCTTATTTTCAGTATTATATGACTCAGTAAATTCCTATTCTCTTAAATTCTACAGTTCCACAGCCTGGGATACATTTTTAACAAACTCAGAACAACAAGTTCAGCTGGGCAGAGACTGTGAAAATTCAAGAGAATAACAAAAGTTCTTCTACAATTTCCATTAGATCCATATGTGAATTGATCCATACAGTGAGTAATAAGAATGTTAACACATGTACAGGACCTAAAGGACTGATTAGTAGCATTAGCAAGCATTTCTACAAGATAATGATTCAGGTTTTGCAGCACTTTGATCTTCATTTCAATTAGCAGAATAAAAGTTATGCTCCCAGCATTGAAACAGACTGACATAAACAAATCACAAGACATTTTATAAATCTTCCTTTCTTGTCTATGCTTAAGTGAGTTATAACCAGTTACATGCCTCAGCTACCTCTGCCAAGCTGGCTTCAGGAAAAGAAAAGAAGTACCCTGCAACTCCTCTTTTATGAAAAGGGACAAGGCATGGAGTCATGGTTCCCAAAAGCTGAGAAGAATTTTCTCTAATTACTATATCCATTTCCTGTCAAACAGAATTTGCTTCACTCACACTACTGCAAATGTGTATGTGTCTGTAGTTTACAGGGGCATGCAGGATTGAACATGCACTTCTAGGCTCCTTATCTCAAAAAAAGGAGCCAGTAGTACTGGAAAACTGTCAGGCAAGAGCAGCAGAATGATTAAATGTCCAGAAGACCTTCCAGAAGCAGAATGACTAAATAAGGTACAAATCTTCACTCCATGAAAGGAGGACCCATGGAAGGTGTAATGCAGGTCTGTGTAATTATTGTCAAGAAAAGGACAGACATGGATTATTTGTTCATTGGCTTTTCAGGTATGAGATCCAGAGGCAATCAAACAGGCAATAAGAGTCAGGTTCAAGTAAAAGAAAGAGCTGATGAGACTTCAAGCAATTACTTGAGGAATTAATTGCTGAAGGATTGTGAAGATGCTAAAATTTTCTGTGGGCTGCATAGAAGATGGGATGTGTTGGTGAAAGAGAAACCCACAGAGGATTGCAAAACACAGAGAAACTGTATCTGGCAAAGAAAGACCCTGCTGAGTACTACAGCAAGTGAAGGTACTCTGTTACTGTACTCCTGTCTCTCTGTTACTGTACTCCTGTCTGTAGACACCTTTTTTGCCACTGTTAAACACATGCTCCAGGGCTTAAAAAAATCTAGATGTAGGCAGTAAGACTGTGACTGTATTCAAATCAGTTGAAAAATTTCCCAAAATGTCAACACATCTTATTTTCTTCATTTAAGTTATTATTCTCCAGACTGTAATCCACTACAGTTTACAAGTTCATTGTGTTACTTTGCACAAGTAATGAGATTTACATATCTGATACTCAGGAAATCAACACTTTTTCTAGAGGAAGTACCAACACAATTTTTACAGAAAAATGCACAAATTATCAAGATCACTTGACACTTCAAATGATAATCTTTCACTTTCAATTGATTTCATTTACGAAGAAAAAAAAAGAAAAAAAAGAAAAAAAAATTACATTGTTTTCATTGCCTAGCTCCATCTATTTGTTCCAGTGCAGTATATTCATTTTCAGGGATCTGTTCCAACTCTTCCTTTGTTTGGAGTCTCTCCTACTTGATTGCCAAGACACCGTGTAGCTCTTGGTCTGTGTTGCTTCTTATTCAACAGCTAGAGAAAATTAAATACCCTTAAGAATCTTATACCACCCAAATACATGAGTCATTTGATTCTCAAAAGCTGCCAGGACTGCTACAGTTCAGCAATTACATCCACAATACTACATAGCTGACTTTTGGTGTCACTCAGATAGTGTTATTTAAGGCTCCAGTGGTATTATCATATTTTGTTTGCTCTGTGCTTTCCCAGGAAATTTTAAGCACATTCTCATGTCCCCTCTGATTTCTTTCATGTGAAGTCTCCAAAATGGTATATGGTAAAATGTTCCATCCTCTACTGCCAACACCCCAGCAAGGCCATTTGTCCCACCACTCACAGTGTCTCTCAGTCCTGACTGTTGCTAAAATATCAAAGGCATTACAACTGCTCAGTAGTTTAAGTAACATCACAGCTGAAGTCAGTGGCAAAGCAAACTTTGACTTAGCTAGGTAGGCTGGGCTTAAGGAAATGATAAATAAATTAATTACTACTTTCTGTTTAAATGTGCCAGATACTATAGGTCAGAAAGCAATGAAGAGTTAACACGTGTAAGTACAACACTACTGCTTACACTACAGGTGCAACAGCTCTACTTATTGTATAGCCTAAAAACTACTGTTTCTCAAATTACTAGTACCTCTTTCACTAACTGGCACTAGGAAATGACACAGAAAGTGATTTTTGTACCTTTTTGAATCACTGTAATAGAGCTTTACTGTACTATTCAATCGTAAATCTTCTACTTGTAGTGATCCCTTTCCCCTTCAGCAAACCATAGTTTTATCTACTCTTAAAACCTCCGGGAAATCTTTCCAGTACTTTTCTATTCCCTGGTGTGCTTCCTCCTACTCTGTGTGTTTTACTTGAAGAGTTTCTTAAATTTTTGTAATTAAACAGCTGTTAAACCTTCTTTCAAACAGGTTTTAATTACTATTGCTTTCTGATCGCACCTCTAATCCAGTTTATATCTTTAATCCTGTAGCAACTTCTTCCCTTTTTCTAATATTTTTAAAATAAAAAAATCATACCTATCTTGAAATATATATTTTGGATATGTTCTCTCCTTGGTTTTAGCATTATAGCAAAATTGCAGTCGTGTTTCTGACCACTACTGACACCCCATAAGGCAAAGGAGGAAAATGGGAAAGATGAGGGTTTCAGTTGCTACAATTTTTGAAAAATTCAGCCCTCTAATTAAGAACAGAGCCATTGTCAGCAGTCCAGAGATAACAAGGTATGATGAATTAGGATCTTTTGCTTAATAAAAGACTTTCAGAGATTGCTGCAGTTTCTTGTATACTTGAAAAAAGTTATTTACCTGAAGAGGACCATTCAGGCTTAGAGATCTGGAGAAGAAACCCCAATGCCCTCAGGTTTGTCTATCATCCAGCACTAGGACAGACCTTGTATAGTTTAGGGGGTTTTGTACAACATAGAAAATAGTTATGATTATTAAAATTGAATATACAATTACAAAATAACAAGGAGATAAGCACAAGGCTGTTAAAGGAAAGAACTGTGAAAACATGGCTGTGAAAATCCAACACCCAAGCAATGAAGCAATGAGCTGCTTTATGGACCTCAGCAAATGTGAGTGTGGACTTGTTCTTCAGAACAGCTGCTACTGGCTTCAGTTAAGCTCGGAAATCTATTTTGTGTGCAGCTTTTGGCCATCTTCATTTCTGACATGGCAGCCCAGGTCAAATCCTTGCATTTCATTAATTTTGTCTTGGTAGAACTTATCCTTGTTTGATCAAGGAATTTTCCAGTTCTACTGCATAAGTTACCAGCCAGCACTGAAAGGAACTGGATACATTATCTGCAGATGACAGATAATAATAATCAATGACTCAGAAGAAATTCAACTTTTTCTGTGACAGTTCTGAAAACTGTAAAATATTCTTTTAAACTGAGCTTAAAATAAGCTGAAGAACTGATAAGTAATTTCTGTGGACCAGTTTGTGATTAACTTAAACATGGTTACCTAGAGAAGTCTAACAGATTGGCTGGGTTTGATCTCTAGCTCTTTTACATTCAGCCACCCTGTGCAGCTACTTCATAGGTCCAGGCAAAAAAAAGGGGGCAACTTACTCAGTGTTTTGTAGACAGGCGAGTGCAGAGATGATCAAGAGGTTTAAGGCAAAAAGATAGAATCTTGGTTATGTGTTTCCTGTTTTTACCAACAAAGGAGATTCACCAGGGATTTCAAGGTACTGTTTTTCTGAATCAATCAACAAGGACCATATCCAGGTGCATGTCCCAGGGCAACTGAAACTGTCAGGCCAGGATGACATTTTCTACATTGGCTTAATGATATACGCTGCTTACCCTGAAACTACTTTTTCACTGTGACAGTATCCTCCTCCTCTATTCTCACAATGGTTCTTGCACTCAGATGAGAAGATCACAAAACACAATCGGGTCCCAGCCTTCTCCCACTGCACTGACTCCTTGTGAAACATCCAGCAGGATCCTGAAGGATCACAGCACAGAATCATAAAAAGGCTTGGGTTGGAAGGGGTATCAAAGATTATCTAGTTCCAACCCCTCTGCCATGGACAGAGGATGACACTCACTAGATCAGGTTGCTCAAAGCCCCATCAAACTTAAACACTTCCTGAGATTGGGCATACACAGCTTCTCTGCGCTAGGTTTTGGTTTTTTGAATATTATGCACACTTGGTCTTCACACTGAAAAGCAGGTTTCCAAGGAGGTTTAGAAACCGTGTAGCACAAGAATATTCTGCCTCCTTTCAGATGCTTTCACTGCCATGTGCAGTTCACATAAGGATCAGTTAAAAATGTTATTGTTAGACTTTCATTAATCTGATTAATAGACTGCTGTGCTTTTAATTGCATGAGTTTTAATGTCTACAATAATAGTCTACAATAAAAGTCTAAAATAAAAAAAAAATCCTTCTGGACAATAAACAAAATGAAAGATAATAGATTAGTCCTAGTCAAGCTGTATTTGCTACTAGAGAAAAAAATTCCATTATAGGAGCTGTGTCTAAGTTTGCATAGTGTCAGAGCTGTCAGCTCCACGGACAGAAGTCACTGGCTTTTAAGAAGTCTCCACTTCCTAGGAGTTTCTAAATTCACAAGAAAAGTAACTGCCTCTAAACTTTCCATGTCCTGGTAGGTTGCCATTAAGTTAAGAGCTCATCGTTGTTTGGGGTGGCAAAGAAGCCATAGTTGGCCAAGAGCTGGACTCAGCCACGTAGTTTTTAAATCTTATGAACAAGTGTAGAGAGACAAATACTCCCAGGCAACGAGACACTGATATAAGTCTGTGAGTGCTCACTCAAGACAGGCACTTTAATAGGCTATATTAGGCTACATCTGTAGGAATACAGGCTGTATTCCTGAGCTCTGGGTACCTCTTCTCTTTCACTCACCAGAGCAAATATTAACTTTTCATGTGTGTCAGTTACACAATGCACATAAATATTTCTCTCTACATGTAAATAAACAAGTGTTCTTCTCTTATGTGTGTGTATAAAACTCTATATGCATATACATACAAAACTGTAAGGATCTGTAAATGTGAATACTTTGGCACAGAATACAATTGGAGCATCCATAATCTTGGAAATCATTCCATCATAATACAAAGTCTGGTTTCACAGTTGACTTAAGTAGGTAAAATGTTAAACCCATGTTACCTTATGTTCAGTGAAATTTATGGGATTTACTGGAAGTATGAATAACAGCTTGAACATACTAAATATATAATTGTACACTAGAGTTCTGCTTATAGTAGAGACTTCCAAGACTGATTTTTTTCATATGATGTGATATAGCCTTCAAATAGAAATAGGTTTTTGGCAATTCTATAAAATCCTGTTCAGAATGACTCCTGAATGTTTTACAAAAGATTAAAAAAGAAGTTTGGTTTAAAAACTGTACGTGTCATTCCCTATTTGAATTTCACTCTTAAAGTCAATTTCCCAGCAACAGAAAGATGCAGGAATTCTAATTATCAGACACAGTGAGATTTTTAGACCTTGTCAACTATGGCAGTGTATTTAAAACAAAGATTCACTGCCTCCCTCCATCAATGTTCCATATATGAGTCTATAAACTGCAACAGAAAAAAGTATTTAGACAGAAAATGGAGAAAATTTTATATTACACAGGACAGATGCTGGCTGCAACCATGGCAATAATTGCGAACAGATTAATGTTTCAGGACTACATATTTTTCTAAAATGCTCAACAATGAAAAGATTTTGGATTAGATTGTCCACAACTTGTAATTGCATTGACTGCATTAGAGTGGAAAAGTAAACACAATGTATTTTTCATAAGCTGCTAAATTATTGAGAAGAAACAAGAAGCTGCCAGAACACTATAATTCACTTGAAACTAAGGGGACAAATTTTCTAAAATTACATCATCTTCACATATGTAGGATTGATGAGAAAGCACAATGTTTTATTTTGTATTTTGTAAAATTTCACATAAAGAGTCATGTAATTTTGAATTACTTTGACCATTATCACCATCTTAAATTCACTTGTGGTCATAATATGTCTCTAAAACCAAACAGCACACATAGTTGTAATGTCCGACAAATAAATGCAAAAATAAATGAAAAAGCACAAAGTTTTTTGGATTTTAGGAGCATTTACAATATGCAAAAGTGGCTGAAAGAGTTTTTGAACATGACATCTTTGGCTGCAAAATGACCTTCTTGAATGATAACTGCTTATATAACAAAAGTATGCCATAAAAGGAGTTTTCTCAGGGAGATATGGTAAAGGAATGGGAGAAATTTTGGACAATGAGTTGAACATCTGAACCAAAGTCATACTTCAAGAGAGAATGCAAACATACAAAGTACAAACAACTTTATATATTTCTAACACCTGAGAAATTGCTAAAGAGATGTTAGTTTGTGCATTATTGATATTGGTCTTTGTTGTAACACATAAAATGTTCACCTGAACATTCAAATTGTACTCTTAAACCTGGATTAAGGAAAATGTGAAAATGTTTCATACTGAGAAGAGGAATGAAGTCAATGCTTAACAAGAAGCACCTTCTGAAGCTGCTTTCAGCAGAACACCAGAAATTCTTTATGCTTGAATACTTTCTTGCATTAGGTTTAATTAGAAGGAAGCATCTTATTTCTTAAAATTAATTCCATCATGGGCTGGCCGTAAAGCTTTGCTATCATGAGTGGTGGATTGGTTTAAGTAATTTTTATTATAGGCTTTGTTCTTCAGCAATGGGTTAAAGTAAAGAGTGTTAAAATAACAGTAAGTAGGCAATTCAGTAAGAAAACACTAATGGAGTAAGATGACTAAAGTGTCACGTTGCCTCAATACACATGTCAACCAAGCCATCATGTTTCCAAAAGAAAATCAAGCCCTTAAAGATGTCTATTATCTAACTGTCACTGGGAGTATCATGGGGAATATGAGCATGAGCTGACCTACTTGAGTGTGCTAATATCTCTCAAGAGTCATGGTCTTTATTGTCCTTTATTCCCTGATTGCTCTGAAATGGCAACACTTTTTGTTTTGAAATGTCAACTTTTTTCTATCCTCCTCAAAGTCCCACTCTTTCCCTTGCTAATTTTCCCAAATTCAGCAAACCTTGGTTTTAACAAAAGCCTGGTTGTAGATTATCACTGGGAAGAATCACTATTCAGCAATGATTCTTTCTGAAAATAAGGACCCTGACATGTGGAGTTTGGGTAGTGCAAGGCACTATGTACTAAATTACTTGCTTCTTGGGTGTTAATAGCAATGTCCTGAAGAACTTCAAAGGCTCTGAACACTAACAAGGAAAATAGTTCCTTGAACATATCTCATCACACAGACCGACGGACCCACACGCAGGTACTGCTGGCGCAAACCTGTCCTCAGGGACAGCTGATTGCTTCTTTCCTACAGACCTTGGTGCCATCAAAGCCAAATGAAATCCTCTTCAGTCTAAGCCAGAGCTCACTTACAACTTTGAGACTTAATGTACTGAGCAAGTGAGTGAGAAATCTGAAGTTAATAAGGGACATGGGTGAATGCACAGGAGCACATCAACTAAGGAGACATGGGTAAAACCCTCACAAAGGGTGCTAAGCAAGGAAATACCCTGCTATGAGAGTATGTTTCATTAACAAAATAAAATGACAAAACAGATAGATGACATACATTCAGATGCTCTGCATTGGAGAATCTTTTTAACTATAAAAACCTCTCCAGCTAAACCCTGTCTGCACTTAGTCCAAAGGAATTCTTCAGATGGAAAAAAAATCCCCACTTGGCTTAAAGCCAGCACAAGCAGTAGAAAAGGAGGGTGGTTTCTAGGAAGTGAGTGCACAGTGGGGATGAATGAGAAATCCTCCTTTGATCCTAACCCATCCTTATAAAATCCAGCTTGTGCAGTCAAACTAGTTCAGTCAGTCAGTGCAGCTCTGAACATGGACTAGTGGCCAAGAACTGAAATGCAATCCAGCTCACTGAGCATCCCCTGCTTCCCTCCTCTGTGGGCAAAATCACACTGAAAAGAAGGGACTTTCAAAGCCCTGTTCAGTCTGCTTGGTTTAAGTATTTTGAAAAAAGAAAATTTTAATCACAAAAAAACCCCAAAACCAGAAAGAGTTATGGATATAAAGTATAAAGACACTGCAGCAAAATAAATGTAATGTGTCTCAAATCACATCAGTCTTTGGTACAACTGGCCTCAGTGCATAAACAAATATGCTCAAAGTTAATATCACTAAGGTAAACAATCATGAATAAAATATTTTTATGAAAGTGGACAGACCAAAGTATTATTTTGCAATTACTCTGTAGGAAGCATGATGGCTTTTATGAGAAAATACAAGAGTAGTTACAGACTAGGAGTTAGTGCAAATACCTGCCTATGTCATCAAGTTGAAATGCCATCTCTGTGCCGTAGGTACCAAGTTCCTTAAAAAAAATTAGTTAGTTCTTTAAAAAAAAAATTAGTGCAACACATTCTTCATATTAGATTTTGAACACTTTATTAATCATTATGTGGCACAATAAAGTACTTCAATTTAAAACATGCAAAAAATAAAGCCGAGACATATATTCACTAAGCCAGGAATCCAAAACACTGACATCCGAGGCTGGTTTGTCATCCCAATTTTCTTTCATTACAAACGGGAAGAAATGCACTCCCTGCAGAGGGCAATTAATTTCCTTCAAGATATGTCATATGAATCACCCTGTGAAGTTACCAAGTTCTTTCTAAAGGCTATACAGACTCAGAGGTCTGATGCTACGGTGTCTAGATGAATTCAAAGACAAACAGTTCATTACAGCCTTTGGAATGACAGTTTTGTAGCTAAGAGGCTTAAGGCAAATTAGAGAACTGTTCCGTAGGCAACTTAGATTTGGTTTTATTCATGGCCAAAATTCCTGCTGTAGGGTATCTGCTAGCTAGCTAAAGCCACCATAGGGAAAGCACATGTGGTGTTGCAGGTAGAAATGCACTAGGGAACACACCAAATTTGAAAAACAAACTCACTGTGCCAGCATAAACAAATCCAAGAGATTGACTGCAGCTCTCATAACTTTAAATCATTACTGCCAGAAAGGAATGGCCAGTAAATATCTCAACCTAAAAAGTAAGAAGTTGTCAATATAAACAAAACACAAGTGGAATATTTCACCTATTTTTCAGGGGAAGATAGGCAGGATACATTCAGCAATCAGTGCTGAAGTGCAGCAGAAGGATTGCTTTTGAAGGGTTTAATAATTATGAGCATATCCACACGAACATCAGTTAAAACTATTTCATCACTGAGAGATAATTTCTGTATTTGGTGGACTAAGGTACACTGTGACACTGGCAGTGCTGAGAACATCTGAAGAAAGAATCTGTGCTTGCTTTTCCTTGCTCCACAGATACAATGTGTTCTCTCTGGAAAAAAGTCACCTTGCTCTTGGAGGAGGCAGGATGTGAGCACCCAGAACTGTGTGTTCTTCCTTTGCAAGAGTCCAGCTGACACTCCCATTTCCCTTGGCACAACTAGAAGCTGTATTTCAGCTACCCAAACCATTGACAAACCCCTAAAAATTTTGACAACAGACAACAGGATATTTAAATTATGTTGCAGACATCTGTTATTGTTATGATGTCAGCATCAGTAACAGGAATGTCAACAGGAACTTAAGATGTCTTAGAAGAAAATTAGTGTCTATTTATTGCCTCCTCTGAAACTGTTTTGTTTGTTTGGGTTTTTTGACACCACTAGGGTAAAGTTTATCTTGCCTTACTTCACCTGTATGAAATCAAACAACAATCAGCAACAATAAATACCCGATTTCTTTCCACTCTATATCAGGTATAAATTGGATGGACCAGTTTGCTTATGGGAGGTTTCTGTCTCTCTACAGGGACTCTACAAAGAATGCAGATGGTTGGTGTTCACAACTACAATCAAGTTTGTGGGACCTAGGTGAAAAAAAACCCACAGGCTTTCACTGCAAAAATCACTTTTTAGAGCTTTTCAAAATGTGCCATTAAAATATTTTTTGATTGAAATTAGTATATAGAAATGTACTAGGGGCAATCTTAAATCAGACACAATATGAACATCTTCTGCTATAATCCTATTGTTCATTCCTTTATTCAATGGAAGTAAATTGGTCTGGCTTACTTTTTAGAATAGAAATGAAAGTAGCAAATCAATACACAGAATACAATATTTATTGGCAAAGATGAATTTAAAGTATATGAATTTTTAGAAGAAAAAAGTATAGAAGAAAATATAATTTTCACTGAATGTAAATTTGGTGTTCAATCTTCTTAGTCCAGTACTTTCTGGCCTGACATCAAACTGCTAATCAGTTAAAAAACATTTGTATGCTAGGGAATAGTACATATTTCATCTTCAAATCTTTGATATTCTTCCCCTGATTTAGGGCACTACCGAAGGATCACTGGTGAAAGTTTATCCATTAATTTAACAAACACAGGACAGCACGGATTCTACTAGAACTGATAACTTAGTACCCTGATGTGAGTGGGTACTTTAAGTAAATGACAGTTAGAAGAAGAAATTTAAATTCCCAGTGCATCTCACAAAGAGTTGACTGCAGGAAGGTCCTTACTGGCAGAATGCCTCCATCTCTCTAGGAGATGTGAGATGTAACGAGGAGTGAGGCTCTCAGGCCAGGCCAACTTCTCACCATACATTTTGGGCTGGATACAGAGCTGCATTAATGCCCCATTCATGCTTCATGACCTGGGTTAATAATCACCCTCACTACTTAACCATCGCTAAGAGAGTTTCTGGGTTCTTTGGCAGCAGCTGCCTCTCTCTGACAGACACGACAACCAGACACCTGAGCTGAAAAGTGACAAAAATTTTAGTTATTAAGTAGTTATAATTTAAGTAGTTATTATAGAGAGTTTGCATAAGACTCTATGTTTTGAAAAAATCTGTGAAAGGAAACTGGATTGCAGAGGTGGCAGCTGGCAAACTTCCAGAAGATATGAGTTCATGCTATTTACAGATTTTTTAAAAGTTAGCACAGCAGCTTGGAGCACGTGCAAGTGTGTGAATGGTTTTGGTTTTTTGTTTTTTTGGGTTTTTTTACATGTACATTTTAGGCTGATTATAGCAGCCATTTATCCTGTATCTACTGATCTCTGTGTTTATTCAACCTTTATGAAGTACTACCACAGCCTGCTCTGCACAGCTGGGATTCAGGAAATCTGTCTTAAGAAGGAAGGTTCCTTGTCTTGGCGTTTGCTGCATGGTTAACAAAGAGAGACAGTCACCCATGGAGGATGCTTGTTCTGTTATAAAAAAGATGACAAAATACAGAGGATGGTTTACTCTCTGCTTCAGCCCTTCTCTTTCCAGGAAAGGAAGAGAGACACTCCAGGTTCACCCTGACAGCTGGCAAACAGGTATTCCATGTCAGTTCAGGATTTTCAAATGTAGCCACAACAAGTTAGCCTGTGTGCTACAAGATCTATACGAGGCTGGAGTCCTCCTAGATGCCAACTCTCAATCAACTGCTCCATGCTTTGTCTGACTAGCTGGCACCTTCTATATCAGTGTTAAGGACATGAGGAGCCCAGGACTTCTTCTGCCAGTAGGGTCTTGGGTATGAACGCCGGTTAAGCTTAAGCTTAAGCTTTCTGATTCTCTGAGCCAAGGAAGGATGTACTTGTGGTCCTTAACACTGGTATCAGAACTACTCTAAAAAAAAAACAAACAAAACCAAATGGAAAGATCTTGTTTATCATGGAAAACCAGCGTATGCTGAGCTAGGACTGGAAGAGCTTAAGGGCACCACCACATGGCTTGACTGCCCAGGGGCTGCCCCTGAACCAGTGGTGGAATGGAGGCCTTTATCTCCTGAGGAAAGGCTGCTTGATCTCGTTTCCAATGACACGTGGGGAAAGCATCTCCAGAAGAATCCCATAACCTCTTTCCCTGAAAAGCCCAGTGAAAAGTCTTTCTCCATTTACTGTTCCCCTTTCTACCAGATAATCTAATTCCAGATAATATAATTCCAACATTCAAATGGTTCATCTGACACGCACAAGTATGTCAGAAGCTTTTGAGATTAATATATCGAGCACAGACTCAGTGGTAAGAAATTGCAGAAACTTTCACAATCTTCAGAGATTAGATTTGACTGGTTCATAATCCTAGACAAATACACGATTCACTCAAATTTAAGGAATTTCTCCTGTTCCACTTCAGCCCACATTTGCTAAAAAATACCTTAGCTGTAAAAAAAAAGTAATTTTTATCCAAGGTTTTTTTCAGTTTTTGTCTCACACCAGTCAATATCTAAACTAGAAATGTGGTTGTAAAAGAGTGGAAGAAGTAATTTCAGAATTTAAACCAAAACAGACCTTTGAATGGAGAAGAAAAACCTCAAATGAAACCAAAACAGCCCACAACTCCAAGAAGAACATGATACAATAGCAAGATCATTTATTGGCTACTTTAGTCATTGTGGCACACTAAAAACCTTTTAATTCCTTTGAGAACTTCACTGTACAAAGAAATTGTCTTATTTTTAGTTGCTCCTCTTTTGAAAGTTTCAAATTCTATTTGATTGAAAGGTAATGCCCCTTTGAAGGGCTTCTGCCTGCAGATCTGTTACAGAAAGATTTAATTTGCTCAGCCTTCCTCTGTATTCATTTAACAAAACTATATTAATTAATATGTATTTAGTCAGGAGATTATTTTTTTTCCAGCAACAAATCACAGTGGACATGAGGATCCTGGCACCATTGTTGCTGGTGGTGCATACACATTATGCTATACTACTTAAAATAGTGTCAGTGTAATAAAGCAAGGGCAAGTTTGGCTTATCCTTCTCAATGATTCAGGACTTTTAAAACAGATGGTTTCTGGAATTTTGTTTCATCACAAAACATGGTGATGGAAAACTGATTTACACATAAAGTTTTACCTTCAACCTTTCTTCAGTGATTAAGAACATAATATTTGAGAAAGTAACAAGAACATAACCCAACACAACTTAAAACTGAATAGAAAAAGTATTGATAAATCTGACAATCATAAAGTCATTAAATGTCTGAATAGAACAATGTTCATCTATTTTTATCTGCTTTTTCTTAAAACAGGTTATAACAGAGTCTTTTCTTCCTGCTTCTATTCTGCCTTTCTGTAAGATAAGTTAAGGGGACTTAGTCATCGTTTTCAAAATTAATTCAGTCCCTTTTAAAACTGACTACCAGCACCACCAGAGGCAAGCAGGGATGCCACACAGGATTTTCCTTGATGGTTTTGCCATCTCACTCCAGTGAATCAAATCCCAGAAAAAGCTGACAGATTAAATAGTGTACTGGTATGGAGACAGGTCTCAGGTCTTTGGAGGAGAAGTCATGCACATTTTTCCTTGTCAATTAAGTCAGGCAATAAACACACACACACACACACACACACACAGAGACAAAGGTGAAAGCTAATCCCTTAACTGCTTTCTCTACGTGTCCTTCAATATATACTTGGTGGTCTCTCCACGCTGAAGAAATGCAAGCCCACTGTCACCAAGAGCAGAACCACATTGGTCAGGACCCAACATTTTCAGTAGATAAGCAAAGATATCTCAAAAAGATAATCAAAATTATACCAGATTTGTAGTGACCTCAATTTCACTTAAATTTCAGCTAGCAGTATTTGCCTCTAAATAGCATGAGATAAGAAGAAATGGAATTTTTTTCTGGAGCTATTTTAAGGGCAATGACTGCTATACATAGAGTCAGAGTAAGTGGTTGAAGTTAAATTTAAAAGACAGACATATTTTTGTTTTCCTGTTTCCAAATAGAGTCTCATCTGTTCCTAAGTTGGAATAACAGAAGCAAAAAGAGAAAAACAAAACCCACAGTAAAGAATGCCATCCTCCTGCAAACAAGACCAAGGCCTTTCAGTCGGGAAGGCAACACCAAAGGAAAACCATGTTTGGCTTCAGCTATTTTGATATTGAAGGATAAAGCTTATTTCTGAGTCTTGTCTAAAAAATGGGCATAAATTCAGGTCTTACAGAATTTCTGCTATTCTAAAACAGGTCTAAAGCACTCTCACTGGTGCCTGGCTTCCCTAATGTACACAAAACTATTGCTTAAGTGAATGAGGTTAATTTATGGAAAATTCAGTATGTTTGCACAGAAAACCTTGCTAAGCTGTCCAGGTGTGGGCTTTGAAGCAAGTAACATAAACACTGAAATGCTCCATGTCACTGCAATACAATCCAATTTGAAATTTCAAGCAAACTGGACTTAAAGGTACTGTAATGTTGATATTTAGCATGCAGAACTTAAACTATTTCTCACTCGTGTCTTTTCTGCATTCTAAAGAAAATCTCTACATGCACTGTTTCTTAGAACTACTCAGTTCTCAGATGAAACCAATATGCATCTCTGTTACCTATTTTTTTTCTTTTTTTTGCTTGTGAAGTAGTCATTCTCTGTAATAAATACACATAATAGAAGTTGTTTTTATTTACTTCCACCTGAAAGGTGTTGTAATGTTGGAAGAGCCATCTCACAAGTCATGCGTAGAGAAATCTAAAATTCGGTTGCCATGCTAACAAGAAGTCACTCAACTAAGTCCAGTAAAACAAAAGTGCATAAATGATGCCTTCTGGTAAAAACTGAGAAATATTCGATTAACAAGTCTGTAGGTTTTGACAACTGTAGCCACAACTACAGCTGCGTGACTCGGTAGAGTGCTGAATTTCTCTCGGCATTTAAACCTCCAGAGCATCAGCTGCTTCTTCCCAACAGGACCACAGCTTCTGCCCCATCACCTCAGGCGTCAGGGCCGTGCCGTGTAAACCCCACACGGGGATGAACCCACCAGTCCCTTCCTCTGCTCCAGGAGCCGTCCCACGGCCCACTTCACCTGCTCTGCTCCTGCCGCCTGCACCTCCCCAGGTCTCTCCTGGGGGCTGGCAGTACTCCCGCTTCCCCTGGGGTGTTCCTGCGGACTGCGCCGGCGGCGAGCGAGTCCCCTCGGGGAGAGAGCCTGCGGGGACACCGCAGCTGTCGCCGCCACGACCGCGGGGACCGGGGCCGGTCGGCGGCGCGGCTCCCGCACCCACCCGTGTGCGCGATGCGAGCTCCCGTCCGGCGCTGCCGGGGCCGCGGCGCTCTCAGCTGCGGGGGCGAGGGTGGAGCGGGTGCGGAGCGCGGGTGGCGGATGCGGAGCCTCCTCCTGCCCCGCTCCCTCCGGCCCCCCGGGCGCTCCGCTGTGCCGCAGGTGTCACCCAGCCACCGAAGGATGCCGCTCCCCACGGCAGCGGCTGCCAGGGAAAAATACGTTTATTACATACGAGAGGAAGGAAGAGATCCTAATACTCCTCTGGACTATCACCAAGGGCCAAGGGCGCGCACGGTGTCGCTTTAGGCTGCTTGCGTCGGCGCAAAAAGTTACCTTAGACAGTCATAGGCACTTCTCTTTGCAGAGGGTCAAAAAGGTAATCACAGGCTCAAAAAGAGGACAGGTCAAAGTTGATGAGAACTTACTTGGTTTAGGTGCTTGCATTGACAGCCGGCATCTTCCGACAGCAGTTCTAACAGGTCACATTTTCCCATGGAAGTTGTACCCTTCTCAATCCCGCTTGCAAATTAAATCCCTTCAGAACGCGTTTGTTTCACTGGCTGCCGTCCATCTCAGGCACTATCCACATTTTTTACTTTATTTTCTCCATATCTGCCACACATGCAGGCACTCTCGGACGCACGCCACGAGTCAGCGGGTGCCCATCACCTCCGGCCGGGGGGACCGCGCCTGCCGCCGGGTTCCGCTGCAACAGATGAGAGGCAGGTTCTTCCCCGGTTGCTTAGCGCGGCGTCTCCTTGTTCCCTCGGGAAGCCTCATGCCGGCTGCAAAAAGTAACAGCTCCTCCCGACGCGGCGGTGCCCTCGGGAGCGCGGGGAGGGAGGAAAGACACCCCAAAACCGGCAGAAGGAGCGCGGACGGGCACACGCCGGGTTTCTCCGTCCTGGCCGCTGCTCTCCCTCCCGAGCCGGCCGCAGGCTGTGCCTCGGCGGGCGCCGTCCCCCCGCCCGC